>NC_046163.1:75133800-75450462 GCF_011064425.1 Rattus rattus
GTCCTGAAAGAATAGGGAATACAAGGCCCATACCTAAACATAGTTAAAGCCATATACAGCAAACCAGTTGCTAACATTAAACTAAATGGAGAGAAACTTGAAGCAATCCCACTAAAATCAGGGACTAGACAAGGCTGCCCACTCTCTCCCTACTTATTCAATATAGTTCTTGAAGTTCTAGCCAGAGAAATCAGACAACAAAAGGAGATCAAGGGTATACAGATCGGAAAAGAAGAAGTCAAAATATCACTATTTGCAGATGATATGATAGTATATTTAAGTGATCCCAAAAGTTCCACCAGAGAACTACTAAAGCTGATAAACAACTTCAGCAAAGTGGCTGGGTATAAAATTAACTCAAATAAATCAGTAGCCTTCCTCTACACAAAAGAGAAACAAGCCGAGAAAGAAATTAGGGAAACGACACCCTTCATAATAGACCCAAATAATATAAAATACCTCGGTGTGACTTTAACCAAGCAAGTAAAAGATCTGTACAATAAGAACTTCAAGACACTGAAGAAAGAAATTGAAGAAGACCTCAGAAGGTGGAAAGATCTCCCATGCTCATGGATTGGCAGGATTAATATAGTAAAAATGGCCATTTTACCAAAAAAGCGATCTACAGATTCAATGCAATCCCCATCAAATACCAATCCAATTCTTCAAAAGAGTTAGACAGAACAATTTGCAAATTCATCTGGAATAAAAAACCCAGGATAGCTAAACTATCCTCAACAATAAAAGGACTTCAGGGGGAATCACTATCCCTGAACTCAAGCAGTATTACAGAGCAATAGTGATAAAAACTGCATGGTATTGGTACAGAGACAGACAGATAGACCAATGGAACAGAATTGAAGACCCAGAAATGAACCCACACACCTATGGTCACTTGATTTTTGACAAAGGAGCCAAATCCATCCAATGGAAAAGATAGTATTGTCAGCAAATGGTGCTGGTTCAACTGGAGGTCAACATGTAGAAGAATGCAGATCGATCCATGCTTATCACCCTGTACAAAGCTTAAGTCCAAGTGGATCAAGGACCTCCACATCAAACCAGACACACTCAAACTAATAGAAGAAAAACTAGGGAAGCATCTGGAACACATGGGCACTGGAAAAAATTTCCTGAACAAAACACCAATGGCTTATGCTCTAAGATCAAGAATCGACAAATGGGATCTCATAAAACTGCAAAGCTTCTGTAAGGCAAAGGACACTGTGGTTAGGACAAAACGGCAACCAACAGATTGGGAAAAGATCTTTACCAATCCTACAACAGATAGAGGGCTTATATCCAAAATATACAAAGAACTGAAGAAGTTAGACAGCAAGGAGACAAATAACCCTATTAAAAAATGGGGTTCAGAGCTAAACAGAGAATTCACAGCTGAGGAATGCCGAATGGCTGAGAAACACCTAAAGAAATGTTCAACATCGTTAGTCATAAAGGGAAATGCAAATCAAAACAACCCTGAGATTTCACCTCACACCAGTGAGAATGGCTAAGATCAAAAACTCAGGTGACAGCAAATGCTGGCGAGGATGGGAGAAAGGGAACACTCCTCCATTGTTGGTGGGGTTGCAGACTGCTACAACCATTCTGGAAATCAGTCTGGAGGTTCCTCAGAAAATTGGACATTGAACTGCCTGAGGATCCAGCTATACCTCTCCTGGGCATATACCCAAAAGATGCCCCAACATATAAAAAAAGACACATGCTCCACTATGTTCATCGCAGCTTTATTTATAATAGCCAGAAGCTGGAAAGAACCCAGATGCCCTTCAACAGAGGAATGGATACAGAAAATGTGGTACATCTACACAATGGAATATTACTCAGCTATCAAAACAATGACTTTATGAAATTCGTAGGCTAATGGTTGGAACTGGAAAATATCATCCTGAGTGAGCTAACTCAATCACAGAAAAACACACATGGTATGCACTCATTGATAAGTGGCTATTAGCCCAAATGCTTGAATTACCCCAGATGCCTAGAACAAATGAAACTCAAGACGGATGATCAAATGTGAGTGCAGATGGCCATGAGAGACACAGCCAGAATACAGCAAATACAGAGGCGTATGCCAGCAGGAAACCACTGAACTGAGAACGGGACCCCTGTTGAAGGAATCAGAGAAAGAACTGGAAGAGCTTGAAGGAGCTCGAGACCCCATATGTACAGCAATGCCAACCAACCAGAGCTTCCAGGGACTAAGCCACTACCCAAAGACTATACATGGACTGACCCTGGACTCTGACCTCGTAGGTTGCAATGAATATCCTAGTAAGAGCACCAGTGGAAGGGGAAGCCCTGGGTCCTGCTAAGACTGAACCCCTAGTGAACTAGACTGTTGGGGAGAGGGCAGCAATGGGGGGGAGGGTTGGGAGGGGAACACCATAAGGAAGGGGAGGGGGAGGGGATGTTTGCCTGAAACCGGGAAAAGGGAATAACATTAAAATGTATATAAGAAATACTCAAGTTAATAATAAAAAAAAAAAAGTCAAAAAAAAAAAAAAGAATGGGGGACAGGAGGCACAAAGAAAGAGAGCAAGTCTGTGTTCTGATCAAGCTCTGAAACTTTATTTTAAAAAGCAGTGGCTTATAAAGACAAGCTGATGGGAAGGCTATTCAGGACAATCCATCACTGCCACCACCCTCCCTATAGCCCTAAACCATAAATTGCAGGTATAAACTGTTAAGAACAGATGACTGGAGACAGAGGCTGTAAAAGTGATAAGAACAAACAACTGTCTAGGTGTCCAAGGCCGGAAGCTATAAGTGGATTAACTTTCCTGGAGATAGGAGCAGAGCATTCCTGAGAAGATTTCCTGAGACTAAGAATACTTGGATCCTGGCATTACCTGTTCTTCTGTTTGTCATTGTCTATTCTTGAGCAACAAAGTCCACCAGGAATATCAGAAAATACTGAAGTGCTCTAAAGGAAAGCAAAAATCATGTGGAAAACTCCTTAAACTCATCTCTAAGGGAAAGAAAAGATTTATCATATGAAAATCTCCTTAAACTCAGCAAATAAACATCTCAATAGCTTCAGTAAGTCCCTGAAACTGACAAGATTCACTAGGAACCATGTTTTCAATTCAAGAATATATATATATATATATATATATATATATATATATATATATAAAATCTCCTAAGGGTTACTGAGCATCTTTTATATAAACTTAAGTGGAGATTCCCTAGGCTACCTACCTGCAGGTTTTATAGTGCTTTTTAGGGTTTCAGGTTTTGTGAGCTGTCATTTAGGCTGGAGATATTTTTGGTAATGTAGCTACTTTTGAGCAATTTCTGTTCCTCTTTTGTTCCTCATCTACATTCTTGTAAGTAATCTCAAAAAATTAACTGGTTCATCAAGTTCAACTTTGCTGGTATCAGCACTTTAATCTGTCTTTGCTTCCATATATGGAGGGCTTAGATATGTGTACATCTTTTCTCAGGAATATTGTCACAGTCTCCAATAGCTCACAGGCCCACTAATAATATAAGAATGCCATGTCCCAAGGAAGCAAGTTAGGGCCCTTCATCAGTATTCTCAAAAAGACGTGAGCAATAAATTACACATACAATTAGATGCCTTAGAAAGCATATAAACCACCAACTGAAAAGTGCATATGGATGACCCATTGCTCCAGGTGCATATGTAGCAGAGGACTGCCTTATCTGTCATCAGTGGGAAGAGAAGCCCTTGATCCTATGAAAGCTTAAGGCCCCAACACAGGGTAATGCTAAGTCAGTGATGAGAGAGTGGGTGAGTGGGTGAGGAAGCTACTTCATAGTAGCAGGGGGAAGGATAGTTAGGATAGGGTGTTTGTGTGTGGGAAACAAGGAAGGGGGATACATTTGAAATGTAAAATAAAATAACCAATCAAAAAAGTACTTATCAGGGAATAGAAACTTAAACATTGGCAGAAGAGACATCCCAAACAGGACAATTCAAATGCTAATGATGGGAAGCTAGGAACTTGGCTTAGTCTAAGTTCAGAAGGCTTGCAACCTGTGCAGTTGATGTAATAACTCTCCGAAATTGAAGAACTGAGAATCCAGGTAACTTGTTTATGCTGTAAACAGGACCTCTAGAATTTTGATGTCTAGTCTATGGGCAGCAATCACATAAGAGACTGGCTCTTTTTGATCCTTCTGGGTTCAAGTCAGTTGGATACACCTATAGACTGATGTGTAGTCCTTGTAATCTGAGCCTACCCAAAAACACATGCTGATGTGTTCATTATAACAGCCTCACAGACTGAAACTACTGGCATACCTATTCACCAGTTTCAAGTGACATTTTGATCCACTCAAGCAAATGCTTTGAATCAATCACATACATCCTGTGTAATTGGTATTAGAAAACTTCTCTCTGACTCAGATGTCTTCTACACTCAGAGCATCTAAATTGAAATGTGAGTGTGAAAGTGTTACTTGACTGAGATGTTATGAATAATTAATAAGATGAGAAATTTCAAGTCATTTTTGTAAGTTATAAGGCAATACAAACATTAATTATCAAGAATATTCCTGCTAGTCAGGAGGAGGTAAAAAAATGTTCGTCAACTCAGTATAGATTGAAAAAATAGCTAGTAAATTTTCTTAGTTTCAATATTCAGTCTTTGCGTGAACTACAGAACACTGCTAGTGAGTTGTGTAAGCAGCCGTGTATGTGAAAGTAGTACTTTATACACAAGAGTGAAGTTTAAACTTCTAATAAAACAAAAAAATCATGCTTCATAAAATATATTTCTTAGAAATTCTTCTGTCATTTAAAAATACAAAATAAACTGAGAATGCCATTTTTTTTTTAAATCACAGCTCATTGGATTTAGATTCAGGCAGTTCTCTGGGAGTTTGGATACAGCCTGGGCCACCCAGTGAGACTCTGCCAAAATACAGAGACAGATAGAGATAGGTTGATAAATAGATAGGTAGGTAGATAGATAGATAGAGAAGAGATAGGTAGGCAGGTAGATAAATAAGATAGATACAGAGAGACTGAGAAAAATGAAAGAAAAGGAGAGAAAGTATGATTAAAAAAAGTAAGAGAAAAGACAAAATGACCTTAGTTTATAGGTTTTATAAAATGAACTATTTGCTAGATGTTTTGTGGTAGGCAGTATTCCAAAGCAATGTAAAGACTGGACCAGACAGAGGCTTCCAAATTGCCTGCTCTCTTTTCTGAGTTCGTACTTGACAGGGATAGCTTTTTCTTTTCCTTTTTCTTATTTCATGTAATTTTGTTTATTTAGACTTGTCTAAGTGGCTCCTTTTGTATGTCAGTAACAATTCTATAGAAATGAGAAGCTTTTAAATGGACACTCATCCCCCTTCTAGGCTTGGCAGTCATCTTGCCAGTTGTTGACTGAATAGCTATATAGAATGTAGGACAGAACCCAAGATAAAACCATCATTCTAGTTATAGCAGAATGAAGCTGTGAACTGGAGAGATTACACTTGTATGCAGAAAGTCCAGCACAGATACTATGTTAGACCTAGGTGTAAACCGGATAATAAGTGATAAGGTTTAATGGTCACTGTTCATTTTGAACATTTTTGAGTAGCAAAGACACTGCCAGGGGATATGAGGCTAAGCCTCATCAGAGAACAAAGGGTATTGTTCTACATGTCTATGAGTTTGTAAATGGGGCACAATTCTGTGATGAAGGGTCTAGATGTATCTAGCTAAATACAGTGCCATTGTGGCCCTCAGGTTCTTACTTGTAAAATGAAAAGATTAGTTTCACTCTGTTTGGGGTTCTTTTCCATCCAAGCATGAGATTATGATTATATTTTGAGAAATTAAAGGCCTACCTAGTGTCAGTAAACATGTATGAATGACTAAATGGACTTTCCTAAATATATGTACAAAAAATAAGTCTGGGTTGAGTACCTGAAATCCTGGAGGTAGAGCTTGAGTTGCATGGACAGGAGGGTCAGAGCTCTTCCCTGGCTAAGAGCAAGCATGTATTGGTGAACTCTAACCTAATCCAATACCATTTCAAAAACAAAGTTGATAATATTCTAAAATTGATCCTTTGGCTACACACTCAGGTATACACTCATGCACATGCATATGTGTACATACACATAGAGAGAAAGAAATGGGTGAAGGAGAATTTAAAAGGAAAAAAATCAAGATTTAAAAAAAGATTATTAATTGTTTTCTCATATATTACATTCTAATGCAGTATGTGTAATAATACATTGGAATGTAATATATGAAATTCTCCTCCATCTACTCCTCCCAATCTCTCCCCATTACCTTCCTTCTTTCCCAAATGTATTCCCCTTCCATTTCCCTTAAGAAAAAGCAGGCCCCCTAGGGATAACAGCACAACCTGACATAAGCACTTATAAAAAGACTGTTGTGTACCTGTAAGTTTCACACTATATAGTATGTGCAGGTTTGTGCAAGCGAGTGCAAAAGAGGGCATTGGATCACTGGTCACTGAAGTTACAGGCAGTTGAAGTCAGTTGTAATTCATAGGTGATAGGATGTGACCTATGTTCCTCTTAAGTGTAGCAAGCACTGTCCCGTGCTTAGCGATCTCTACAGAACCTTGCAGGTTACTTGAAGTACTCAGTAATCACATGTGTAATCACCTTCTAACAGTAATACAACAATGAAGGAAATTTTTGTTATCATGGTCAAATTGTGGTATCAGTAGAAGTAGGTTAGCTTTTTTTTCTAGCTAATTCAGCAGTAGCCATAATGTCTTATACTTATATTGTATACACTTCTATTTATTCTTTATCTCTCCGTATCTGAAGCCTGCTACAGAATAAGGCCTAACACTCCTGTTTTGTTGTTGAGAGGATTCAGTCTCCCAAATGTTGTAAAATATCTCCAATTATTTTCTTAGTCAGAATTGGAAGAAGGAAAAATCTGATACCTGGTTATTTGACTTCAATTCCTTCTCCTTGTTTGTAACCAAGACCCGGAAAAAAATATTATTATCACCCTACTATATGACAGTGATTGTGACTCACACTTCTAAAGAAATAGTCACTGGAAAGAAATTTAGGAAATGTATTTAATCAAAAATGTTATGTGATGGAAAAACCCTTAGAAATGTGCCAGTACAGTGATGAAACATTTTGTTTATTGTTATGCTTTACCTGCAAGAAGAGGATAGCTATAAAGGCATGTTACAGTCATTTAAAGATGAGGATGAAATGAGGAATCAAGAAAGTCCTACTTACCTAATTTATTCCTATGTCCCTATAGGGAACACTTTTTTTGTTGATATCAATAGACACTTATAACTAGAGGGGTTTCACAGGCAGAGATAGAGCTGTCTTTCCTAAGTTCAGTGAACTAGGAAGGGAAAAACATGATTATGGTGTACTTGATTATATAGTCAGGAGCAGGGTAGGGAGGAAAAATAGGGGGCATGGTCAGAAAAACTTTGATTCTGAAGCTTGCAGTTTCCTTCTGTTCTTTGTTCCCAGTCCTCTTAGAAATAGGTCTTTGAAAACTGTTATTTTACCCACAACAATTGCAACATTGTTTCCTTTGATACCACAGTCTTGAGCAAAAGAAACTTTGATTCTCCAATGAGGAAGCACCTTGTGTTGGGTAGAGAAAACAAAAGCCAGGGCAGATCAAGGGCTCTGGGACTGACCTTGAATACAAAAGCTGTGATCTCAGCAGTCTTGGTGGAAGTCTGGCTCTCATGCTGCTTGAATGCTGCAAGATGCTTACTTAAACAGCTCGGGAATGAAATGTGCACAGTCAAGTTTGAGAGGTCAAGAAGCAATAAGGGCATTGTTCTAGGTCAAGAACTCAGAAAAATCATCCAACTCAATTAGATGACAAGATAAAAATGTTTGGGCCTTTAGCTGGGCTATTTTTGAAGCCATGCCTCCAGAAACAGAGGGGCTAGGGCATAGCAAAATTTTAAGGCAATGCAGACTGGAAGACTGCAGTCACAGTAGCTCATATGCCAGGGTGTTTTTGGATTTCTGAATTTTGGAAATAACGACCACATACTTCTTTCTTCCCTTTGCTGTCACTGTTACTTTTCAACCTGAAAAGAGAAGAGGACCAGTTTTTATATTATAGGACAAGACATAGGAGTACTGGGTTCACATCATTCCCCTTAATATCCCCAACCAAGCTCTAGGAAAATAACAGTCTGAGAATTTGGGGATCAAATGCTAACCTAGGAAAGAAATTTGGGGGTATATTTACCTAAAATATGTATGTATTTATTATTGTTTGAGAGAAATCATGAGAATGTTGTACCAGAAACAGTTATCAATTTCCAATTTATATAAAATATTTCAAAAACAAAACATTCAATTTCCTCTACCCATGAATTCATGGCCGCTTAGGCCGTGTAGTACTGCCTGCTTTAGCAGTCCATTACTGTTCCTGAAAAAAAAAAAAAACAACTATTCTTTTCATTAACAGAATCTTCAACTTTGGGGCTAGAGGTACAGCTATATGTCCCAGAAGTTGTGTAGCATGTAGTAAGGTCTGAATACAATTGCCAACATTACTCAAAACAAGACAAGAACAGCAAGGCTGATTGAAAAGAACTATGGTGTGGCAGTAAAATTGTTTTTGCCACACAAGTCCAAAAGCCTGAAATATTTTTCCAAAATCCATGTAAAGGTGTAATAAAAGCATCAGCTACATAAAATAGTCTTCTGCTCTACAAATGAGTGCTTTGACATATATGTGTATGCAATGATGATGATAATTAAAAATTTTCCATGTAGTTGAGTTGAATTAAATTCTAATTTTTCTGAAGAGTATGCCTGGAAATGTCTAAATGTCTGATATTCTTGTGTGTGTGTGTGTGTGTGTGTGTGTGTGTGTGTGTGTGTGTTACATGTGAGCTCATGAACCCATCAGTGAGCATGTGGAAGCTAGAGGTCCACATTAGGTAACTTCTTCTATGTCATTCCACCTGTTAATTGAACTTGAACCTATCATTTAGGTAGAAACTTGTAAAAGAGCATCTGGTTCCCACTCTTCTATGGTTGGGAATACAGATTCCAGCTCCCACAATACCCTTTTACACAGTCACAAGGTCCTCATGAGAAGAAAACACTCACGGAACTATTTTCCTAGGTCATCTTCTATTCTTGTGTCATGTTAGTATCTCAAAGTTACAATATTATTGGGAAAATAACTTAGAAAATTGATTTAATTGGCATAAATACTTGCACTTATTTTAAGTTAAAACAGTTGGCAAGACTCAAAGGTAAACAAACATGTCTCAGAAATATGCCAATCCCTCCATGACTTTAATTGCCTAAAAAAGAGTTGTTCAGCTACTGTATTTGTTTATTTTTATGCCTACTCTAGTTTTTTTTAATAATGCATGTGGGCTACTGACTTTGAATTATTCATTTTAGTTAATTGTGGGAAACAATAATCTGCCCTTTGTATCCTAAATTCCATTCAGAGGAATGATTTGTGAGTGCTTTAAACACCAGCAGATAGTGTTTATGTCATTGTAAATATAAAAGTATCAGTCAACAAAGTGAAATACTAAGGCATGATGGAATATATTCTGTAGTGAAAATCTTTCTGGTAGTTTCATGTGTTTGCTGGTCTCTGCTGTAAATATTCCAATAATCTGCCTGCAGTGTGATCCTTCCCTTGGAACCTGACATTCATCTGCTATGTGGTTTCGTTTCACCCCTGCCTCTGGAAGCTTTTGCTCTTCCTACAATAGTCAAGATTGTTGCTCTTGGGCTTGTGGCTGAGATATTTCCCAGGTGCTTCTCTCAGGTGTGCACTGTGCTTTCCACTCTCTTACCTTTATCTGGAGTAAATACCCTCGGCTTGCTGCTTCCTGGTATCATTTTACGAGATAGTGCCATGGAATGACCATGACAGAAATAGATAGATAGATAGATAGATAGATAGATAGATAGATAGATAGATAGATAGACAGAATTTCTCTCTTGCTTTTCTAAAGTCTTACATTTCATATCCTTCTTTAATAATTGAAATATATATCAAAAATTTAACATGAAATACTTTCTATTTGATTTTATCCTTTTTAATCCATATTTTATTTAGCAATCTTGTATTTGGTTATAATATATTTCTTTCGTTCTTCATTCTTGCCCTGTCTTAACTCCCTCTTACCACTGTCATCCTCACTTCTTTCTTACACATCCTCCAGAATACATGCCTTTTTGTTTTGCTTTGTGTTCCAGGGTTTATCTAGAGCTGCTGGCAGATACAACGCCCTTGAGTGTGCAACTATCCATTAGAACCTGCTGCATTCCCCAGTTGAAGCACAACTGAAAATAAAAGCTTCACTTTCATGGGATCTGAATTACCAAAAGTTCAGCAAATATTCTTCAATAGTCCACTGTATTTATGGATTTATATTTAATAGTGTCTCACTCTCTAATTGAGACAAACAGACAAGAGGTCATGGGAGGACCCAGCAGAAAGGACGATTCAATACTAGAAGGTCCCTGTAAAATAAACACATTCAGCACCTTGTTCCAACTTTGTATTTTCAGCATCTATAACTGGGAAGTAATTTAAGCTAAGATCTGTGTTTGTTGACGTAGTAGAATAAATCATTCTCAAATAATCAAATCAAGCATGAGGGACTGATTTATGAATATTCAAGGCAGGTTCTTTTGAATTATGATCAGTAATGTATGGGAATATTGTTCAGAAGAGGAGGAAAAGACCATACCTATGCTGATGTGAAGGTTGTTGGGATCTTGGATGGTTATTAAACACTAGATATTTATAGAAGCTCCAGACCAAAGTCAGGGCTTCACTTCAGAAATCAACGGCAAAGAGAAGCACCTAATCACTAAATAATTCCATAATTTGTAAAATTTTATTTAAATGATTTTTTTTTTATTATTAACTTGAGTATTTCTTATATACATTTCGAATGTTATTCCCTTTCCCAGTTTCCGGGCAAACATCCCCCTCCCCCCTCCCCTTCCTTATGGGTGTTCCCCTCCCAACCCTCCCCCCATTGCTGCCCTCTCCCCAACAGTCTAGATTTTATTCTCCTCCCATCGTATCCATTGACATCCTATACCTCCTCCCCTCTTGATCCAAAAGGACGTCTCCCAGTCCTTAACCCCCATGCCACCAGACCTCCCCACTCTCTGGGGCCTCTAGTCTCTTGAGAATTACTGCATTTTCTCTGACTGAGTCCAAATCTGGCAGTCCTCTGTTGTATATGTATCAAAGGCCTAATCTCAGCCTTGTATACTGCCTTTTTGGTAGCCCAGTGTCTAGGAGCTCTTGGGGGCTCAGGTCACTTGAGACTGCAGGTCCTCATACAGGGTCACCCTCCTCTCCAGTTTTCTCTAGCTTTTCCCTAATCCAACTACAGGGGTCAGCAGCTTCTGTCCATTGCTTGGGTATAAATATCTGTATCTGACACGTTTATCTGCCTTTTGGGTTTTTCAGAGGGCAGTCATGTTTGAGTACACCATAACCTCTATACTAGTGTCAGGTCTTGGGGACTCCACTTGAACTGTATCCCAATTTGTCACTGGATTTCCTTTTCCTGGGGTTCTTCTCCATATTTTGTACCTGGTATTCTTTCAGACAGGAACCATTATGAATAAGTTTTGACTGTGAGATGCCAAACCCATCCTTCACATGATGCCATGTCTTTCTGCTGGAGGCAGGCTTTACAAGTTCATCTTTCCACTGTTGGGCATTTCGTGTAAGGTCCCTCTTTTTGAATCCTGAGAGTCTCTCACCTTCCAGGTCTCTGGTACATTCTGGAGGGTCCCCTCACCTCTCATTTCCTGAGGTTGCCTGTTTCCATGCTTTCTGCTGGCCCCCAGGCCTTCAGTTTTGTTCACCCCACCCAAATCTGATAATGTTCCCCTTTTCCTGTCCCTGTCCTATTTTTCTCCCTGGTCCCTCCCTCCCTTTCTCTCCTGTGATTGTTTTCTCCTCCCTCCCATGTGGGACTGAGGTGTCCTCACCTTATACCTTTGGCTTGTCAACCTTTTTGAGGTTTGTGGGTTGTATCCTAGGTATTCTTCACCTTTTCTTTTCTTTTCTTTTCTTTTTTTTTTTTGGCTAATATCCACTTATTAGTGAATATATACCATACCTCTCCTTTTGGGTCTGAGTTACCTCACTCAGGTTGATATTTTCTAGTTCCATTCATTTGCCTAAGAATTTCATGTACTTATTGTTTTTAATACCTTTGTAGTACTCCATTGTGTAAATGTACCACATATTCTGTGTGCATTCCTCTGCTGAAGGAGATTGGGGTTCTTTCCAGCTTCTACCTATTGTGAATAAGACTACTATTAACATAGTAGAGGATGTGTCCTTTTTGGAACAATTTTTTGGTGTATTCCAAAGAGTTGAATAGCTGCTTCCTCAAGTAGTACAATGCCAAATATTCTGAGCAACCGACAGACTAATTTCCAGAGAGGTTGTACCAGTTTGCAATTTCACCAAAAATGGAGGATTGTTCCTATTTCTCCCCATCCTAACTAGCACCTACTATTACGTGACTTGTTGAAGTTACGAATTAGGACTGGTGTGAGGTTGGAATGTCAGGGTTCTTTTGATTTGCATTTTGCTGATGACTAAGGATGCTGAACATTTCTTTAGGTGCTTCTCAGTCATTCAGGATTCCTCAGTTAAGAATTCTTTTTTAAGTCTGTACCTCATTTTTAAGAGGATTATTTGATTCTCTGGAGTCTAACTTCGTTAGTTCATTGTGTATATTAAATATTAGCCCTCTATTGGAGGCAGCATTAGGAAAGGCATATTTCCAATCTGTTCATTGCTGTTTTGTCCTATTTATACTGTCCTTTGACTTAGAGAAGCTTTACAATTTTATGAGGTTCCATTTGTTGATACTTTTTTATTTTTCCATCTTATTAAATTGGGTATTTCTTATTTACATTTCAAATGTTATTCCCTTTTCTCAGTTTCAATGCCAACATCCCCCAGACCTCTACCCCTCCCCTTCAATATGGGTGTTACCCTTCCCATCCCCCCCGCAATTAACGCTATCCCTCCAAGAATCCCTACCACAGGGAATCCAGCCTTGGCAGGGGCAAGGGCTTTCCCTTCCATTGGAGAACTTACTAGGCTATTCATTGCTGCCTATGCAATTAGAGCCCAGAATCAGTCCATGTACAATCTTAGGGTAGTGGCTTGATCCCTGGAAGCTCTGCTTGGTTGGCATTGTTGTTCATATGAGGTCTCAAGGCCCTTCAGCTCTTTTAGTCCTTTCTCTGATTCCTTCAACGGGATTCCCATTCTCAGTTTAGTGATTTACTGCTGGCATTCGGCTCTGTATTTTCCATATTCTGGCTTTGTCTGTCAGGAAATATCTACATCCAGTTCCTGTCAGCGTGCTCTTCTTTGCTTCATCCATCTTATTTAGTTTGGTGGCTGTATATGTATGGGCCACATGTAAAGCAGGCGCTAAATGAGCATTCCTTCAGTCTCTGTTCTAAGCATTGCCTCCCTATCCCCCTCCCAAGGGTATTCTTGTTCCCCTTTTAAAGAAGGAGTGAAGCATCTGCATTTTGGTCATCCTTCTTGGTTTCATGTGCTCTGTGCATCTAGGGTAATTCGAGCATGTAAGCTAATATCCACTTATCAGTGAGTGCATACCATGTGTTTTTTTCAATGATTGGGTTACCTTACTCAGGATGATATTTTCCAGTTCCATCCATTTGCCTATGAAATTCATAAAGTCATTGTTTATTATAGCTGAGTAGTATTCCATTGTGTAGATGTTTCACATTTTCTGTATCCATTCCTCCATTGAAGGGCATCTGGGTTCTTTCCAGCTTCTGGATATTATAAATAAGGCTTCTATGAACATAGTGGAGCACTGTCATGTCTTTTATATGTGGGGGGATATTTTGGGTACATGCCCAAGAGAGGTATAGCTGGGTCCTCAGGTAGTTCAATGTCCAATTTTCTGAGGAACCTCCAGACTGATTTCCAGAATGTTTGTACCAGTCTGCAATCCCACCAACAATGAGAGGAGTGTTGTTATTTCTCCACATCCTCCCCAGCATGTGCTATCACCAGAGTTTTAATCTTAGCCAGTCTGACTGGTGTGAGGCGGAATCTCAGGGTTGTTTTGATTTGCATTTCCCTTATGACTAAAGATGTTGACATTTTTTAAGGTGCTTCTCAGACATTCAGCATTCCTCAACTGTGAATTTTTTGTTTAGCTCTGAACACCATTTTTAATAGGGTTACTTGTCTCCCTGCAGTCTAACTTTATGAGTTCTTTGTATATTTTGGATATAAGCATACTATCAGTTGTAGAATTGGTAAAGATCTTATCCTAATCTGTTGGTTGCCATTTTGTCCTAACAACAGTGTCCTTTGCCTTACAGAAGCTTTGTAGTTTTATGAGCTCCCATTTGTCGATTCTTGATCTTAGAGCATAAGCCATTGGTGTTTTGTTCAGGAAGTTTTCTCCAGTGCCCATGTGTTCGAGATTCTTCCCCATATTTTCTTCTATTCATTTGAATGTATTTGGTTTATGCGGAGGTCCTTGATCCACTTGGACTTAAGCTTTGTACAGGGTGATAAGCATGGATCATTCTGCATTCTTCTACATGTTGACCTCCAGTTGAACCAGCACCATATGCTGAAAATGTGATCTCTTTTCCATTGGATGGTATTGGCTCCTTTTTAAAAAAATCAAGTGACCATAGGTGTGTGGGTTTATTTCTGGGTCTTCAATTTTATCACAGTGGTCTATCTGCCTTTCTCTGTACCAATAACATACAGTTTTTATCACTATTGCTCTGTAATACTGCTTGAGTTCAGGGGAAGTATTACTTCTCCCAGAAGTCCTTTTATTGTTGAGGATAGTTTTAGCTATCCTGGGTTTTTTGTTATTCTAGATGAATTTGCAAATTGTCTGTCTAACTCTATGAAGAATTGGATTGGAATTTTGATGGGGATTGCATTGAATCTATAGATTGCTTTTGGTAAAATGGCCATTTTTACTATACTAATTCTGCCAATCCATGAGCATGGGTGTTCTTTCCATCTTCCGCGATCTTCTTCAATTTCTTTCTTTAGAGGCTTGAAGTTCTTATCATACAGATCTTTCACTTGTGTGGTTAAAGTCACTCTGAGGTATTTAATATTATTTGGGATTATTAAGAATTATGTCGTTTCACTAATTTCTTCCTCAGCTTTGATTTCTTTGGCTACTGATTAATTTGAGTTAATTTTATACCCAGCCACTTTGCTGAAGTTGTTTATCAGGTTTTGAAGTTCTCTGGTGGAACTTTTTGATCACTTAAATATACTATCTTATCATCTGCCAATACTGATATTTTGAGTTCTTCTTTTCCAATCTGTATCCCTTTGATCTCCTTTTGCTGTCTGATTGCTCTGGCTAGGACTTCCAGTACTATATTGAATAAGTAGGGAGAGAGTGGGTGGCCTTATCTAGTCCCTGATTTTAGTGGGATTGCTTCACGTTTCTCTCCATTTATTTTAATGTTTGCTACTGGTTTGCTGTGTATGGCTTTTACTATGTTTGCACATGGCCCTTGAATTCCTCTTCTTTCCAGTACTTTTATCATGAAGGGGAGTTGAATTTTTTCAAATGCTTTCTTAGCATCTAATGAAATGATTGTGTGTTTTTAATCTTTCAGTTTGTTTATGTAGTGGATTACGTTGATGGTTATCTATATATTAAACCATCCCTGCATACCTGGGATGAAGCCTACTTGATCATGATGGATGATTGTTTTGATGTGCTCTTGGATTCAGTTTGCAAAAATTTTATTGAGTATTTTTCCATCATTATTCATAAGGGAAATTGGTCTGAAGTTCTCTTTCTTTTGGGGTCTTTGTGTGGTTTAGGTATTAGAGTAATTCAGCTTCATAAAAAGAATTTGGTAGCGCTCCATCTGTTTCAATTTTGTGAAATAGTTTGTATACTATTTGTATGAGGTTTTCTATGAAGGTCTGATAGAATTCTGCTCTTGATGGGTTCATCAAGGCCTGGGCTCATTTTGGGTGGGAGACTTTTAATGACTGCTTCTATTTCTTTAGGTGTTGTAGGGTTGTTTAAGTGGTTTATCTGTTCCTGATTTAACTTCAGTACCTGGTATCTGTCTAGGAAATTGTCCATTTTTTCCAGATTATCAAATTTTGTTGAATATAGGCTTTTGTAGTAGGAACTGATGATTTTTTGGATTTCCTCTGATTCTGTTGTTATGTCTCCCTTTTCATTTCTGATTTTGTTAATTGAGACACACTCTCTGTGTCCTCTTGTTAGTCTGGCTAAGGGTTTATCTATCTTGTTGATTTTCTCAAAGAACCAGCTTTCGGTTTGTTGATTCTTTGTATAGTCCATTTTGGTTCTCCTTGGTTGACTTCAGCTCTCAGTTTGATTATTTCCTGCCTTCTACTCTTTCTGGATGTATTTGCTTCTTTTTGTTCTAGAGCTTTTAATGTGTTGTCAAGCTGTTGATATATGCTCTCTTTTGTTTCTTTATGCAGGCACTCAGAGCTATGAGTTTTCCTCTTAACCTAGCTTTCATTGTGTCCCATAAGTTTGGTTATGTTGTACCTTCATTTTCATTAAATTCTAAGAAGTCTTTAATTTTTTTTATTTCTTCCTTGACCAGGTTATCATTGAGTAGAACAACTTCCATGTACATGTAGGCGTTCTTTACTCATTGTCATTGAAGACCAGCTTTAGCACATGGGTTTATTTATATCTTTCTGTATCTGTTTGGGCCTGTTCTATGACCAATTATATGGTCAACTTTCGAAAACGTATCATGAGATTTTGAGCAGAAAGTATATACTTTTGTTTTAGGATAGAATGGTCTATAAATATCTGTTAAGTTCATTTGGTTCATGACTTCTGTTATTCTGTCTATGTCTCTGTTTAATTTCCGTTTCCATGATCTGTCCATTGATGAGAGTGGGGTGTTGAAATCTCCTACTCTTGTTATGTGAGGTGCAATATGTGCTTTGAGCTTAATCAGATTTCTTTTATGTATGTAAGTGCTCTTGTATTTGAAGCATAGATATTTAGGATTGAGAGTTCATCTTGGTGATTTTTCCTTTGTAGAATATGAAGTGTCCTTCCTTATCTTTTTTGATGACTGTTGGTTGAAAATCAATTTTAGTTTATATTAGAATGGCTACTCCAGCTTGCTTCTTCAGACCATTTGAGGTCTGAAGGTAGTGTTTGTCTTTGTCTCTGAAGTGTGTTTCCTGCAGGCAGCAAGATGCTGGGTCCTCATAGCTTTTCCAGTTTGTTAATCTGTGTCTTTTTATTGGGAATTAAGTCCATTGATGCTGAGAGATATTAAGGAATAGTGATTTTTGCTTCCTGTTCTCTTCATATGTTGGGGTGAGATTATGTTTGTGTGCTTGTCTTAGTTTTGTGCAAAACTATTAGCTTCTTGCTTTTTCTTGGATTTAGCTTGCCTCCTTGTGTTGGACTTTATCATTTATTATCCTTTGTAGGGCTGGATTTGTAGAAAGATATTTTGTAAATTTTGTTTTGTCATGTAATATCTTTGTTTCTCCATCTATGTTAATTGACAGTTTTGATGGATACAGTAATTTGGGCTGGCATTTGTGTTCTCTTAGGGTTTGTATGACATCTGTCCAGGTTCTTCTTGCTCTCATAGTCTCTGGTGAGATGTCCGGTATAATTCTAATAGGACTGCCTTTATATGTTACTTGTGTCAGAAATGTGGGAAGAGAGTTGTCTCTCTGGCCTCTCAGGTGTGTCTGCTTCTCTGAAGGTCTAGCTCTCCCTCCCACAGGATTTAGGTGCAGGGACCTGTTTCACTGGGTGTGTTCAGATCTGGGTGCTGTCTGGACCACAGGGCTCCTGCAGCTTGAGTGCCCCTATCTTCCTGTTCCCAGAGGGCCTATAAAGTTTCCTCTTGAGCCAGGCATGTGGGCTAAGTTCGGCAGTACTGGCGGTCTCTCCTGCTCTGCAGTCTCAGGAGTACTCACTTGTCTGGACCATCAGCTCTCTTTCCCATGGGTTTTGGGAGCAGCGAGCTATGGGCTGGGATCAGTGAGGTTCAGCCAACACCTAGAAACCAGAAGGTTCTAGTACCAGAGGAATTTTGCCTTTGTGTGTCCTGAGTCCACCAGGCAGGTCACTTTGAGCAGAAAAGTTGTTCTTACCTCTGGTCTCAGGCCTGAAGTCACTCTTCAGGACTGGGTTTCAGCTCTCTGTGAGGGCAGCAACCAGAAGGCCATTTGTTGATTCTTGATCTTAGGTCATAAGACATTAATGTCCTGCTCAGGAAATTTTACTCTGTGCCTATGTGTTGAAGGCTCTTCCCCCCTTTCTCTTTTATTATTTTCTGTGTATCTGTTTTTATGTGGAGGCATTTGATCCACTTGGACTTGAGTTTTATACAAGGATATTAGAATGGGTGAATTTTCATTCTTCTACACGCTGACCTCCAGTTGAACCAACACTATTTCTTAAAAATGCTGGGTTTTTTTTTTTTTCCCGTTGCTTATTTTAGCTCCTTTGTAAAAGATCAAGTGACCATAGTGGTATGGATTCATTTCTGGGTATTCAGTTCTATTCAATTCTACATGCCTCTCTCTGTAGCAATACCACTCAGTTTTTTTTTTTGTTGTTGTTTTGTTTTGTTTTGTTTTGTTTTATCACTATTGCTCTATTATACAGCTTGAGGTCAGGGATGGTGATACCCCAAGTTCATATATTGTTGAGAATAGTTTTAGCTACCCTGGGTTTTAGGTTTTCAAAAGAATATGCAAATTGCTTCTTTTAATTTTATGAAGAACTGAGTTGGAATTTTTGATGGGGTTGCATTGAATTTGTAGATCACTTTTGGCAAGATGGCGATTTTTACTATATTAATCCTGCCAATCCATGAGCATGGGAGATTTTTCCATTTTCTTAGTTATTCTTTAATTTCTTTTTCCTGAGATTTGAATTTCTTGTCGTACAGAGTTTTCATTTTCTTGGTTAGAGTCACCCCAAGATATTTTATTATATATGTGGTTATTGTTAAGGGTGTCATTTCCCTATTTCTTTTTTTTTTCTAACTAAGCACGAGTTGCAAAATTACCATTTAATTCTTTCAAATCTTTGACATCACTGAATCCAAGTTTTTGTTCTCTTTGTCTTACCATTCTCTCATTCTCTCATTGAGTGTACATCCTTTTAATAGACCTTTTATTCCTGGGCTACAATATGTAAAGCCAAATGTCTTTGTAAATGCCCTATCGAGAATTTTCTATGGGTCAGTGCAAAGAAAGACTGTCTTTAAAATCTGTGTTTATTTCTTATCATAAAATATCATAGCTCATCCTAACACACTTCATAACTATTTGTATGGTTGCTATAAATTTGTTTTTATTTTTTAGTCATGTCTTAACTCTATTGCTATTGTTCTTGGTGTAAGGTATCTCAACATGAGCCATATTTTGTGACTTTATATTTCTGTAAATGCATGAAACGATGTCTACTGTCCATATGTTCAATTAGCATAAGTTTCTTCAGGATTTGACCATTAATGATGCAATGTAGATTTGCTTCTCTTGCGGGTATTATTTCCTGTCATTAAGCAACACATGGAGCCTGTGCTACAAAACATTTAAGTAATTTTGTATTTCAGGAATAGAATCCATATATATATTTACATATGGTAAATATATATATACATATATATACATATATAATTTTGTATTTCAGGAATAGAATACATATATATATATATATATATATATATATATATATATATATGTTACTTATGATATATATATATACCATAAGTAAATATATAATATATGTTATAATATATTTATTTATATATTTATTTATAGTACTATAAATAGAAAGTAACACTTCCTAATTAAAACAATCTGGGAGAGACCTCACCGCCTGGTCAGGTGGGCACTCCTGAGGCTGCAGAGCGGAAGAGACCACCAACACTGCCACCCCTGCCCACATCCCTGGCCCAGAGGAAACTGTATAAGGCCTCTGGGCTCCCGTGGGAAGGGCCCAGGAGAGGCAGGAGCCCTGCCTGAGACACCACCGGAACCTGAAGGAAACAGACCGGATAAACAGTTCTCTGCATCCAAATCCCGTGGGAGGGAGAGCTAAACCTTCAGAGAGGCAGACACGCCTGCAGAAACCAGAAGAGACTGCTCTCTGCACACATTACTGATTCAGAGGAAAACACGGAGGCCATCTGGAACCCTGGTGCCGGAGGCTCCCGGAAGGGGCGCAGATCTTCCGGTTGCTGCCACCAGAGAGCCCGTGGGCAGCACCCATAGGCGAACTTGAGCCTCGGGACCACAGGTAAGACCAACTTTTCTGCTGCAAGTGACCTGCCTGGTGAACTCAAGACACAGGCCCACAGGAACAGCTGAAGACCTGTAGAGGGGCAAAACTACACACGAAAGCAGAACACTCTGTCCCCATAACTGGCTGAAAAAAAACAGGAAAACAGGTCTACAGCACTCCTGACACACAGGCTTATAGGACAGTCTAGCCACTGTCAGAAATAGCAGAACAAAAGTAACACTAGAGATAATCTGATGGCGAGAGGCAAGCGCAGGAACCCAAGCAACAGAAACCAAGACTACATGGCATCCAGACCCAATTCTCCCACCAAAACAAACATGGAATATCCAAACACACCAGAAAAGCAAGATCTAGTTTCAAAATCATATTTGATCATGATGCTGGAGGACTTCAAGAAAGACATGAAGAACTCCCTTAGAGAACAAAGTAGAAGCCTACAGAGGAATCATAAATAAAAATCCCTGAAAATTCCAGGAAAACACAATCAAACAGTTGAAGGAATTAAAAATGGAAATAGAAGCAATCAAGAAAAGAACACATGGAAATAACCCTGGATATAGAAAACCAAAAAGAAGAGACAAGGGCTGTAGATACAAGCTTCACCAACAGAATACAAGAGATGGAAGAGAGAATCTCAGGAGCAGAAGATTCCATAGAAATCATTGACTCAACTGTCAAAGATAATGTAAAGCGGAAAAAGCTACTGGTCCAAAACATACAGAAATCCAGGACTCAATGAGAAGATCAAACCTAAGGATAATAGGTATAGAAGAGAGTGAAGACTCCCAGCTCAAAGGACCAGTAAATATCTTCAACAAAATCATGAAGAAAACTTCCCTAACCTAAAAAAAAGATACCCATAGGCATACAAAAGCCTACAGAACTCCAAATAGATTGGACCAGAAAAAAACACCTCCGTCACATAATAGTCAAAACACTAACGCACAAAATAAAGAAAAAGAATATTAAAAGCAGTAAGGAAAAAGGTCAAGTAACATATAAAAGGCAGACCTATCAGAATCACACCAGACTTTCGCCAGAAACTATGAAGGCCAGAAGATCCTGGACTGATGTCATACAGACCCTAAGAGAACACAAATGCCAGCCCAGGCTACTGTATCCTGCAAAACTCTCAATTAACATAGATGGAGAAACCAAGATATTCCATGACAAAACCAAATTTACACAATATCTTTCTACAAATCCAGCACTACAAAGGATAATAAATGGTAAAGCCCAACATAAGGAGGCAAGCTATACCCTAGAAGAGGCAAGAAACTAATCGTCTTGGCAACAAAACAAAAAAGAAAAAGCACACAAACACAACCTCACATCCAAATATGAATATAACAGGAAGCAATAATCACTATTCCTTAATATCTCTCAACATCAATGGCCTCAACTCCCCAATAAAAAGACATAGATTAACAAACTGGATACATAGCGAGGACCCTGCATTCTGCCTACAGGAAACACACCTCAGAGACAAAGACAGACACTACCAGAGTGAAAGGCTGGAAACAACTTTCCAAGCAAATGGTGGGAAGAAGCAAGCTGGAGTAGCCATTCTAATATCAAATAAAATCAATTTTCAACTAAAAGTCATCAAAAAAGATAAGGAAGGACACTTTATATTCATCAAAGGAAAAATCCACCAAGATGAACTCTCAATCCTAAATATCTATGCCCCCAAATACAAGGCACCTACATACGTAAAAAACCTTACTAAAGCTCAAAACACACATTGCACCTCACACAATAATAGTAGGAGATTTCAACACCCCCCTCTCATCAATGGACAGATCATGGAAACAGAAATTAAACAGAGACGTAGACAGACTAAGAGAAGTCATGAGCCAAATGGACTTAACGGATATTTATAGAACGTTCTTCCCTAAAGCAAAAGGATATACCTTCTTCTCAGCTCCTCATGGTACTTTCTCCAAAATTGACCATATAATTGGTCAAAAAACAGGCCTCAACAGGTACAGAAAGATAGAAATAATCCCATCGTGCTATCGGACCACCACGGCCTAAAGCTGGTCTTCAATAACAATAAAGGAAGAATGCCCACATATACGTGGAAATTGAACAATGCTCTACTCAATGATAACCTGGTCAAGGAAGAAATAAAGAAAGAAATTAAAAACTTTTTAGAATTTAATGAAAATGAAGGTACAACATACCCAAACTTATGGGACACAATGAAAGCTGTGCTATAAGGAAAACTCATAGCGCTGAGTGCCTGCGGAAAGAGCATATGTCAGCAGCTTGACAGCACACCTAAAAGCTCTAGAACAAAAAGAAGCAAATACACCCAGGAGGAGTAGAAGGCAGGAAATAATCAAACTCAGAGCTGAAATCAACCAAGTAGAAACAAAAAGGACCATAGAAAGAATCAACAGAACCAAAAGTTGGTCCTTTGAGAAAATCAACAAGATAGATAAACCCCTAGCCAGACTAACGAGAGAGGACACAGAGAGGTGTGTCCAAATTAACAAAATCAGAAATGAAAAGGGAGACATAACTACAGATTCAGAGGAAATTCAAAAAATCATCAGATCTTACTATAAAAGCCTATATTCAACAAAACTTGAAAATCTGCAGGAAATGGACAATTTCCTAGACAGATACCAGGTACCGAAGTTAAATCAGGAACAGATAAACCAGTTAAACAACCCCCCATAACTCCTAAGGAAATAGAAGCAGTCATTAAAGGTCTCCCAACCAAAAAAAGAGCCCAGGTCAGGCGGGTTTAGTGCAGAATTCTATCAGACCTTTCATAGAAGACCTCATACCAATATTATCCAAACTATTCCACAAAATTGAAACAGATGGAGCACTACCCGAATTCCTTCTAAACCACAATTACTCTTATACCTAAACCCACAAAGACCCAACAAAGAAAGAGAACTTCAGACCAATTTCCCTTATGAACATGGCCTAAAAATACTCAACAAAATTCTGGCAAACCGAATCCAAGAGCACATCAAAACAATCATCCACCATGATCAAGTAGGCTTCATCCCAGGCATGCAGGGATGGTTTAATATCTGAGGAAAACCATCAACGTGATCCATTATATAAACAAACTGAAAGAACAAAACCACATGATCATTTCATTAGATGCTGAAAGCATTTGACAAAATTCAACACCCCTTCATGATAAAAGTCCTGGAAAGAATAGGAATTCAAGGCCCATACCTAAACATAGTAAAAAGCCATATACAGCAAACCAGTGGCTAACATTAAACTAAATGGAGAAACTTGAAGCAATCCCACTAAAATCAGGGACTAGACAAGGCTGCCCACTCTCTCCCTACTTATTCAATATAGTTCTTGAAGTTCTAGCCAGAGCAATCAGACAACAAAAAAGGAGGTCAAGGGATACAGATCGGAAAAGAAAGAAGTCAAAATATCACTATTTGCAGATGATATGATAGTATATTTAAGTGATCCCAAAAAGTTCCACCAGAGAACTACTAAAGCTGATAAACAACTTCAGCAAAGTGGCTGGGTATAAAATTAACTCAAATAAATCAGTAGCCTTCCTCTACACAAAAAAGAAACAAGCTGAGAAAGAAATTAGGGAAGCGACACCCTTCATAATAGACCCAAATAATATAAAATACCTCGGTGTGACTTTAACCAAGCAAGTAAAAGATCTGTACAATAAGAACTTCAAGACACTGAAGAAAGAAATTGAAGAAGACCTCAGAAGGTGGAAAGATCTCCCATGCTCATGGATTGGCAGGATTAATATAGTAAAAAATGGCCATTTTACCAAAAGCGATCTACAGATTCAATGCAATCCCCATCAAAATACCAATCCAATTCTTCAAAGAGTTAGACAGAACAATTTGCAAATTCATCTGGAATAACAAAAAACCCAGGATAGCTAAAACTATCCTCAACAACAAAAAAGGACTTCAGGGAATCACTATCCCTGAACTCAAGCAGTATTACAGAGCAATAGTGATAAAAACTGCATGGTATTGGTACAGAGACAGACAGATAGACCAATGGAACAGAATTGAAGACCCAGAAATGAACCCACACACCTATGGTCACTTGATTTTTTGACAAAGGCCAAATCCATCAATGGAAAAAAAGATAGCATTTTCAGCAAATGGTGCTGGTTCAACTGGAGGTCAACATGTAGAAGAATGCAGATCGATCCATGCTTATCACCCTGTACAAAGCTTAAGTCCAAGTGGATCAAGGACCTCCACATCAAACCAGACACACTCAAACTAATAGAAGAAAAACTAGGGAAGCATCTGGAACACATGGGCACTGGAAAAAATTTCCTGAACAAAACACCAATGGCTTATGCTCTAAGATCAAGAATCGACAAATGGGATCTCATAAAACTGCAAAGCTTCTGTAAGGCAAAGGACACTGTGGTTAGGACAAAAGCGGCAACCAACAGATTGGGAAAAGATCTTTACCAATCCTACAACAGATAGAGGCCTTATATCCAAAATATACAAAGAACTCAAAAAGTTAGACGGGGAGACAAATAACCCTATTAAAAAATGGGGTTCAGAGCTAAACAAAGAATTCACAGCTGAGGAATGCCGAATGGCTGAGAAACACCTAAAGAAATGTTCAACATCTTTAGTCATCAGGGAAATGCAAATCAAAACAACCCTGAGATTTCACCTCACACCAGTGAGAATGGCTAAGATCAAAAACTCAGGTGACAGCAAATGCTGGCGAGGATGTGGAAAAAGAGAACACTCCTCCATTGTTGGTGGGGTTGCAGACTGGTACAACCATTCTGGAAATCAGTCTGGAGGTTCCTCAGAAAATTGGACATTAAACTGCCTGAGGATCCAGCTATACCTCTCTTGGGCATATACCCAAAAGATGCCCCAACATATAAAAAAGACACGTGCTCCACTATGTTCATTGCAGCCTTATTTATAATAGCCAGAAGCTGGAAAGAACCCAGATGCCCTTCAACAGAGGAATGGATACAGAAAATGTGGTACATCTACACAATGGAATATTACTCAGCTATAAAAAACAACGACTTTATGAAATTTGTAGGCAAATGGTTGGAACTGGAAAATATCATCCTGAGTGAGCTAACCCAATCACAGAAAGACATACATGGTATGCACTCATTGATAAGTGGCTATTAGCCCAAATGCTTTAATTACCCTAGATGCCTAGAACAAATGAAACTCAAGATGGATGATCAAAATGTGAATGCTTCACTCCTTCTTTAAAAGGGGAACAAGAATACCCTTGGCAGGGAAGAGAGAGGCAAAGATTAAAACAGAGACTGAAGGGACACCCATTCAGAGCCTGCCCCACACGTGGTCCATATATATACAGCCACCCAATTAGACAAGATGGATGAAGCAAAGAAGTGCAGAAGTGTAGATGGCTCCTGAGGAGACACAGCCAGAATACAGCAAATACAAAGAGGCTGAATGTCAGCAGCAAACCACTGAACTGAGAATAGGACCCTGTTGAAGGAATCAGAGAAAAGAACTGGAAGAGCTTGAAGGGCTCGAGACCCCATATGTACAACAATGCCAAGCAACCCAGAGCTTCAGGGACTAAGCCACTACCTAAAGACTATACATGGACTGACCCGGAACACCCATATGGAAGGGGGAGGGGGAGGGGGATGTTTGCCCGGAAACCTGGAAAGGGAATAACACTCGAAATGTAAATAAGAAATACTCAAGTTAATAATAAAAAAAAAGTTAACCAAACAAAATAAGTATTTCATATATGAAGTACTTGTTTCACATTAAATAAATTCTATAAATGTCAATAAGTAAAAAAAAAAAAAGAAAGAAAAAGAAATTTACAGTGCTATCCTTTAGCTGTTTTTGATTTGGACTAGTTTTTGTTACTACATTGTAGGAATTTGAACCATTATCAGCTCTAGGGTTTGCAAATGTTTTCTCCCATTGGAGATGTCATCTTTTCATTCTAGTGATTGCTATCTGTAAGCATTTTAATGCAATGTATACTTTTGGTTTTGTTAGCTAAACTTCCAGTATGAGAACTGAGAAAGTATGGATATGGCCAGTCTCAGAAAGTTTACCACGATTTATCAGAGCACAATACTTCAGGTCTTTCATATAGTTGAATTTTTAACACATTTTTTTCCATGTAGCAAAAGGGAACCTTGAAGAAAAAAAGAGAAATAGACAAATAGACTAATGAATTACAGAGTTTAGAGTCTTTTCTTTCTGTTTAATCAAATTACCCAAACATGTTGGCCTTAAGTTTGAGTTTCAATTTCTCTTGCCAAAAATGCCCCTATGCTTTCCAGCTCTAGACATTCTATTAAGTGAAAATCAAGATTTTGGAAAGTATGTTGGATGCCTTAAGAACTTAATTCATTCAAGTATTTAATATGTATCCACTATGGGCACGAAAAATTACTAAATGAGTTAAGAAGTTCCTGGAGGGTATAAATAGCAGATAATTATATTATATTGCAATAGGGGCTGTGAGGAAAGAATATGGCAATACCATGACACAGAACTTATCCTATAGGTGAGCAATTAAGAGGAATTCTTCCAGCTACAGTTTATATCTGAACTACATCATGAAAGAAAAACCTGTGGTCTGCAAAATAAAGGGAGGCACTCTTGAACAGGGAAATGCGACACGACATAAAGTAATGGCAAAGGAGCCCAACCCCAAATCACCTATAAATAGCATAGCAGCCCATTTGTTTTTATAGAAGGAAATATCTAGAGATTTTATGTTAGTGTAAGCAAGTTAGTGTAAACATCCCCCTAATCCCTCCCCCTCTCCTTCTTTATGGGTGTTCCCCTCCCCATACTCCCCCCATTGCCACCCTCCGCCCAACAATCACGTTCACTGGGGGTTCAGTTTTAGCAGGACCAAGGGTTTCCCCTTCCACTGGTGCTCTTCCTAGGCTACTCATTGCTACCTATGAGGTTGGAGTCCAGGGTCAGTCCATGTATAGTCTTTGGATAGTGGCTTAGGCCTGGAAGCTCTGGTTCATTGGCATTGTTGTTCATAAGGGGTCTCGAGCCCCTTCAAGCTCTTCCAGTTCTTTCTCTGATTCCTTCAACGAGGGTACTATTCTCAATTCAGTGGTTTGCTGCTGGCATTCGCCTCTGTATTTGTTGTATTCTGGCTGTGTCTCTCAGGGGAGATCTACATCCGGCTCCTGTCGGGCCTGCACTTCTTTTGCTTCATCCATCTTGTCTAATTGGGTGGCTGTATATGTATGGGCCACATGTGGGGCAGGCTCTGAATGGGTGTTCCTTCTGTGTCTGTTTTAATCTTTTGCCTCTCTATTCCCTGCCAAGGGTATTCTTGTTCCCCTTTTAAAGAAGGGTGAGGTATTCACATTTTGATCATCCGTCTTGAGTTTCATGTGTTCTATGCATCTAGGGTAATTCAAGCATTTGGGCTAATAGCCACTTATCAATGAGTGCATACCATGTGTGTTTTTCTGTGATTGGGTTACCTCACTCAGGATGATATTTTCCAGTCATTTCCTTATTTCATTCTCAACCTGTTTATCCTTTGAGTAGAGAAAGGCTACTAATGTGTTTCAGTTAATTTTATATCCAAACACTTTGCTGATGTTGTTACTTGGATGTAGGAATTCTCTGGTATAATTTTTGGGGTCATTTATGTATACTATCATATCATCTGCAAATATTGATAATTTGACTCCCTTTCAAATTCATATCCCGTTGACCTATTTTTTGTTGTTTAATTGCTCTGGCTAGGATTTTGAGTACTAATACGTAGGGAGTGACCGGGCTACCTTATCTACAGTATTATTTGAGTGGGATTGCTTCAAGTTTCTCACCATTTAGTTTGATGTTGGTTATTGGTTTGCTGTATATTGTATTTCCTATGTTTAGGTATGGGCCTTGAATTTCTGATTTTTCCAAGATTTTTATCTTAAAGTATTGCTGAATTTTGTCAAATGCTTTCTCAGCATCTAATTAGATGATCATATTTTTCCTTCAGTTTGTTTATATAGTGGATTACATTGATGGATTTCCATATATTGCACCATCCTTGCGTTACTAGCATAAAGCCTACTTGATCATCTTGAAGGTTCATTTTGATATGTTTTTGAATTCTATTTGTAGCAATGCTATTGAGCATTTTTGCATGGATATTCATGACAGAATTTGTTCTGAAGTTTTAATTCATTGTAGGTTCTATGTGTGATTTAGGGATAAGAGTAATGGTGACTTCAAAAACTGATTTGGGTAGTGTTCCTTTTGTTTTTATTTTGTGTAATAGTTTGAAGAGTATTGTTTTTAGGTGTTCTTTGAAAGGCTGATTGAAGTCTGTACTAAATGCATCTGTTCTTAGGCTTTTTTTGGTTGGGAGACTTTTAATGACTACTTCTACTTCTTTAAGCTTATGGGATGGTTTAGATGGTTTATCTGATCCCAATTTAAATTTGGTACCTGGTATCTGTCTAGAAAATTGTGCATTTCCTCCAAAATTTCTATTTTTGTTGAGTATAGGCTTTTGAAGTAGGATCTAATGAATTTTTGTTATGTCTCCCTTTTCATTTCTATTTTTTTTTTTAATTTGGCCACTGTCTCTCTGCAGTCTGGTTATTCTGGCTAAGCTTTATCTATCTTTTTAATTTTCTTAAAGAACCAGTTCTTGGATGTGTTGATTCTTTGTATAGATTTTTTGTTTCTACTTGGTTAATTTCTGCTCTGAGTTTGACTATTTCCTACCATCTACTCCTCTTCAGTGAATTTGCTTCATTTTCTTCTAGGGATTTCAGGTTTTCTGTCAAGTTGTTAGTGTATGCTCTGTCAACTTTGTTTTTGCAGGCACTCAGAGCTATGAATTTTCATCTTATCACTGCTATCATTATACCCTATAAGTTTGCATATGTAGTGCCTTCATTTTCATTTAATTCTAAAAAGTCTTTAACTTCTTTCTTTATTCCTTTGTTTACCAAGTTGTCATTGAGTACTTCATTGTACAGCTTCCATTTGTGTTTGGACTTTCTCTTGTTTTGTTGTTATTGAAGACCAGCCTTAGTCCATGGTGATCTGAAAAATGCATGGGATTACATCAGTCACCCATATTGATGTACCCAATCACATAGATTGAGGACATTTTCTGACAAATTATGTGATCTGTTTTTGAGATGGTTCCGTGATGTGCTGAGAAGATATATTTTTTTTTATTTAGGATGAAATATTCTATGAATATCTGTTAAATCCACTTGGTTCATAACTTCCATTAGTTTCACTGTGTCTCTGCTTTGTTTCTTTTCTCATGTTCTACCTATTGAGGAGAATTTTTTATTTTTGAAAAAAAAATTCCCAAAACTTTTAGTAGTGTCTGTCTTTGTCAATGAGGTGTATATTCTTTATGCACCAAAATGCTTGATCCTGTTTATTTATCCATTCTCTTAATCTATGTCTTTATATTGGTACTCCAGTCCATTGGTGTTAAGAGATATTAAATTCTGAGTGATTTTTTTGTTATTTTTCTTGTTAGAGGAGGAATTATGTTTTGTGGTTCTCTTCTTTTGGGTTAGTTGAAAGAAGATTACTTTCTTCTTTTCTTGGGTATAATTTCTGTCCTTGTATTTGAGTTTTCCATTGACTCTCCTTTGTAGGGCTGGACTTGTGAATAGATATTGTATAAATTTGGTTTTGTTATATAGTATCTTGAATTCTCTATATATGATAATTGAGATTTTGCTTGAAATAATAGCCTGGGCTGGCATTTGTATTCTCTAAGGTCTGTTTGAGTTCTATTCAGGATCTTCAATCTTTCATATTCTCTTTTGAGATGATTGGTCTAATTCTCATAGGTTTGCTTTTTTATGTTACTTGTCCTTTTTCCTTTCCTGTTTTTAATTTTCTTTCTTTTTTTTGTACATTTTGCTGCTTTGACAATTAAGTGATAGGTGGAATTTTTTTTTTCTGGTCCAATCTCTTTGGAGTTTTGAAGGCTTTTTTCTATGTTCACAGGGATCTCTTTCTTTAGAAAAGAGAAGTTTTCTTTTATACTTTTGTTCACGAAATTTACTGATTTTCCTGTATTATTTTAACATTTTTATTGGATTTTTAAATTTATATTTCAAATCTTATCCCCTTTCCCAGTTTCCTGTCCATAAAAGTCCTCCTTTCCCTCCACCTGCCTCTTCTATGAGGGTGTTCCTCCACCCAGCCACCCACCGCTTCCAGACTTCCTGGACTGACATTCCCGTACCCTGAGGGTTCAAGCCTTGATAGAACCAAGGGGTTCTCTTCCCTCTGATGTCCAACAAGGCTGCCCACTATTACACATGAAGCTGAAGCCATTGGTCTGTCCATGTATACACTTTTGATGGTGATTTAGGCTCTGGGAGCTCTGGTTGGTTGGTATTGTTGTCCTTATGTGGTTGTAAACCCTTTCAGTTCCTTTAAGCCTTTCTCTAACTCCTCCCCTGGGACCCCGTTCTCAGTTCAATGGTTGGCTGTGAGCATCTGCCTCTGTATTTGTCATGCTCTGGGAGAACGCCTCGGGAGGCAGGTATGTCAGACTCCTGTTAACTTATATATTATGGCATCAGCAATTCTGTCAGGATTTGGTGTGTATATGGGCTGGAACCCCAGGTCAGGCAGTTTCTGAATGGTCCTTCCTTCAGCCTCTGCTCCAAACTCTATCTCCATATTTCTGCCTGTGAATAATTTTGTTACCCCTTCTAAGCAGGACTAAAACATCTGCACTTTGGTCATCATTCTTCTTGAGCTTCATGTGGTCTGTGAATTGTATCTTGGGTAATTAGAGCTTTTGGGCTAATATCCACTTATCAGTGAGTGCATCCCATGTGTTCTTTGGTGATTGGGTTCCATCACTCAGGATGATGTTTTCTAGTTCCATCCATTTGTCTATGAATTCCATGAAGTCATTGTTCTTAGAAATATACCACATTTTCTGTGCCCATTCCTCTGTTGAGGAACATTGGAGTTCTTTCTAGCTTCTGGCAATTATGAATGATGCCCTTCAAGTTGGGAATCTGTGTTCTCTTCTATACCTATTATTCTTTGATTTATCCTTCTCATTGTGTCCTGGAATTCTGGATATTTTGGGTTAGAAGCTTTTTGCTTTCTGCATTGTCTTTGACTTTTGTGTCAATGTTTTCTATGGTATCTTCTGCTCTTGAGAGTCTCTCCTCAATCTCTTGTAGTATGTTAGTGATGTTTGAGTCTATGACTCCTGATCTCTTTAATATGTTTTCTACCTACAGAGTTTTCTCCCTTTGAGATTTCTTTTTTGTTTCCATTTCAATTTATAGATCCTGGTTAGTTTTGTTCAATTCCTTCACCAATTTTATTGTATTTTCCTGAAATTCTTTATGAAAATTTTGTGTTCCTCTTTAGGGCTTCTACTTATTTATCTGTGTTGTCCTTTATTTCTTTAAGAGGATTATTTATATCCTCCTAAAGTCCTCTATCATTATCATGAGATATGATTTTAAATCCAAATTTTGCTTTTCTAGTGTTTTGGGATAGCAAATATTTTCTGTGATGGGAGAACTGTGTTCTGATGATGCCAAGTAGTCTTGGTTTCTGTTGCTTAGGTTCTTAAGCTTGCCTTTTGCCATCTGTTGATTTCTGATGTTTGTTGCTCTTGCTGTGTCTGACATGAGATTGTGCCTCCTGTGGGTTTGTGAGCCTGTGATCTTAGGAGTGAGAGGGCTTCTAGCAGACCAGATCTCTGCTGGCAGGGTTTGGTTCCAAGGGTTATGGGGCAGCCCTATCTCTGGGTAGAGATGAAAATGAGATGGGTCTCATCCTAGTCTGTCCTGTGGCTCTAGAATACTGTGAACTCCTGGCATGTCTCTCTTAGAATCATCAGTGAAGAGAATGTCAGGTCCTTCCTGTGGGCTGTGGGCTTAGGAGGGAAAGCACTTCTAGCAGAGCAGTGCTGTGTAGGCATGTTTTGGTTCCAAAAGTTGTGTGGAAGTCCCAGCTCTAGGTGAAAATAGAGACTGGAAGAGTCTTGTTTTAGCCTGCCCTGTGGCTCCAGAGCCCCATGCAATAAACTTTTCTTTCACAGATCATTCTGTCTAGTATCCTACTGGGTCTTTAAGTTCTCTCTCTGTCTCAGTTTCTCTGTTTCTCTGTCTCTCTGTCTGTCTCTGCCTCTCTGCCTCTCTCTCTCTCCCCCTCTCTCTCTCTGTCTCTTTCTCTCTGTCTCTCGCTTCCCTCCCGTGTGTGTGTCTGTTTGTGTGTGTGTGTGTGTTTCATTGTCACTGTGCCTCTATCTCTGATGTTGTATTTCTGTCTGTCTGTCCGTCTGTCTTTCTCTTTTCTCTTTCTGTCTCCCCCTTTCTATCTCCCTTTTCTTCTCTGTTTCTGTGCCCTGTCTCTTTTCTATATTCTTTTGAAGATATGTGTCAAATATGGTCTCTAAAAGGATTGTAAGAACTACTGAGTGGCATGTTTTCACCTCCCTAGTGCCGATATTTCATGCATGTTTTACCAAGTCCAGTTTATCAACCACCAGAAAATGAGTTCATGGGTCCAGGCATGTTAGGCAAGCTCTCTACATACAAAACAATCTGCCCAGTATTACTGTCCTCAATGTCTTCTAGTACTTCTGCTCTTAATGTTCTCTATTACCACTGCCCTGAAGTCAAGAATAACATTCATTTTAGGGACAGATTATTTTCCACTTAGCAATCTACTTTACATTTTTGAATGATTTATTTATTACTTATTCTTTATTTGATAGTTTTTTTACTAGAAATTAATTCCAGGAATTTGTTAATGAAAATAGAAAATGTACCTGCAAATTAAACTTTTTAATTTTTAAAATTCCTGGCATTCTGTGTATGTGCAGTCTGTAAATGTCTTTGCAAGTTTATATGCATATCTTCCTTGTTTTTTTCCAAATGTTTTGCAATCACACTGACTGTTCAGTGACATTGGTCAGTTGTGGTAGCCATCTTGCTGTGGGGATCTCTTGTCTACAGTTCATGACCCTGAAAGTACAAATGGAAAGTTACACTCTACCTGACATTACGTTGCATTGTGAGGAATCTAGACTCCTCTTTCTTCACACTTGCAAGGATAACTACTGAGCAACAAAATCACCACTCGAGCCCTCTATTACTTTTACCAAACAAACAAACAAACAAACAAAAACCAAAGACAACAAAAGGAATCCATCCCTCAACTCACTTCAAGTAACAGTTCTGCATCAGATCCCACAGTAGTTGAGATTGCAGGTATATGCCAAGGTATCTAGCCTAACTTGCTTGTTTCCTTGGCACCAGCATTTTCCCATCTCTGAAACACATGAGATTTATACAAAACTTAAGCTACTGGTCACTTTATTTGTAATAGCTTTAAACTTTCCTCCTCTACTTTTTGAACCTCTTAATTTTTATTTGCAAAATTTTATACATATTTTTATAGATTGTGGTGGTTCAAATAGTAATGGCCTGTCCTGACTCATGTGTTTCAATGCTTGGCCAATAGGGATTGACACAATTAGGAGATGTGGCCATTTTGAAGGAAGTGTGTCACTCTTGAGGGTGAGTAGGAATCCTTTCTCTAGACTGTGAAGTCATTTTCTGATTTTGTCACACTAGGCATAGTGGTTTGATCATTAATACCTAATCTAAAAATCATTTCAGGTGTGAAGGTATGTCTAGTGTTTAGAATTTATTTGCTTAATTTTGTGTGTGTGTGGGGGGGCATGTGCATGCATGTATGTATGTCTGCATTCATTTGTGTGTTTCATATATGTACGGGTGTCTTTAGAGGACAAACAGTCATCAGATTTCATAGAAATATAGTTTCAGGTGACTTTTAGCTGCCTGTCATGGGTGCTGGAAAATGTGCCTGGTTCCTCTGCAAGGGCAACAACAGCTCTTAATTTCAGAATCACATGCCTCATTATTAAACAATGCAGGGAATAAAATGTTTACTGAGTGAATAGATGATGTTTTCTATATTCTTAAACTTTCCCATCTCAGGAATGGCAGTAAATATCTTGTGTGCTGCAACTTCCATAGCTGTGAATATGGGGAAGGGGAACCTAGAGTTTCCCCTCTGAATCAGTCAATTCTGCTATTTATGCTTTCAAACAGACTTATTTAATTGTAAAACTCAAATGTCTCAATGTTTCTGAGATAATCACACCCCTTTTTGTTCATGTCAATTCATTTTTTCATCAAAGGAAGATGGTATATCTTTCTACTACGATTTAAAAATTCTCTTCCCAATTTTCTGACTTCTAAACACTAAACTAGATACCTGTTTTTTTTTTTGTTGTTGTTGTTGTTTGAATTGGTAAATCTTCAAATATACAAGATCTACATTAATAATCAAGGCCTAAGTTCTGCATTCTGAGATGGAAAAAAAGTTAGAGATGGAATAGACCTGGAATGGCAGCTTCTTCCTTGATATATTGTGCTCAGTGTCTGCTATTTGATTTTCAAATTGTTTTGCCTCTTGCTTCTCATGTCTTACAAACTTGCCCATGAGGACAGACTTGAACGTGACATTTCAAATTGAGGCTCTATCTAGTAATTATAGTTGTCTTGCTTTCTAGGAAACCCAAAGCTCTAGCATAGATCTTTGGTCTTAAACTGAATTTCGACATTTTATGTACAACTGAAGTAGTCTTTTCCAGTTTTTGTTTTGTTTTTTGTTTGTTTGTTTGTTTGTTTGTTTTGTTTTGTTTTTGCAGAGGCAGGTTCCACATGGACATTGCTGAAGCAGCAATTTCTAGAGTTCCTGATGATGAAGTCATATGCTAATGAGTCCAGGACTCTTCTGTCAGTACTGGTTCCCTGAGTTCAGAATTCATGTGACTTGCTTCTCAAAGTAAATCCATTTTTTCTTCCTCGGATTTTTCTTAGTGCCTGTTGATATATTTGTTTTCTAATGTAACCATAACTTTCTTACTTAAAACCCCTGAGATCTTTACCTGCCCATCTTGTTTTTTAATATTTATTGCAAAAATAAATTTTATTTTAATTGCCAACTTCCCTGAATTCTCCTGCTGTACTGTAACTTCCAAAAATGTGCAGCATTCATCTCAGGTCTTACTTAAAACTGTAACCTCTTTATTATGTCATTTTTCATTCATACCATGTGTCTGATAATTATTTACTATAAGTAGATGTACTTTTAATTCTTTATAGTGTTCTCCATAACACCAACCTCAACTTTATAATAATCATATATGTTTTATTATTTGTATATGCAAATTTTTGTTGGTTTTTTTTGTGTGTGTGTTTCAGATTAAGGTTGTAGTAGGCTCAGCAGGCTAATTTCTATGGGTAAACATTCAGTATAATGTACTTGGGGAACATCTGGTCTAAGCATTGACTTAAAGCCTATTACAAAGTCCCCAAATAGAAGTCTAGGCTCTATTTATTTTAACATGCATTTTATTTCAACTATGAATACATGTGTATGTCTGTGTGTACATGTGAGTGGAGGAGCCTGTAGAAGCCAGAGAGGGCATTGTGTTCTCTGGAGTTGGAGTGACAGATTAATGTAAGCAATGTAATATGGATGCTGTGAGATGAACTTAGGCCCTCTGCAAGAGCAGCAAGTGTTCTTCTATAGTAAAGTAAATGTCTTTGACCTAAAGACATTCCTTGCCATTGCAGCAAACATTAAACTCAAAAAAAAAAGAAATTTGACATAAACTGCAGGAAAATATTTAATCGTGGACCTTAAAGAATTCTTTTGAGTCACGAATTATATATAGACAGGGTGGAAAAATATCTTGCTTTGGGCTTGATCACCTGGATACACTTATTTCTAGGTGTTAATATGAACAGAAATAAATTCCCCTAGAACTACTCTCAGAAATATAAGCTATAAAGTTAATGATCACTTCAAAAGATTCTCTCATTTGTCATCACTGTAGGTTAATTGGTCATAAAACAGCTTCTAATGTACTTCTAATCATAAAGGAGTGGAGAGCAGACAGATGCGAAAGCAGGCATTTATACCATCATTTTTCATCAGTGGCAGGGGAGAAGAAGAAAATGAATAAGCAACACTTTTGATAACACTGATTTAAAAGTGTAAAGTGTATATCAGGTTGCCTAAAATGTACAAACCCAGAAAATAAAACTAATGGTTTCCTTGTCAGAAGGATGAGCGAAGCTACAACTGGAAAACTATTCCCTTGGTCATCAGAAGAACACCATGTGTAAGAGGTGAGCTATGATGGGTGTGCCAACTTAACACCAAAAATAACTTTTTCTACTTTGGTTTAAATTTTTGAAATCAGCTTATCAATTTGTATAAAATTGGACTCACTGCTTTGATATTGAATACAATGACTGTAATTGATATGTGTAGAATTGTGGACTTGAAAATTTTCAAAACACTACTACAATTGATTTACTTGGACATTATTATTTTTTTTCCTTATGTGATTATATGTGTTCGGTGAGCAAATGAATATGGAAACCCAAAATTGAAGTCCTGTGTCTTCCTCTGTTACTCTACACCTTATTCATTGTGATGTTATAATTCATTAAACATAGTACTCAAAGATGGACTATACCAGCCTATAAGCATTCTGTAGGAATCCCTCGCCTCTGTCTTCCTGAATTATATGAGGAAGCCATGTCTGTTTGACAATTAGATCCTGGAACCTGAATGCTAATCCTGTTATATATGCAGTCCACACCTTGCTTGCTGAACCATTCCCTCAGCTCCTATCAATTTTTTACTAATATCCTGTAATTTTTAATGTACAAATCCTATGTCTCTTTTGTATATTCGTTTGGATGTATTTTATTTTTTGTGGAACCTATTCTGGTGTTTTGGCTTAATTTTATTTTCATTTGTTTCTTAGATTTTCCAAAGAAATACAACTTATCCTACCTTTAATATATTTATCATATATCTTTTTATTAATCATATAATTTGTTTACATTTGAGTGTATTCCTCTTACTGGTTTCTCCTCCACATCACCCCTCCAATTACATCGCCATTCTCCTTTGCTTGTGAGGGTGCTCTTCCATCCACACCCACTCCCACCTCACCTCTTTAGTATCTCATTCTGCTGGAATATCAAGCCCCCACAGGACCAAGGACTTCCCCTCCCATTGGTGCTAAATAAGGACATCATCTGACACATATGTAACTAGAACCATAGATTCCTCCACATATTCTCTTTGGTTGGTGGTTTTGTCCGTCAGAGCTCTGGTTGACATTATTCTTCCTATGGGATTGCAATCATAATCTTCATTTCTTGCAGTCATTCCCCTAACTCTTCCATTGGGTTCCCTAGGCTCAATCTCATACTTGACTATGAGTATCTATATCTGCATTAGTCAGGTACTGACAGATCCTCTTAGAGGCTAGCTATAATAGTCAGTAACCACTTCTTGACACCAGAAATAATGTTGGGGTTTGGTATCTACAGATGGGATGGATCCCTGGGTGGGGCAATCACTACATGACCTTTTCTTTTAACTTTGCTCAATTTTTTGTCCTTGTATTTCCTTTAGATAGGAATAATTCTGGGTTAAAACTTTTAAGATGGTTTGGTATTTGCATCTCTCGACTTGGGGCCATGCCTATCCACTGAAAATGGTTTCAATTGGTACTATCTTTCTTAGGTTTGGTATTTCATCTAATGTCATCCCTGTTGAGTCCCGGGAGTCTCTTGCTTCCCTGTGTTCTGGGACAGTCTAGTGGCTAACTCCAGTTCCCCATCTACCACTGCTACATATTTCTATTCCAATTCCTGATTCTATGTATTTCTTTCCTATCACTTCCCATTCCTGATCCTGCTTCCCTTTAATCCTTCCCCCTCCTCCCTCCCACCCTCCCAGGACCCTCCATCACTTTATGTCCTGTGATTATTTTGATCCCCGCTCTATGAAGGATTGAAGTGTCCACACTTTTTGGTCTTCCATCTTCTTAAGCTTCATATGGATTGTGGTGTGTATCATGGGTACTCTGAGCTTTTGGTCAACTATCCACTTATCAGTGAGTACAAACCGTGTGTGTTCCTTTGTGATGGGGTTACCTCACATAGGATATTTTCTATTTCCATCCATTTGACTGCAAATTTCATGAAGTCATTGTTTTTAATAGCTGAGTGGAATTCCATTATGTAAATATACCATATTTTCTGTATCCTTTCCTCTGTTGAAGGACATCAGGGTTCTTTCTAGTTTCTGGTTATTATAAATAAGACTCCTATAAACCTAGTGGAACGTGTGTCTTTGTTATATGTTAGAGCATCCCTTGAGTATATCCTCAATAGTGGTACAGCTGGGTTTCCAGATAGAACTATTTCCAGTTTTCTGAGGAACAGCAAAAATGTTTTCCAAAGTGGTTTTACCAGTTCGCAGTCCCACCAGCAATGGAGGAGTGTACCTCTTTCACCACATCCTCACCAGCATTTGCAGCCACCTCTGTTTTTTGATGTTAGTCATTCTGATTGGTGTGAAGTTTTGATTTGTATTGTCTTGATGACTATGGATATTGAACATTTTTTTAGATGCTTCTTTGCCATTTTAAATTTCTCAGCTGAAAATTCCTTGTTTAACTTTGTACCTCATTTTTAATACAGTTATTTGGATCTCTGGAGTCTAACTAATACTTGAAGTTTTAGCCAGAGCAATTAGACAACAAAAGGAAGTCAAAGAGATACAAGTTGGAAAGAAAGAAGTCAATATAAAACAGACAGGAGATTAAGGATTCTATTTTGTATCCAAATGGTGCCAAAGAAGATAGCAAATACTAGTTAATTCAGGCTGTTTCCTTGAGAATAAGTTGATTTATCAAGATTTTCCCCAAGAGACAATTACTTTGAAGGTAAAAATCATTTTTTCTCTTCCTGATGCCAGCGCATTTTAAATGTGCAGTCCCTTTTCCTTAGTCATATTTTACCACAGAATATGCTCCTTGGCTCAGATCTATCACATATCTTTGGTTATGTAATATTTCTCCCCTTTGAGATATACTTCTTAATATTTTCTGGAATGAAACTTGCATCATATGCAAATAATGTCATTTCCTCTTTCAGTGTGCATAATAGAATTTTTTCTCCCTCCATCACTTTATTTTGTGTTTCTTTCCATTTTTATCTTCCTTCCTTCCTCACCTTACTTTTTCCTTATTACTATCCTGTCTCCCTACCCTCTTCTCTCCTCTATTTCTTCTTCCTTCTATATTTTCTTTCCTTTGTTTTCTTCCTTCCTTTATCTTTCTATTCTTCCCTTTCTCTATCTTTCCTCCTTTCTTAACTCAAATTACACTTCTGCTCCATTCTTTTACCTCTCTGTCCTTCTTACCTTTTTCACTTTTCTTTCTTTGATTCCTCCTTTCCTTCCTTCCTTCCTTCCTTCTTCCTTCCCGGATTTTACCTTACTCTTGTTTTTTTCTATGAAATTTGGTATAATGGTGGCAACTATTCAGGTAAACATAATAGACCACATAACACAGGCATTTTTGCCCACAGTAGATCTAGTAGACATCACTGTTATAACAAAGCAGGGATAACAGCACATAAATGGTTGGATAGAGCCATATGTCAATTAACCATGGTAGAAGAGTGTCTATAAACTGTTTTGTCCCATGAATAGGGTTCAACCAATTTATGATATCATCTGTTCATATAACCATGTCAATATTCTCCAACCCCTCAAATTTGAAGATGCCTCCAAAGCCCATGCATTAGAAACATAACCTCCAAACCCATGTACATGGAGTTGTAGGTACAGATCCATGTACTGGAGATTATTGTATAAATATGTTGGCTATAACTGTCATTAATATGTTGAATACTTTATAGAAGAGGAAGAAACTGAGACCCCCAGCAGCATTCTTCCTCTCCCTTGTCAATCATGCTTCTGCCTGTCTAATGAAGCAGGGAGGCCTTTAGAGGGTGGCACTGATATGATATCTCTAGTCTGATGACTAGATTTACATTATTTTGGCACATACTAGACTCAAGTTTTAGAAAAACAACTATAATTATGAAGTTGTTCATATTAGATTGTCCAGTCTGAAAGGTTGTGATGCATTTTCTTTTGTTATTTTGTGAAGAACCTGCCTGAGGCTAAATTGAAGCATTTTGGACTAATTCCATTTACATAGGAGATATCAAAATGACCTTGCGTGTCTTCTGGTTATTAGTGAATGAACTTATGGAAATGTGTAGTAAATAGGGGGAGGCTGAGTAGCATTATAAAGAATAATATTTGAGAAGAAAGAAAGGGAAGTAGAATGGGGCCAATGGAATTCTACTCAGCTATTAAAAATGAGGACATCCTGAGTTATGCAGGCAAATGGATGGAACTAGAAAATATCCTGAGTGAGGTAATACATATACAAAAGGACGGGAACAGTATGTCCTCACTAATAAGTGGATACTAGCCAAAAAACATAGAGAATACCCATGATACAGTCCACAGTACTCAAAAAGATCAACAAGCTGGAGGGCCCAAGTAAGGATTCCTCAGTCCCATTTGGGAGGGAAAAGAAAACAACCACAAGGGATAAGGGATGGCAAGACAGAGGAGGGAAAGGGGATAGGGTTTGGGGGGAACATGATCTGCTATTGGGTGGGAGAAAAGGACTGAAGCCCTGAGGGCAAGCACAAAGAATGAAACAGGTGACCATGAGAGAAAGGAGGTTAAGAGGATACTCTAGAATATACAAGAGACCTGGGAAGTGAGAGACCCTCAGGACTCAAAGGGGGTAGATGAAATGTCCTAAAGTATGGATAGGGAACCTCTAGCAGAAAGACAGCACATCAAGTAAGGGATGGGGTTGCTATCCTACAGTCAAAGATCTGAAACAAAATTACTCCTTTCTGAAAGAACTGCAGGGACGGAAATGGAGAAGAGCCTGAGGAAAAGAAGGTCCATTGACATGCCCAAAGTGGGATCCAACTCAAGGGGAGATCCCAAGGTCTGACACCATTACTGAGGCTATAGGGCACTCATAAAAAAGGGACCTATCATGACTGCCCTTCACAAGACCCAACAAGCAGCTGAAAGAGTCAGAAACAGATATGTGCACCCAACCAATGAACAGAAGCTGCTAACCCTTCTGATTGAATTAGGGGAAAGCTAGAGTAAGCTGAGCAGGAGGGCAACCAGCAGTCTCAATTAACCTGGACCCCCAAGATCTCTCAGACACTGGATCACCAACCAGACAGCATATGACAGCTGATATGAGGCCCCCAACACATACAACAGAGGACTCCCTGGTCTGGGTTCCTTGAGAGAATATGCACCTAACCCTCAAGATCCTGGAAGCCCCAGTAAGTTTAGAGGTCGGGTGAGTTAGGTGGGGACATCCTTTTGAAGATGGGAGGGGTGAATGTGGAGAGGGTCAATAAGGAGGTATGGAATGTGGAACAGTCAGCAGAATGGACCAGGAGCAGAATGAAATCTGAAGCGTAAAAATAAATAAAATTAAGCAAAATAAAATAATATAAAATAAAAACTAAATAAAATAAAATAAAAAGAGAGACTTGCTTGCCAGTTATCCTTTCAATGAAGAATTTATATCCATAATTCATAGTATATTTAAAATATGTAATAAACTTAAAACACTAGAATCTTAATACAAAATGTACAACTGCTCTGATCAAATCCATAAGGCACAATGAATACCATCAGTCATTAGAGAAATCAGAACTTCAAGGAAATATATTATATGTGAAGTAAAGTGCTATTAAAGCCAACATCAAAGCAAGCAAAAACCCCCAAATAACAAATGCTGGCATGACCATGGAAAAAAAGGAACTTTCATACCTTATTGGTTGTAACCTAAAACAGAATGACAGTATGTAGGTTCATCTATGATTTACAGGTTAGACTACCATGGAATCCAGCCATCCTAATTGTAGGAGCATTTCTAAGGGAAAGTAAATCTGTAAATCCCAAACATACTTGGCTGTCCATATCTACTGTGAAGCTATTCATAATAGTTGAGGCTACAATTGATTTAGGTGCTTACCAACATATAACAAAGTACATATAGATGATGGGATATTACTCAGCCATAAAGAATAGTGAAACCCTATCATCTGCAGCAGAATGGATAGAACTGGAAAAAATTGTGGGGCAAAGGGAACTGTGACACCAGACAAAAACTTGGTAAGGTTGAGAAGATTCAAAAACCCTGGTACCCTCATAACTTAGGATGATCGGAGTTTCACTTACTCCTAACCAGGTTCTTGTCCTGGAACATGTGATCACAATATCTCATGGAGGGACTGTGAAAATTACTCTTTTAGGGGCAGCACCCAAAGCCTCTCCACATGCAGAAGAGGCATCCCTAATATTTCAGATCAAGCCAATAGAAAGGATCTACTCTTAGATGCTAAGATCCAAAAGGATCCTGTCCAAAAGCAATAAAAGACACGAGTTATTTCATCAAAGATCTTCTGACAGTGTTTGTCATATAGATCTATAACACATTGTGTAAGAAAAATTCTCTTAAAACCTTTCCTACAGGAAGCTGCTTGAGTCACCAGTAGTCACTTTTTGTTTGGTGGCTATGACCTTGGCTCCTAGCACTCGTAACACAGTGACTCAGGAGCAGTGGCAGCTGTGGGAAAGACCTGATAGCTCACAGAGATCCACACACCCATGCCTTGACACACCCCACCCTTTCTGCCACAGTGCGGTCAGTGGCTACAGATCCCCCTCCACTTTACAAACTGCAACTCTTCAGCAGCTCCCATATCTCTGCAGAAATTGTTTTGTACACAGATGGGCAGAAAATTAGAAGACAGCAAATAACCCAGGGACATAGGCAATTACCACACTTTCGCCCTCCTGTGTAAAAGTTGGGATGGCTAGTTATGAGAAGTCTTGAGCCATGGAGGCAGAAGAATAAAGGGAGGCTGTATTTGCTTGTTGATAAGTCTGTGTCATACACATGTATTCAAATATTGAAATATCAAATATGTGAAAATGGTTACTTTTATCCATTTACCCCTACACATATATAAACAGGAAGCTTTAACTTATTCCACCCTATTTTATGTTCTGTCTTATATTTGAAACTGGGTCTCTCTTTATAGCCATCCATATCCTGGGATTCACTCTGAGGACCAAAGTGGCCTCAGATTCTGAGAGATCCACGTCCCCTGTCGCTCGAGTGCTGTCTGGTGTCCCATTTTTTTCTGTATGTTCATGTTTACAGTTCTGAGATCAAAACAGTCAAAATGATGTGTGCGTGGCATCACAATGCCACAATGGCATATTCAACACATCTTTTGTATTTATTATAGTGGTTCTCCTCTGTTCCAAATAAGTCTACTCATGGCACATGACAGAAACATATTTATCCATGTAAATACAGTGGCTATTTCTATAGCAGGTCCACATATCAAACTTTACTGAATGTGACTTTAGTAAGGTGTTTGATTAAGGATGTGAGGTATCCCACTGCCCCTGAACTTCTTGGATTCCTTAGGTGATTCTTATGTTGGCAACACATTCTCGCAGAGAACTCAATCATTCTCACTGTTGTTCTCAGCCAGCACCACTTTCAAAATGTGAAAGACCAGCCTTAGCTTCTTCATGGCTTAAGGAAACATGTCTTTACAGAGTTGCAGCTTGCCAACTTTCAATGTTTGAATGCTTCTGATGAGATGGTTTCCAGGAAAAAAAATCTGCACAGCTAGTTACATGGTGCACATGGCATAGAACATCACCTCCTCCATCACTCCCAGGTTGATGAAGACATCCATGGCACCTTCACATGGTACATGTTCATGTCAAGAAGCTGTTCACAGTTGCTGCTTATGAGATAGCCTAGCACAAGGCCCAAACCTGCTCCTAATCCCAATGTGCATTCAGCTTTTCATTTTTTCAGCAATTCTTGATACCCCTTCCTTTTTTCTCACTACCCATTAGCATATCAGCATCCTTCTTTTGAGTTTGGCACCAGATTGTGTCACTCTCAAAGCAGTACTAGTTCTTTAGGTGCTTCCTGTGCTCCTGACTGGTCATCAGCATATCTAGGTAACATGTGATGAGCATGCAGTAAGACTTTGGGATTGTTGGATACAATGGAGTAGTTGGGGTCACAGCTGTGATTCAGCAAAGATACAATGGGTTACAGACCAATGCTGACACCCTACATCTCTGCATTTCAGATGGTGAATGAGATACAGATCACCTTGGAAAAGGCTTCAAAAAGGTCAACAGAAGACGACAGCTGGAAAGCTTGCTGTGTCTTTTCTCTTATGAAATATTGAAATGTCATCGGCAGTACCTCTGGTCCTCTTTCTTATCTTCAGTGAGTTTATTAACACTGGACTTTAGGTCATAAAATGAGTAAAGATTCTCTAAGTCTGAGTGTTTTTCATCCATCAGTTTGATTAGTCAAGGGGATATCATGGCTTGCTGTTTTTCAGAAATTTGGATTCCTATTTCTAAACCTTTTTCTAACACTTGGCACAGCAATATTTGACAATTCAACATTGAGAATATTTCATCAACTTTTCCTTCTACAGGAAGTTGTGGTTATAGACAACAGTACAACTGTCCATGAAAACTGTGGAGATACAAAGGAACACAGCATAACAAGATGAATTAAGATTAAGCACAAATCTTTATATCAAAAATGATGGGGCCACTCAGCTAGAGGAAATGTGTTTCAAGAGCAAGCAAAGGAGTTAGAGACATGTGAATTCCTATTGTTAAGAGTCCCAAAGACACTTAAAGCTAAACAGCCACAACATATAAGAAGAAAACCTAGTTCAAACCTATACAGACTCTGTAATTACTGATTCAGTATCTTTGAGCCTCTATGAGCCTTTATAAGTTGAATCTGTGGGCCATATTCTTTTGATGTCTATTACCTCTCTGACTCATACCATTGAACCTCCCTATCTTCTGGGAATTTCTGAGCTGTGCCAAATGTTTGGCCATGAATCAATCTAATTTCATCAGGTATCTGAGGAAGTCTCAATTATGACAACTGGGATACACATGCTCATGTTTCTACTTCTGAATTTGGGTTGCCTCATTCAAGATGAAGTTTTTAGTTTCATCCATTTGCCTGCAAAATTCATAATGCTAGTTTTTAACAGCAGAGTTACATTTTGTTTTGAAAATGTTCCCCATTTTATTTATTCATTATTTAATTAAGGGACATCTAGTTGTTTTAAGTATCTGGCTATTATAAATAAAGCCACTATGAACATAATTAAACAAATTTCCTCACGTTAAGATGGAGCATCTGTTGGGTATATATTTAAGAGTAGTATGGTTGGCTTTTGAGATTTATCAATTTATCAATTGATTTATCAATTTCCCATTTTCCATGAAACAGAAATATTTATTTCTAGAGTGGAATCAGCACTCCTACCAGCAATGGAAGAATGTCCCAATTGCTCCAGATCTTCACCAGCATTGGCTGTTGCTTAATCAATCAAGTAAAAAATGTGTATCACAAAAAAAAAATCAAGTTTCTGTAGAAGGAAATTGAAAAAGATCAGAAGGTGAGAAGACCTCTAATGTTTATCTATCATTGGAATTAGCATAGTAAAAATGGTCACCTTAATAAAGCAAACTACAAATATATTGAAATCCATCAAAATTCCAACACAATTTGTTAAGGTTTGTCTTTGTGTGCTGTAATGTTTTATATTGTTCCCCAAGATCTAGAGTCTGTATGTAGCTTTTGGGACCCTACCCCAGAAGTAATTTGGGGCAGTAACTAGACAGAAAAGTGATAGTTTAAGTTGAGTTTATGTAGGTTTGGAGAGGAGAGGCAATGAAGAGGAGGAGAGAGAAGAAGAAACCACCATAGAACAGAAAAGAATGTAACAGAGAGAAAGGAGAACCACCAGGTGATGGGATCCAGGAGAATATGGACCAGAGGTTTATCTAGTTGGAGTTGAGAACAATGCAGGTATAATCAATACTGAGTGATGGCTTGGGATTACTGTTAGAAAGTAAGATTACAACAATGTGTTTGGTAGGCAACTCTCGCACTATTGTGTTGCTAAAAGCATATTAAAATATATAGGCCATGTAAGTCTTTTATCCAAAAACATAAAAAAGTCTAAAGTGGGTAGAAACGCCCCACATTGAACTTTTTTTCTTTCTTTCTTTCTTTCTTTTTTTTTTTTTTATTATACTTTTAACTATATTTGTTACCCAATTTGTCAACAAGGGGAAAATCTCAAAAAAAAAAAAAAAAGCAAATAAACAGAGTCCACATGCCATCTCTTTAAGATTAAGAGGTGAGGAGAGTTGTTTTTTTTAACCCAGCCATGTGGTTTCTTTCCAAGTCATGTGAGCTCAGGACTAAGAAAACATTTATACTTAATGGATGCAGAAAATTCTGGGGTTCATGGGTTCAATGAGGACACAGTTACACCCCCAAACTGACACAGAAATGTTTGGAAACAGGCTAAAGATACAGTCAAGGTCTTTTCAAATTATTTTAACTGCCACTAAGGTCATAAAGGGTAAAAGCCCCTACTAACATGATAACAAACTACTCAAAGAACAGAAAACAAGCTTAATCGAAATAAGAATAGAAAAATTAATAAAAACTTAAAGTCAATACTATCATAAACAACTAGGATCTTTAAACTTAAACTGCAAAAAAATTTCAAAATACTTACCTGACATATGACATTTTGATGGCCTAAAAATAGACATTCTATGAATAAAAATAATTTAAATATGTAAGATGAAAAACAACCTTTTTAAAATCAAACTGTCATAAACACATATTCTTTGAACATGGTCTCTGTAGTAACTGAAATTGCTCAACTATATTTAACACCTTAACGGCCTATAAAGAAGAGATTTTAATTAAAGTTAATACATAAGATAAATATAAAATAGTAAAAATTTAAACAGTCAATGATAATATAAACAACTAGTTCTTTAAACATGGAAGCCAGGCAAATTCTGGATACTTAGGTGACATTTGCCACATTGGTTGCTTAAAATTAGACTTATACAAAAAAATTAAAAAATAATTAAGGGCTGGAGAGATGGATCATCAATTGAGAGACTGAGTGCTCTTCTAGAGGTCCAGATTTTAATTTCCAGCAAGCACATGGAGGCTCACAACCATATGTAGTGGGATCTGATGCCCTGTTATGGTGTGTCTGAAGACAGCAACATTCTACTCATATAAAAAGTAAATTCATCTTTTGAAAAAGTAATGTTAAATATATAACAAAACATATTAATTAACTTTATATAAAGAGAAAGGATAGAGGCCCCACACCAACATTTTTAAAAATATTTTCTTGACTACAACAATTATTTAAAGAACTTGATAGGAAAATACTCAATTTAATTTGGTAAAACCAGACCTAGGATAGATAAAATAATCCTGATTGATCAAAAAGGTTCAGGGGGTATATCACCATCCCTGATTTCAAGATATATTTAATAGTTATAGTAGTAAAAAAAAAAAAAAACACGTGGTGTTGGCATAAAACAAACATATTGATCAACAGAAATGAATCAAAGACTCAGATATAAATCCACATGAATATAACAGCTCATATTTTGAAAAATAAACCAGAAGTACAGAAAGAATCTTCAACAAAATTTTCTGATCTTGTTGGATGTCTGCTGATAAAAAATATAGAGAAGAAAAATGTAAGCAGATCCACATTTAACAATTAATATAAGACTTAAGTCCAGAAGGATTAAAGATTTCGACATAAAATCAGCCACACTGAACCTGAATAAAAAGAAATTAGGGAATATTCTTGGATAAATTTGTATGAGACAATTTGCTGAACAGAAAACAAGTAGCAAAGCAGTAGATAAACAGCAAATAAATGGGGCCTCCTGAGACTAAACAGCTTCTGTAAGACAAGGGATACGGTTAATAGTCAATAGCATAATACATTTGCCTACTCTAAGGGAAAATGTTTTTCAGTTACTGCACATATGATTGAGCAATAATATTCAAAATGTATGAACAACTCAGGAATCTCAATATCAAAAATTCAAATAATCTGATTAAATTTGAACAGTTTTCAAGAGAAAATTCCTTTTTTCTTAAGGCAATCTGGTATATCTTTATTTTTTCCCATCTTTATTAACTTGAGTATTTCTTATATACATTTCGAGTGTTATTCCCTTTCCCGGTTTCCGGGCAAACATCCCCCTCCCCCTCCCCTTCCTTATGGGTGTTCCCCTCCCCACCCTCCCCCCATTGCCACCCTCCCCCCCAACAGTCACGTTCACTGGGGGTTCAGTCTTGGCAGGACCAAGGGCTTACCCTTCCACTGGTGCTCTTACTAGAATATTCATTGCTACCTATGAGGTTGGAGCCCATGGTCAGTCCATGTATAGTCTTTGGGTAGTGGCTTAGGCCTGGAAGCTCTAGTTCGTTGGCATTGTTGTTCATAATGGGTCTCGAGCCCCTTCAAGCTCTTCCAGTTCTTTCTCTGATTCCTTCAACGGGGGTCCTGTTCTCAGTTCAGTGGATTGCTGCTGGCATTCGCCTCTATATTTGCTGTATTCTGGCTGTGTCTCTCAGGAGAGATCTACATCCAGCTCCTGTAGGCCTGCACTTCTTTGGTTCATCCATCTTGTCTAATTGGGTGGCTGTATATGTATGGGCCACATGTGGGGCAGGCTCTGAATGGGTGTTCCTTCTGCCTCTGTTCTAAACTTTGCCTCCCTATTCCCTCCCAAGGGTATTCTTGTTCCCATTTAAAGAAGGAGAGAAGCATTCACATTTTGGTAATCCTTCTTGAATTTCATGTGTTCTGTCCATCTAGGGAAATTCAAGCATTTGGGCTAATAGCCACTTATCAATGAGTGCATACCATGTGTGTTTTTCTGTGTTTGGATTACATCACTCAGGATGATATTTTCTAGTTCCATCCATTTGCCTATGAATTTCATAAAGTCATTTTTTTTCAGTGAGACAAGGAGAGTTTATTGAGCATATGACTCAGGATGGCAGACCAGGGCCATTGTCCTGAGTTAGAAACAGAAACATGATATTGAGTTAAGATTTTATAGTGTTTTTAAGTCCCAAATCCACAAACATCTGTGCCACCTTATTTCACCAATCAACATTTAGGGAGAGAGGATTTTCTTAGTAATATGTCTTTGATGTACACAAATCCTACACTCATTGGTTAGGGTATCCAACTATGGCAGGGGATTTGACTCATTTAATATTTATGTTCTAACTTGTCTACCAGGATGAAACATATCTAACATTCATGTCTTAACTTGCTACCAGATGTCAATATGGTGCTCTTTCTGCCAAGTTAAATGTCAGATCTCAAGATGGTCTAAGGAACTTAAATTTTACTAGACCACTATGCAAAATGGAAGTGTTACTCCAAATAGTTTCTTATGTTGGTGAAAGTGTCTCACTTATGGTAAGCTGCATGGCAGAGGCAGCTTATACCATAAAAGTTTATGTATAGGCACAGGACTGCTGTGGATTACTTACTTTGGAACAAGCTTATTGTAGGTAACAGTTCTCCTAATTTCTTTTTTCTTTTTTCTTTTTCTTGTATTTTTTTTATTAACTTGAGTATTTCTTATTTACATTTCGAATGTTATTCCCTTTCCCAGTTTCCGGGCAAACATCCCCCTAATCTCTCCCCCTCCCCTTCTTCATGGGTGTTCCCCTCCCCACCCTCCCCCCATTGCCGCCCTCCACCAACAATCATGTTCACTGGGGGTTCACTGTTAGCAAGACCAAGGGCTTCCCCTTCCACTGGTGATCTTACTAGGATATTCATTGCTACCTATGAGGTCAGAGTCCAGGGTCAGTCCATGTATAGTCTTTAGGTAGTGGCTTAGTCCCTGGAAGCTCTGGTTGCTTGGCATTGTTGTTCATAAGGGGTCTCGAGCCCCTTCAAACTCTTCCAGTTCTTTCTCTGATTCCTTCAACGGGGGTCCTGTTCTCAGGTCAGTGGTTTGCTGCTGGCATTCGCCTCTGTATTTGCTGTATTCTGGCTGTGTCTCTCAGGAGAGATCTACATCCGGCTCCTGTCTGCCTGCACTTATTTGCTTCATCCATGCTGAGTACTATTCCATTGTGTAGATGTATCACATTTTCTGTACCCATTCCTCTGTTGAAGGGCATCTGGGTTCTTTCCAGCTTACAGCTATTATAAATAAGGCTGCTATGAACATAGTGGAGCATGTGTCTTTGTGATATGTTGGGGTACCTTTTGGGTATATGCCCAAGAGAGGTATAGTTGGGTCCTCAGGCAGTTCAATGTCCAATTTTCTGAGGAACCTCCAGACTGATTTCCAGAATGGTTGTACCAGTCTGCAATCCCACCAACAATGGAGGAGTGTTCCTCTTTCTCCACATCCTCGCCAGCATTTTCTGTCACCTGAGATTTTGATCTTAGCCATTCTCACTGGTGTGAGGTGAAATCTCAGGGTTGTATTGATTTTCATTTCCCTTATGACTAAAGATGTTGAACATTTGTATAGGTGTTTCTCAACTATTCGGTATTCCTCAGCTGTGAATTTTTTGTTTAGCACTGAACCTCATCTTGTTTTAGGGTTATTTGTCTCCCTGTGGTCTAACTTCTTGAGTTCTTTGTATATTGTGGAAATAAGCCTTCTATTAGTTGTAGGATTCATAAAGATCTTTTCCCAATATGTTGGTTGTCGTTTTGTCCTAACAACAGTGTCCTTTGCCTTACAGAAGTTTTGCAGTATTATGAGATCCCGTTTTTCGATTCTTGATCTCAGAGCATAAGCCTTTGGTGTTTTGATCAGGAAATTTTTTCCAGTGCCCATGTGTTCGACATGCTTCCCCACTTTTTCTTCTATTAGTTTGAGTGTATCTGGTTTGATGTGGAGGTCCTTGATCCACTTGGAGTTAAGCTTTTTACAGGGTGATAAGCATGGATCAATCTGCATTCTTATACATGCTGACCTCCAGTTGAACCAGCACCATTTGTTGAAAATGCTATCTTTTTTCCATTGGATGATTTTGGCCCCTTTGTCAAAAATCAAGTGACCATAGGTGTATGGGCTCATTTCTGGATCTTCAATTCTATTCCTCTGGTCTATCTGTCTGTCTCTGTACCAATACCATGCGGATTTTATCACTATTGCTCTATAATACTGCTTGAGTTCAGGGACAGTTATTGTCCCAGAAGTCCATTTATTGTTGAGGATAGTTTTAGCTATCCTGGGTTTTTTGTTATTCCAGATGAATTTGCAAATTGTTCTGTCTAACTCTCTGAAGAATTGGATTGGTATTTTTATGGGGATTACATTGAATCTGTAGATCGCTTTTGCTAAAATGTCCATTTTTACTATATTCTTCCTGCCAATACATGAGCATGGGAAATCTTTCCCTCTTCTGAGGTCCTCTTCAATTTCTTTCTCCACAGGTTTGATGTTCTATCATACAGATATTTCACTTGCTTGGTTAAAGTCACACCAAGGTATTTTATATTATTTGGGACTATTATGAAGGTTCTTGTTTCCCTAATTTCTTTCTTGGCTTGTTTCTCTCTTGTGTAGAGGGAGGCTACTGATTTATTTGAGTTAATTTTATACCCAGCCACTTTCCTGAAGTTATTTATTAGGTTTAGTGGTTCTCTGGTGGAACTTTTGGGATCACTTAAATATACTATCATATCATCTACAAATAGTGATACTTTGACTTCTTCTTTTCCAATCTGTATCCCTTTGATCTCCTTTTGTTGTCTGATTGCTCTGACTAGAAATTCAAGAACTCTATTGAATAAGTAGGGAGAGAGTGGGCAGCCTTGTCTAGACCCTAATTTTAGTGGGATTGCTTCAAGTTTCTCTCCATTTAGTTTTTGTTAGCTACTGGTTTGCTGTATATTGCTTTTACTATGTTTAGGTATGGGCCTTTAATTCCTATTCTATCCAGTACTTTTATAATGAATGGGTGTTGAATTTTGTCGAATTCTTTCTCAGCAACTAATGAAATGATCATGTGATTTTGTTCTTTCAGTTTGTTTATATAATGGATTATGTTGATGGTTTTCCATATATTACACCATCCCTGCATGCATGGGATGAAGCCTACTTGATCATGGTGGATGATTGTTTTGATGTGCTCTTGGATTCGGTTTGCCAGAAATTTATTGAGTATTTTTTGCATCGATATTCTTAAGGGTCTGAAATTCTCTTTCTTTTTTGAGTCTTCATGTGGTTTAGGTATAAGAGTAATTGTGACTTCATAGAAGGAGTTTGGTAGCACTCTGTCTGTTTCTATTTTGTGGAATAGTTTGGATAGTATTGGTATGTGGTCTTCTATGAACGTCTGATAGAATTCTGCAGTGAACCCATCTGGACCTGGGCTCTTTTTGGTTTGGAGACCTTTAATGTCTGCTTCTATTAATTTAAGAGTTATGGGGCTGTTTATATGGTTTATCTGTTCCTGATTTAACTTCAGCACCTGATATCTGTCTAGGAAATTGTCCATTTCTTGCCGGTTTTCAAGTTTTGTTGAATATAGGCTTTTGTAGTAGGATCACTTGGATCACTTAAATAGACCTATCAGCTTTATATCAGATTTCTCACCAGAGACGCGAAAAGCCAGAAGATCCTGGGATGTCATAATGACCCTAAGAAAACACAAATGGAAGGCCAGGCTACTATATCCAGCAAAACTCTTAATTAACATTGATGGAGAAACCAAGACAAAGAAAATAACCCAGCAAACCATTATCCAGCATCAAACAAAATAGAAACTTGAAGCAATCCCACTAAAATCAGGGACTAGATAAGGCTGCCCACTCTCTCCCTATTTAGAAAATATAGTACTTGAAATCCTAGCCAGTGCAATCAGACCACAATAGGATGTCAAATGGATATAATTTGAAAAGAAAAAATCAAAATGTCACTATATGCAGATGATATGATAATATATTTAAGTGGCCCCAAAAGTTCCACCAGAGAACTATTATGTCTGATAAATAATTTCAGCAAAGTGACTGGCTATAAAAGTAACTCAAACAAATTAGTAGCCTACTGGCCTCAAAAGATAAACAGACTGAGATAGAAATTAGGGAAATAATACACTTCACAATAGTCACAAATAACATAAAGTATCTCAGTTTAACTCTAACCAAGCAAGTGAAATCTGTATGAAAAGCACTTTAAGTCTCTCAAGAAAGAAATTGACGATCCCAGAAGATGGAAAGGTCTCCCATGCTCATGAATTGGCAGAACTAATATAGTAAAAATGGACATTTTGCCAAAAGCCATCTACAGATTCAATGCAATTCCCACCAAAATTCCAACTCAATTCTTCCTAGAGTTAGAAAGAGCTATTTGCAAATCCATTTGATATAACAAAATACCCATGATATCGAAATCTATACTCAACAATAAAAGAATTTCTGGGGTAATCACCATCCCTGACCTCAAGCTGTATTACAGAGCAATAGAGATAAAAAACTGCATTGTATTGTTCAGGGAGAGGCAGGTAGATCAATGGAAGAGAATTAAAGATCCAGAATGAACTCACACATTTACGGTCACTTGATCTTTGACAAAGTAGCTAAAACCATCCAGCAGCTAAGCGATAGCATTTTCAACAAATGATTCTCATTCAACTGGGGGGTCAGCAGGTAGAAGAATGCAAATCGATCCATTCTTATGCCCTATACAAAGCTCAAGTCCAAGTGGATTAAGGATGTCTACAAAATCCAGGTATACTCTAACTAATAGAAGAAAAAATGTGGAAGATCCTCAGACACATACTTACTAGGGAAAATTGCCTGAACAGAACCACAATTGGCTTATCCTCTAAGAGCAAGAATCAACAAATGGAACCTCACAAAATTGTGAAGCTTCTGTAGGGCATAGGACATTGTCATTAGGACAAAAGAGCAACCAACATATTTGAATTTTTTTTTACCCATCCTACATCTGATAGGGGGCTAATATCCAATATATACAAAGAACTCAAGAATTTTGACTCTGGAGGGTCAAATAACCTTATTAAAAATGGGGTACAGAGCTAAACAGAATTCTCTGCTGAGGAATTTGGAATGGCTGAGAAGTACCTGAAGAAATTTGCAACATCTTTAATCATCAGGGGAATGTAAATCAATACAATCCTGCTGAGATTCCACCTCACACCAGTCAGAATGGCTAAGTTAAAAGAAAAAAAAGCAAAAAATTAAACCCCTCAGGTACCTTAGGTGATAACAGATGATAGTGAGGAGGTGAGGATGTGGAGAAAGAGGAACACTCCTTCATTATTGGTGGTATTGCAAGCTGGTCCAACCAATGTGGAAATCATTTTGGAGGTTCCCCAGAAAACTGGGAATACTATTTCAGGAGGACCCAGACATATCACTCCTGGGCATACACCCAAATGATGTTCGATCATATAACTAAGACACATTCTCCACTGTGTTCATAGCAGCCTTATTTATTATAGCCAGACATTGGAAAGAATCCAGATGCCCTTCACACAAAAATATATATATATATATATATATATATATATATATATATATATATACACAATGGAGTACTACTCAGCTATCAAAAACAATGACTTCATGAAATTCATAGGCAAATGGATGGAACTAGACAGTATCATCCTGAGTGAGATAACCCAGTAGCAAAAAAAGACACATAGTGTGCACTCACTGATAAGTGAATATTAGCTCAAAATCTCAGATTGTCCAAGATATAATCCACAGACCACATGAAGCTCAAGGAGAACAACGAAAGTGCGGATGCTTCAGTTCTTCTTAAAACAGCGAACAAAAATATTCATTGGAGGAGATATGGATACAAAGTTGAAGGAATGGACACACACACACACACACACACACACACACACACACTTAAAGACAATATTTCTGAAGCCAAGAAGTGCACGCCAACATGAACCTGATATAGCTGTCTCCTGAGAGGCTTAGCCATAGCATGCCAAATATGCAAAGTGTAGCAGCAAGTCATTGAACTGAGAAGAGGGCCCCTTTTGTTGGAGTTAGAGAAAGAATTGAAGGAGCTCAAGGGACTTGCACCCCTATAAGAACAAGAATACCAACCACTCAGAGCTGCCAGGGATTAAACCACTACCCAAAGAGTACACATAGACAGACCCATGACTCCAACTGCATATGTTGTAGAGGATGGCCTTTTTAGGCACCAATGAGAGGAGTACCACTTGGTTCTGCTAAGGCTTTACCCTGCAGTGTAGGGGAATGTCAGACTGTGGAGACTGGAAGGGTTGGGTTGTTGGGGAGTTGGAATACCATCATAGAGGAAGTGGGAAGGGAGATGGGATAGGTGGTTTATGGAATGGAAACTGGGAAAGGTTAAAAAAATAAAAGTCTCAGGTGAAAGTAGATGCTGTCAAGGATGTAGATAAACAATAGCATTCTTCCAATTCTGGTGGGATTGGTACAACTGCTATGGAAATCAGTCTGGCATTTCTTCAGAAAATTGGACATAGTACTACCAGATGTCCCAGTTATCCCATTCCTGTGTATACACTCACAAGACGCTCCAACGTATAACAAGGCAACATGCTGCACTATAATCATCGGTGCCTAATTTATAATAGCCAGAGGCTTGAAACATCCCACATGTCCCTCAACTGAAGAACTTATATAAAACTTGTGGTACATTTACACAGTGGAAAACTATTCAGCTATTAACAATAAGGACATCATAAATCTTGGAGGCAAAGGGGTGGAATTAGAAAATATCATCCTCAGTGATGTAACCAAGACCCAAAATACCATGCATTATTTGTATTAACTGATGAGTGAACATTAACCAAAAAGTGCAAAAATACTTAGGATATAGCACACATGCAGTGAGATACTGGCTGAACAGGAGGCTCCAAGGTTCAATAGTTAGTGCTTTGCTCTAGAGAGCCTTCCCCATATGTTACATTTCAGTAAATTATCTCAAATTATACTTGATAAAATACAATTTGTGCTTTATTCTATGCAGACAGAGACTATATGAAATGGGTACTGTGGAGGGATTTGGGAGTAATTATTTTCTGTTAGATGAGGCTAAGATGTTGGTGATGCTATCTGTGCATGGGAGCACTCTTGGTTCTGCATTATGTGACAGACTATCTTTGGTTCACTCATTTGGATATCATGGTTACATGTTCTAGATCAGGCACAGAGACAGGGAAGAAATAGGTCCTTTCATGCCAATCTAAAATCTCTGAGATTCTGGGAATTTGAGTACATTTAATCTCACCAGATCTTATGTCTATCTGGTGATCCATTCTACATGTCTTACAACCTGTCACATATGCACTGTTAGGCTCTAAAAGGAGAAGAAAATATGTACACATTGAAGACTGATCTTAACGTGTGTATGTGAAAAAGAGAGGAGAGAAGAGAAAGAAAGAACAAAAACAGTATGGATAAACCTGTCTTGTCTCACAATGGAGAGGCTTGGGTCTTTGAGCTGATGTCAAAGGCCTTTAGCCACTTGGGGTCAGGAGCTCTCATCCATTATTGCTCAAATTGAAAGTCTTGCTGGATCCATGTGAGTGTCAGTAATGGCATTTGCCAGTTGGCTTTTCCCTACATTGAGTGACAGGGTGGTATTCATGTGGAGACCAGCTCTTGTTCTATACCCTCCATTTCTCCCCTAGGCTGTGCAGATCCTGCTGCATAACAGGCTGGAAAAATGAAGCAGCCTTTAAAATTCTTCATAATGTCTTTTGCTCGTCTATCTCTAATGCGTACAATAAGAATCTTCCCTTAACTCTGCAATGTTGCTGTCTTGTTTTCAGTTCACACATTTAATGACAAAACTGGGGTATGAGAAAATGGGCCCTGTCTCAAGAGTCCTGGCCACTCTTATTGAACTAATCTGCTGATTTTGCTCTCCTGGGCTATGAAATATTTGCTTTTGTTGGCTTCTCCCATTTACCTTATTTGACTCTAAATTTTTGAAGGGTCATTATTTCTGGCTGCTAGAGTCTTCTTTGCCCTTCTGAGGACTCATCATGTAGAAAGGCATCTCCTGGTACAGAAGTAAGATTTACCTTGAAGAAATCTACTTTGTCTTTCTTGGGTATTAGATCCTACTACTTCTACGAAAGGCACAGCCAGTGTGCCAAGTATCTTCTCTCATTCTACTGGTCATCTATCCCATGGATATGTACTACTACCATCCTTTGTAAATTGGGGCACTTTTCTCTAAAACGTCCCTTGATCCACTTGCAGAAATCTCAGCTTGAAATGTTTTTTCACAAGAATATTTACTCTTATTTCTCCTTTCCTTTTTCTTCCTTCCTACATGTTCACATGTAGGTTGCAACTAGAGTTTTCTCCTCTCTCTCTTGCCAAATCCATATTTTTGCTTCTTACTCACTTACTTTGTCTAAGCACTTGTCACTCCACCTCTCCTCCCAGGAGTTGTCTCTGTACCTTTTATTGGCTCCATAGATCCAACTATTTATATAGACTCATTCTCTATGTCCTTCTGTAACCATATGATATTTGAACCCTACCTCTAGGAATGTTCCTTTTTATGACAACTGTCCATTTCCTTATCCTTAGCTTCTAAAAGAAGTCCTTTTTTTTCTGCTTGATTTACCTCGTAGTTGGTTCCTGTCCTAATTATGGATTCTACCCATTCAGAATATTACTCACACTCATTCTTTACTATACCTTCCTCCTTGAATTCAAAGATTCCATTTATCTTACCTGTGTTAGTGATAACAATTTGACCTCAGTATAGTGCAGTGACCAAAGGCATCACACTCTAATTCTAAATTTTCACAGATTGTAAAAGTTTCTGCCATTTGGAAAAAAAATGGTTCCATGTCTCTACCAATAAATTTTAACTGCTTTGTATCCCAAAAAATCTATCTTTTGTGTCAATGGTTTTAGTACTGACATGAGTTAGATGAAATTTTATAGCAGTTTTGATTTGAATTTTCAATAGCTAAGGATATTGAATTTTTAAGTGTTTCTTGACCACTTGAGATTCATATATTAAGAATTCTCTCTAGAAGAGAGTGAAGACTCCCAGCTCAAATGACCAGTAAATATCTTCAACAAAATTATGGAAGAAAACTTCCTTAACCTAAAGAGAGAGATGCCCATAAACAAACAAGAAGCCTGCAGAACTCAAAATAGATTGGACCAGAAAAGAAACTCCTCCCATCACTTAATAGTCAAAACACCAAATGCACAAAACAAAGAAAGAATATTAAAAGCAGTAAGGGAGAAAGGTCAAGTAACATATAAAGGCAGACCTATCAGAATCACACCAAACATCTCACCAGAGACTATGAAAGCAAGAAGATCTTGGACAGATGTCATACAGACCCTAAGAGAACACAAATGCCAGCCCAGGTTACTGTGTCCAGCAAAACTCTCAATTAACATAGATGGAAAAACCAAGATATTCCATGACAAAACCAAATATACACAACATCTTTCTACAAATCCAGGACTACAAAGGTTAATAAATGGTAAAGCCCAACATAAGGAGGCAAGCTACACCCTAGAAGAAGCAAGAAACTAATCATCTTGGCAACAAAACAAAGAGAAGAAAAACACACAAACATTATCTCACATCCAAATATGAATATAACCGGAAGCAATAATCACTATTCCTTAATGTCTTTCAATGTCAATGGTCTAAACTCCTCAATAAAAAGACATAGATTAACAAACTGGATATGAAATGAGGATCCTGCATTCTGCTGCCTACATGAAACACACCTCAAAGACAAAGACAGACACTACTTCAGAGTGAAAGCCTGAAAAACAACTTACCAAGCAAATAGTCTGAAGAAACAAGCTGGAGTAGCTATTGTAATATCGAATAAAATCAATTTTCAACTTAGAGTCATCAAAGATAAGGAATGGCACTTCATATTCATCAAAGGAAAAATCCACCAAGATGAACTCTCAATCCTAAATATCTATGCTCCAAATAGAAGAGCACCTACATACATAAAAGAAACCTTACTAAAGCTCAAAGCATACATTGCACCTCACACAATAATAGTAGGAGATTTCAACATGGCACTCTCATCAATGGACAGATCATGAAACAGAAATTAAACAGAGAATTAGACAGACTAAGAGAAGTCATGAACTGAATGGACTTAAGAGATATTTATAGAACACTCTATCCTAAAACAAAAGATATACATTCTTCTCACCACCTCATGGTACTTTCTCCAAAATTGAACATATAATTGCTCATAAAACAGGCCTCAACAGATACAAAAAGATAGAAACAATCCCATGTGTCCTGTCAGACCACCACGAGCTAAAGCTGGTCTTCAATAACAGTAAGGGAATAACTCCCACATATACATGGAAGTTGAAAAATGCTTTACCCAATGAAAACCTGGTCAAGGAAGAAATAAAGAAAGATATCAAAGACTTCTTAGAAATTAATGAAAATGAGGTTCAACATACCCAAACTTTTGGGACACAATGAAAGCAGTGCTAAGAGAAAAACGCATACCTCTGAGTGCCTGCAGAACGAAACAAGGGAGAGCATATATCATCAACTTGACAACACACCTAAAAACTCTATAACATAAAGAAGCAAATACACCCAGGACGAGTAGAAGACAGGAAATAATCAAGCTCAGAGCTTAAAACAACCAAGTAGAAACAAAAAGTACAATACAAAGAATCAACAGAACCATAAGTTGCTTCTTTGAGAAAATCAACAAGATAGATAAACCCTTAGCCAAATTAACGAGAGGACAGAGAGAGTGTGTCCAAATTAACAAAATCAGAAATGAATAGTGAGACATGAATACAGAATCAGAGGAAATTCAAAAAAATCATCACATCCTATTACAAAAGCCTATATTCAACAAAACTTGAAAACCGGCAAGAAATGGACAATTTCCTAGACAGATATCAGGTGCTGAAGTTAAATCAGGAACAGATAAACCATATAAACAGCCCCATAACTCTTAAATTAATAGAAGCAGACATTAAAGGTCTCCAAACCAAAAAGAGCCCAGGTCCAGATGGGTTCACTGCAGAATTCTATCAGACGTTCATAGAAGACCACATACCAATACTATCCAAACTATTCCATAAAATAGAAACAGACAGAGTGCTACCAAACTCCTTCTATGAAGTCACAATTACTCTTATACCTAAACCACATGAAGACTCAACAAAGAAAGAGAACTTCAGACCCTTAAGAATATCGATGCAAAAAATACTCAATAAATTTCTGGCAAACCGAATCCAAGAGCACATCAAAACAATCATCCACCATGATCAAGTAGGCTTCATCCCATGCATGCAGGGATGGTGTAATATATGGAAAACCATCAACATAATCCATTATATAAACAAACTGAAAGAACAAAATCACATGATCATTTCATTAGTTGCTGAGAAAGAATTCGACAAAATTCAACACCCCTTCATTATAAAAGTACTGGAAAGAATAGGAATTAAAGGCCCATACCTAAACATAGTAAAAGCAATATACAGCAAACCAGTAGCTAACAAAAACTAAATGGAGAGAAACTTGAAGCAATCCCACTAAATTCAGGGTCTAGACAAGGCTGCCCACTCTCTCCCTACTTATTCAATAGAGTTCTTGAATTTCTAGCCAGAGCAATCAGACAACAAAAGGAGATCAAAGGGATACAGATTGGAAAAGAAGAAGTCAAAGTATCACTACTTTTGATACCATGTCCACTTATCACATAACAGTAATAGATGCTTCCATAGAATGTATCTTTTGTAGCTTTGTATTGTTAGCTTTGTAATGGGACCCTATATGGTCATCATTCTTGGTGATATGGAAACTTAAGTCCAATAAAATAATCACTTGTTTACTTTAAATGTTCATGCCATTATTGCAACAGTGCACATATCTTGCCAGGACAATATTTTTTTTTAGTTCACAGCCGAAGTGACAAAATCCTTATGTAATAAAAAACTGAAAGATAAAGGCAATGTAAAATTAAACAACAATAATGTGAGTGATTTGAAGGTTCTTTAATCTTTAAATTTTAAATTTTAATTCTTTAGTTATTAAATTTGAAACAGAAGGTTATATATTTAATAGGACTAGAACTATAAATTTCTTTGAAAGCACTGGCAATTTCATATTCTTGGATGAGAAAATTCTTGTCAGAATCAAGGTACATACAATCATGTGTTCTGGCTCTTAACTAAATTTGAGTTTTTGTTAGGAAAATGTAGGTTATGTAAACTAAATCTCAAGTCTCTTGAAAAAGCACCAAGTGCTCTATGAATTGAGAAATATCTCCAGCCCCAATTTGTCACTTTTTTAAAATATAGTATGTATTTAAATTTGTATGCTACATGTGTACATGCTTGTAGGTGCCCACAATGGCCAGAATATTTTATAATCTCTGCAGATGACATAATTTTTTTTTTTACTTTCTTGACAAGTGTTTGTTAATTTAAATTCTGGTCCTCTGAAGGAAGAGTAAACAGTATTAACTATTTTCTAGCTTTTCCACTTCCTCTATTTTAAAGTTTCTTTAAATTCAATAAATAATGATTTTTGAGTATAACAAAGGAGTTGACAAAACTGTCTCCTCTTCCAGGTAATATTATGTCTATTTATAGAATCAACCATTGAATTGATGTAGCTATTGAACCAATTCAGTAAGGCTTTAGGCAGATATTTCACATCCCCAAACCCAGGAGCATTTCACTAGAGATGGGAAATTTAAAATACATTGAGATAGTTATGATATTATTAATAGACAAAATCAATGACTTGGGATGTGTTTAATCAAAACAGTGAAAGAAATACATGGGAAGATGGAAAAAGTATGGAATGGTACTCAAGAAGAGAAATAAAAAAAGAGATAGAGAGATAAAGATAAACACAACTCATCTGTTCATGCACGAAGGAATTTAAACTCCCACAGCAGTAGCACTTAGAAATATAGAAGTATGTCATATAAATATCATTAGAGATCAAAATAATACCTGAGAGTGCATCAATGTAAACATGATTCAATTCTAAATGTCTCTTTATATAGTGCATAAATATAAAGATTATAAATGATGTGCTTACATATCTAAATTATATTTTCTTACTTTATAGAGATTTGGCTTTTGCCTATTTCCTTTTTTAACCATTTATTAACTCTTTGTGTGTTTCACATTATGCACCCCAGTCCCACTCATCTCCCTGTTCCCTGCAGTTCACTCTCCATACTTGCAATACTCCGTAAACAACATCTTATATTTGAAACTGTTGTGCATCACGAAATATAAACATCCTCCTCGCATCTTCATTTTGTTGCCCTGTGTCATGGAGATTCTGCATATTTGGATCTCCAGGAAGAGATTATTTATGTGCCCTAACAGTTTGTAGATTTTTGAGGTGGGCCAAGTCAGAGCCCTGGATCTGGCTCTGGCTGATAACTGAGCTATTCAGCCCCCAGACTTTTCTGTATTTGCAACAAAGGGAAGAGTTCTCCAGAACTGCTCATGCAACACCATCAAATCTTGCCATAGTCAAGAGGCAGGGTCTGCTCTTCCTCTTTCAGACCCTTCAGATCAACTCAGCATAACCCCTGCCTAGAGAGCCAGCTCAACTGTACTGACCATTCAAGATGTAGAGTATACTCTCCCAAATGCTCCAGTCATCAAGGGACTAGTTCACATATGCCTTTGACATCAGGGTCAGTTCCAGTATGCTGTGCAGATGATATATAGAACCTGCTCTTCCATAAGTTGGGAAGATGGCTAGCTCAACCTCTCTAATGACCCCAGAGCCAGCTCTTCCAACTGCTGCAAGTGGCAAGACACAAATGGGAAGGGAAGACATTACCTCCATACCCATGTGACCTTATGGCAAACAAGATAATGCACTGGCTCACTCTCACTGTAGACGTTGGCCCTGACTTACACACATCAGGGTGACACTTGGGTTTCTGCCTTTGTTCTAAGCTAATATGTTGTATTCTGCCTTCTATATAAAAATGTCTGCTATCTGACATCCCAGTAGAAAGTCCTCATGCTCTGTAGGATTTCAGAGAAGAATTTATGATCCTCAGTCCTGAGAATGCTTAGCTTCTTAAAGATTCAACATTTAGTGAGGTACCCTATTATCACTGAAAGACGTGCAACAGAGATGTTATTGGCTCCTACTTGAGCCTTGACTGCTGTTTCTGTATAGTGTGCCATTGGATTAAAGGCTGTAATGACCTGGGTCTACATTCAAATGTCATTATTACAGATCTAAAAAGCCAGAAACCAGGATGTCCTGTCACCTCTTCTAATCGAGAGAACTTCTGAAGAATCTCAAAATGCTTCTCATATTTCTTTCTTTCTTTTTTTTTTGAAATTTTGTGCCTACTATTGTCTCAGAGGAAAAGGAACTTGAATCCAAGACTAACCACCTGAGTTTGATATCCACAAGCTACATTGTAGCAAGAATTTATTCCAAAAAATCATCTTCTAACTGCAAAATATTATTTTTTCTTTTTGAGTGTGGTAGTTTTTGGTAAATATTCTTGTCCCTCTGTGTGCATAGTTAAACAAATGTGTAAGGTTCACATATATGGACTTAATCCTGTGCATTCCCCTGTATATATACAGTTGCCCAAGGATGCTACACACACACACACACACACACACACACACACACACACACACACACACACGTAGAGAGAGAGAGAGAGAGAGAGAGAGAGAGAGAGAGAGAGAGAGGTCTTTCTTAGATTAGTCATTAAATGTGATTTTTGAGAAAATATATAGGGTGTATATAATTTTTATAAAGACAAAAAACTAAAAAAGTTATATATGTGTATATATATATTAAAGAACATCTACAGGGATGGATTTTGGTGAATTACACAGCTTGAAAACAATTGATAATACATATAAAAAGTTCTTTTCATCAATTGTCCATTTGTCACATTTTAAAATTACATTTATTGAGTGCATGCATGTGTTTGTGTGTGTGTGTGTGTGTGTGTGTGTGTGTGTGCATGTGTTTGTGTGTGTGTGTGATTGATATATTTATGCCATGACAAGTATATGTATTTGGGGGGTGGGTGGGTCAGAGGTAAATTTGAAGTTAGTTCTTTCCTATTATTTAGTTCTGGGATAGAATTCAGGTTGTCAGTTTGACTATAAATGTCATGACATACTCAGCCATCTCATAAGCCTAATTTTGCAGATTTCTCACAAATCCACATATTGTTAAATATAATGTGCCAGAAGAGTATATCATAAGATTAAGTCCAGTATGATAAAACTTTTTATGTCAGTAAAGTTGGCAGGAAGCCAGTTATACATTTTCATAGAATTTTATTTTTGGTGATATACTTTTAATACTCAATAGTGGAGAAAAGGAGACTATGAATCAATAAATACTTAAGTTACTTGATTCTTGCTTAAAAATATTTGGAGACTCCCTTAGAAAAACAACACACACACACACACACACACACACATACACACACACACACAAATACACACACACACCGACAAAAAAATCTGAAGCAACATGCATCATAAATTATATCACAGATATATTTGAGATACATAATGGTTTTCTAAAGCAATTGAAATTTGCATTATAGGCAAAATGGATGGCAGTTTAATGAGAAAGTGAACTTGCTATTCTGTGTTTCCTTTGTTACTTTGGATTCCGGCTGTTTATGGACACCAAAGTCACAAAATTATAGTCATGAGATTCTCTGGATGAAACAGATAAAAATGAAGTCTCAGTTTTTGAAAGGTAATGATAGGGAAAGAATCGTTACTAGGTAATTTCTTATTGATTTGACATACCTTGGAGGCAGGAGGCAATGGCATAAATATACCAATCACGTACACACACACACACACACACACACTCACACACACATATGCATACACTAAACAAATGTAATTTTAAAATATGACAAATGGATGATTTGAGAAGTCACTTAATTAGATTATCTTGTGAATTACCACGACTCTGAAGTCGTTTCCCTAAATTCCTAATTTATATACGTGTTATGCCTAGATCTTGAGGAATCCACAGATCACCAAAATAGACCGGGAGTCTAATGTACATGCAAATCAAAGAGTCATTATTCAAGCTTGAGCTTGGACCCTCCAAACTCTCCAGCACATTGGAAGTTGTGGAATGTGCTGAAACTAGTATAAACCTTGTCTATTTAACATGGTAGCAACGTGAGGGCATTTGCAACTTTGCATTTACATGATTGGGTGACATTTGCTTGGCACACTTCTATTGAGAGATAGATACATGCATAGCACACACAGTTATACATGCATGCTTACACCACATTCTCTCTCTCTCTCTCTCTCTCTCTCTCTCTCTCTCTCTCTCTCTCTCTCTGCCACACACACACACACACACACACACACACACACACACACACACACACACCATTGCTCTTCCTGTATTAAAATTTTAATTTTATGATAATGGACTGAACCCCAGAACCATTAAGCCAGCCCCAAATAAATGGTATATTTGAAATGAATTGTCTTTTATATGCGTTGCCTTAACAATGATGTCTGTGCACAGCTTTAAAACTGTTAATCAGACCATACACAAAGCAGAAAACTGAAAACCAAAACCAAAAACCAAAAACAAAACAAAAATAAAACAGTAAAACAGGCAGGTAAATAAATGATATTTAATAAAAATTAGGATTTATTATTTTTTATTGAATATTTTATTTATTTACATTTCAAATGTTATTTTTTTCCCAGTTCCCCTCCAGAAACCCTCATCCCAGCCCAGCTCCCCCTGCTTCTATGAAGGTACTCCTGTACCTACCCACCTACTCACCCTGATGTACCCTTACACTGAGCCTTCAATCCTTCAGCGGACCAAGAGCCTCTCCTCCCATTGATGCCAAACAAGGCCATCCTCTATGACATATGCAGCTGAAGCCATGGGTCACTCCATGTGGACCTTTTGGTTGGTGGTTTAGTCCCTTGGAGCTCAGAGGATTCTGGTTAGTGGACATTGCTATTCTTCCAATGGGGATGCAAACCCTGTCAGCTTCTTCAGTCCTTTAAGTCTAATTGCTCCAATGGGGACCCTGTGCTCGGTCCAAGAGTTGGCTGCTAGCATTCTCACTGTATTTTTCAGGTTCTGGTAGCTCCTCTCAGGAGACACTGATATCAGGCTCCTGACAGTAAGCAATTCTTGGCATCAGCAATAATATATGGGTTTGGTATCAGTTTATAGAATGGATCCCCAGGTGTGGCAGTCTCTGGAGGCCCTTTCATACTCTGCTCCAAACATTGTCTCTTTATTTCCTCCCATTTATTTTGTTCCCCCTTCTAAGAAGGACTGAAGCATCCAAATTTTGGTCTACCTTCTTCTTGAGTTTCATGTGGCCTGTAAATTGTATTTTGGTGTTCTGAGCTTTTGGGCTAATATCCACTTATCAGTGAGTGCATACAATTTGTGTTCTCTTTGAACTGGGTTACTTCACTTAGTTCCATCGTTTTGCCTATGGATTTCATGAAGTCATTGTTTTTAATAGCTGGTAACTACTTCATTGTGTAAATATACCAATTTTTTTTATGCATTCCTCTGTTGAATGGCATCTGGGTTCTTCCCATCCTCTGGCTATTATAGATAAGGCTGTTAAGAAAAGTTTAATCATCTTTTCTGTTTATGCCCAAGAGCGGTATACCTGAGTCCTCAGGTATTATTATGTCCAACTTTCTGAGGTACCACCAGTTTGATTTCTACAGTGGTTGTACCAGCCGGCAATCCCACAAACAATAGAGGAGTGTTCCTCTTTCTCTGCATCATTGCCAGCATCTATTGTCACCTGAGGTTGACCTTAGTCAATCTGACTGGTGTGAAGTGGAATCTCATGGTTATTTTGATTTGTATTTCCCTGATGACTAAGGATGATGAACATTAATTTAGTTGCTTCACAGCCATTTGATATTCCTAGTTGAAAATTAGTTGTTTACCTCTGTATTCCATTTTTAATAGGGCTATTTGGTTATGTGGAGTCTAATTTCTTGAGTTCTTTTTATGTATTGGATATGAGCCCTCTATCATGGGTAGGATTGATAAAGACTTTTTTCCCAATCTATTGGTTACCACTTTGTCCTAATGGCAGGGTCTTCTGCCTTATTGAAGCCTTATTGCTTTATGAGGTCCCCTTTGTCAATACTTGATCTTAGAGCATAAGCCATTCATATTCTGTTCAGCCAGTTTTCCCCTTTGCCCAAGAGATTGAGACATTTTCCTCAGTTTTCCTGCTATTAGTTTCCGTGTATATGGTTTTAGGTGGAGGTCCTTGGTCCACTTGGATTTGAGCTTTGTAAAAGGAGATAAGAATAGTTAAATTTGCATTCTTCTACATGCTGATAGTCACATTTGTTGAAAATGCTGTCTTTTTTCCACTGGATGGTTTTTAACTCCTTTGTCAAAGATCAAGGGACCACAAATTTGTGGGTTTATTTCTGGGTACTCAATTCTATTCCATTGATCTACTTGCCTGTCTCTGTACCTCTGCCATAGAGTTTTTTTTTAATCACTATTGTTCTGTAATACAGTTTGAGGTAATGGATGCTGATTATCCCACAAGATCTTTTATTTTCACGAATAGTTTTAAATATCTTGGACTTTTTGCTATTACAAATGGATTTACAAATTGCTCTTTCTAACTCTATAAAAATTAAATTGCAATTTTGATGGGGATTGCACTGAATCTGTAGATTGTTTTTGGCAAGATGGTCATTTTTACTATATTAACCTGCCAATCCATGAGTATGGGAGCTATTTCTATTTTCTGAGTTCTTTTTCAATTTCTTCTTCAGAAACTTGAAGTTCTTGTCATACAGATCTTTCACTTGTTTGGTTAGAGTCAAACCAAGGCATTTTATATTATTTGTGAGTATTGTAAACAGTGTCATTTCTCTATTTTTTCTCAGCCTCTTTATTCTTTGAGTAGGGGAAGATTACTAATTTGTTTGAGTTAATTTTATATGCAGCCACTTTGCTGAAGTAGTTTACCAGGATTAGGAGTGGTCTGGTGGAATTTTTGTGGTCAATTAAGTATACTTTCATATCTTCTGCAAATAGTGATATTTTGACTTCTTCCTTTCCAATTTGTATCCCTTTGACCTCTTTTCATTGTCTGATTGCTCTGGCTAGGATTTCAGGTACTATATTGCATATGGAGGGAGAGGGTGGTCAGCCTTGTCTAGTCCCTGCTTTTAGTGGGATTGCTTCAAGTTTCTCTTCATTTAGTTTTATACTGGCTCCTGGTTTGCTGTACATTACTTTTACTATGTTTATGTATGGGCCTTGAATTCCTAATCTTTCCAAGTCTTTTATCATGAAGGGGCATTGGATTTTGTTAAATTCTTTCTCAGTATCTAGTGAGATGATCATGTATTTTTTTCCTTTGAGTTTGTTTATATAATGCATTAAATTGTGAATTCATAGAACACATTTGGTAGTGGTCCTACTGTTTCTATTTTGTGGAATAGTTAGAAGAGTATTGCTATTTGGTCTTCTATGAGTGTCTGACAGAATTCTGCACTAAACCCTTCTGGTCCTGGGTTTTTTGGTTCAGAGACTTTTAATGTCTGCTTCTATTTCTTTAAGGGTTAAAGGACTGTTTAGATGATTTATCTGACCCTGATTTAATTTTGGCACCTGGTATATGTCTAGACAACTGTCCATTTCATCCAGATTTCCCAGTTTTGTTGAATATAGTTTTTTTGTCGTCGAATCTGATGATTTTTTTTTAATTTCCTCAGTTAATGTTTTTATGTATCCCTTTTTATTTTTAATTTTGTTAATTTGGATACTGTCTCTGTGCCCTCTGGTTAATTGGACTAAGGGTTTACTATCTTGTTGAGTTTCTCAAAGAACCCACATCTCGATTTGGTGGTTCTTTATATACTTCGAATTGTTTCTTCTTTGTTTATTTCAGCACTGAGTTTTATTATTTCCTGTAATCTATGCCTTTTGTTTGTGTTTTCTTCTTTTTGTTGAGGAGTTGTCAGGTTCACTGTCAAGCACATACTATATTCTCTCCCTAGTTTCTTTTTTGAGGCATTGAGATCTATGAGTTTTCTTCTCTATACTGCTTTCCTTGTGTCCCAGAAGCTTTTGTATGTTGTCCCTTCATTTTTATTGAATTGTAACAAGTCTTTAATGTCTTTATTTCTTCCTTGACTAAGTTAACTTTCTTTAGGTTACAGAAGCTTTCTTCTATAATTTTGTCATAGATATTTACTGTTCCTTTAATTTGGGTATCTTCATTTTCTTCTATACCTATTATCCTTAAATTTGGTCTTCTCAATATTTCCTGAATTTCCTGGATGTTTTGGTTAAGAACTTTTTCCATTTTGTATTTTCTTTCACTGTTGTGTCAATGTTTTCTACAGTATCATTTGCCCCTGAGATTCACTCTTCTTTCTCATTTGTTCTGTTGGTGATGCTTGCATCTATGACTTCTGATCTCTGTCCTAATATTTCTAACTTCATGGTTGTCTCCATTTGTGATTTCTTTATTGATTCTCTTCCCATTTTTAAATCCTGGATGGTTATGTTCAATTCCTTCACCTGTTTGTTTGTGTTTTCGTATAATTCTTTAAGGTATTTTTGTGTTTCTCATTAAGGGCTTCTACCTGTTTATCTGGGTTCTACTGTATTTCTTTAAAATAGTGATTTATATCTTTCTTACAGTACTCTATCATCATTATGAGATATGATTTTAAATAAAAATATTGCTTTTCTAGTGTGTTGGGATATCAAGCACTTCTGCTAGTGATAGAACTGTCTTCTGCTCATACCAATTTGCAATGGTTTCTGTTGCTTAGGTTCTTGTACTTGCCTCTTCCCACCTGTTTATCTCTTGCTTTAGTTGCCCTTGCCATCTCTGACTGGAGCTTGTCATCCCTGTAAGCCTCTCAGCCTGTAATCTTACATGTGTCAGCACATCTTAGAGACCAGCTCCCTCTGAGCAGTATTTGTGTATGGAGAGTTTTGTCTCAGCCTTAGCTTTGGAGCACAGATGGAGACTGGAAACTCTATAGGCTGCATATATTATTTATGGTCATATCTATCTTTAGTTTGGGCAAGTTCTATGATTTTGTTGAAGATGTTTTCCTGATCTTTGAGCTGGGAATCTTTGTCCCCCTCAATTCCTATTAGACTTAGATTTGGTTTTGTCGTTTATCTCCTGAATTTCCTGGATGTTTTGGGTTAGGAGTTTTTTTATGTTTCAAATTCTCATTGACTGTTGTATCAATATATTGTAAAACATATACTAAACCCAAGAGTCTCTCTTTTATGTATTTTATTCTGTCAGTGATGCTTACATCTGCAATATTGGACCTCTTATCTAGTTTTTTTTTTTTGTTTGTTTGTTTTTTTGTTTTGTTTTGTTTTTTATTTCAAGGAATGCCTCCATTTGTGGTTTTTTTTTTGTTGTTCATACTTCAACTTTAGGCTTTGGAGTGCTTTGTTCTATTCATTCACCTGTTTGATTGTGTTTTCCTCTATTTCTTTTAGGGATTTGTTTCCTCTTAAGGGGCTTCTACCTGTTCACCTTTGTTTTCCTGAATTTCTTTCTGTGAGTTGAAAGACCCACCCCATGAGTCTTAACTCAGAGTTGCAACAGGCTTGAATGAGCCCAGGCACGCCCAGATACCTAGGGCCGAGTCACCGTTAAAACTAACAGACCATAAAAGGAAAGGAATACAGAACAGACTAGGAGTACCGGATCTGGCAGGAAGGGATAAGTCCCTAGCCCCCTGACATTCAGGACGTCCCAGCCCGCACGTACTCTTTTACCATATTACAACCTCATTCGAATATGATTCAAACCTGCCAATGTGTGTAGCAATACCTTATTACCTCATCTTGTGAAATAACCAATCATATGTGAACATGTCTATATGCCTCGTTTAAATCCACCAATCCCGTAATTATGCATCTGCTTCTGTATCGCCCGCTTCTGCTTCCCCAAACCCTATAAAGCCCCATGCTGGAGCTGCTGGGCACGCAAGTCCTCCGAAGAGACTGTGTGCCCGCAGGTACCTGTGTTTTCCAATAAACCCTCTTGCTGATTGCATCCGAGTGGACTCGGTTCGGTCATTGGGCGCTTGGGGGTCTCCTCCTGAGGGAAAGGTCCTCTCCGGGGGTCTTTTCAGAGTTATTTATATCTTCCTTAAATAACTCTAATATCTTCATAAGAAATGATTTCGGGTTACCATTCAGGTGTGTTGGTTTATCTAGGGTTTGCATTGATGGAAGAACTGTGTTCTGAGGATGCCAAAGTATATTGGCTTCTGTTGATTGTGGTCTTACAATTGCCTGTTGCCATCTGTTTCTCCCTGGTGTTTGCTGGTCTGATGTTCAGCCAGTGTCTCTGGCTGATGTCCGCTCCTCATGTCCGTGGGTTGTTGTGGGTTTCCTGGTATACTTGTTGCCCTGGATGTTGCAGAACTTTTGTTAGGCCTTTACACTATCAGGTCTTCACAGGAGCATATATATATCAGGGACCTGTTGCCCTGGCTGCAATGGCTCTTGTGGGGGTCCTTCAGACTGTGGGATCTTCAGAGTGGCAGGCATGCTGTTGATCTGTTGACCTTGCTGCAACAGATCTCCCAGTAGACTGTTTAGTGTTAAGAAGAGCAGTCAGTCTGTTGCCCTGCATGGATCTATCCTTCCAAGAGTCTTTCAGACTGTGGAAAGACTGTGCGGCCTGTTGTCCTGTGTGCATGAATGCTGTCATACTCAATTGACCAGTTGCCCTGAGTGCAGTGGAACTCCTGGGAGGCCATAAGACTATGGTGTCTTTAAGGGACCAGGCAAGCTGGTGATCTGCCCCTGGCAGAAGGAACTAGCCGGAAGGTGAGTGAAATTCTTTGGGCTGAGTTATGGGAGGTGATGAATTCCCAGTTTGCTGAAATCTTCAGGCTTCCCAGCTGCTTTGGCTGCTTGGAAGGGTCACTTTCCATTTGTCCTGAGTGCAGTGGAATTCCTGGGATGCCTTAAGACTGTAGTGCCTTCAGAGGAGCAGACAAGCTGGTAATCTGCCTGAGTAGAAGCTACCAACTGGAAGCAACAAAAATGTTCTCAAAGAAAGCCATCTTTTGTTTTGGGGAACAAGGAAAATTTTATAGGCTTTACCAGAAAGACCAGTATTGATATTTGGGTCAATTGTACTAGGAAAATTCTGAGTGATAGATACTTTGCTTATCTTTTCATCCATATACATAAGAATTAACATACCTACACAGAGTGAGCCTGTCAGTGATACAGATGTGTCATTTTTAGTTCTGGAGTTCATTACAATTCTTGGTATGGGAAGACAGGTCAATGAGTAAAAGGATTGTCAGAATATTATGACCCATGTCTGAATGAAAAGTTAGGACAGCATCAAACTGATTTAATCCTATCACTGGGGAGGTGGAGACAAGTGTTTCCCTTGCTCTTACTAGCCTCCCTTTCAAACATTTTGGTGGATTCTAGGGTAGATGGTACCATGTCTAAAAATGACACTTGTGGAATTATGCCAATGTTATTCTCAGGCCACCATGTCCACAAATATACATGGAGTGTACATGAATGTATACACATATACAAATAAATAATTGAAAAAGCAATGCTTCTTCTGCTGTTTTAATTTTTACTATTTTTTCTGTGTGTGTTTGAGTGATTATCAGGAGATCTGTAGCCACTAAAGCCTCTTCACTGTCCACCTATTTTTCAAGAAGTCATAGGATTCCATTGAGTTCTTCTTCAGATAGGCAATTACTCAGATTCACCACAGAGTCAGACAGAAACCTAATTTGGTTGCAATTCAAAACTGATAACAAACAAAGCCATCATAGGAAAAGCACGATTTTTGATCCCTCTTATATATCTTCATCTCATTATTATTCTGTTTAGGATGAGACAATTTTTGGCACAGATGGTAGATAAGAGCAGCAAATTCCATCTGGAAGGAGCAGATGGACAAATGGATTACACTTCTGGTAGTGCAGTTAGGAGCTTGTGATCTTTTATTATTTACTTTTTAAATTGTAACAGAACCATTTGTTATTGAAGATATCTGTCTTCTATTAGAAGAAAACTTCAGTGAGGCCACACATTCTAGGCAGCTAACATTGCACTTTTAGTGTATGTAATGTATACTAACATTTTATGAGGTTAACCTTTGATAAAAATTTATACTGAATAATTGTGGGTACTTATAACAATATAGATAAACATAGGCAAGTCTCAATGAGGAATAATCTAAATGAGTTTTACTTGTGTAGGTCTGTTTCTCAGGCAATTAAATTATTTATATTACCTAAGGTGAGGACATGCTTTGTGGTTGGTGTCTTTCCCTAGATAAGATAAGATAATAAGGTTGTGTATTGTATAAGAGTGGAAAAATCCAGATGAGCACAAGGTGTATGCATTAATTTATAGTTTTCTTTTCAAAACTGTGGATGTTCTGTGACTGGCTACCTCAAATTCTTGCCACATTACTTTTCCTTGGTGGTGAACATTGTCTTAGTGTTTGACTGTTGTAAACAGATATCATGACCAAGGCAACTGTTTTACGGATGACATTTAATTGGGGCTGATTTACATGTCAATTGCTTCAGTCCATTATCATCAAAGCAAAGACATGGCAGCATCCAGGCAAGTATGGTGAAGGAGGAAGTGAGAATTCTACACCTTTATCTGAAGATTGCTAGCAGAATATTCATTCCAGGCTACTGGGACTAGAGTATTAAATCCCATGCCCACAGCGATATGCTTACTCCAATAAATCAGCATGGATTTAATTTCTTCTACAGTAAGCTTAAGATGAGGTCCTAGCTAACTAACATATCCTAGAAGCTTCTGAAATTCATTTAAAATAAGTAAATTATCTTTTCTTATTTGAGTTTTCTGTGCCCCAATTTGTTTAAGATATAACTGATGTCCCAAATATTGAAAAGGATATTGCCTTTGAATCTTTTCTGGTGCAACACCTAATCCTTAAAATTTTAATGATTGCTATATGAGACCAAAGGCTTGTAATAAAACTTCAGAGTGACAACCTAATAAAATATCATCTATGTGTGAATAGTATACACAGAAGGTATCAAAGTCCTATGTTTTTGTATTGAGAGAGCAACAAAATTTGGACAAATGTAGGACTATTAGCCATTCCCTGAGGCAAAGCTTTCCAATGAAATAATTTCATTGGTTCATTAAAATTACAAGCAGGCACACTAAATGTAAACCTTTTATATTTATTAGGATTCAAAGGAATAGTATTTAAACAAATTTTTAAACCCATAATAATTTTATATGTATTTTTGGAATGACACCTGGAGTAGGTAAGCCAAGTTGTAATGATCCCATAAATTCCATAGCTTTATTGACCTTTTGTAAACCTTGCAATAATCTCCATTTGTATGATTTTTTAAACTACAAATATGTCTGAGTTAAAAGGGTAATTAGTACCTTGAACTTGTGATTGGATTATAAATTGCTAATGTTCCATTATATTTCATGTATTATATTTGTGTGTGTGTATATATATATATATATATATTTGTATATATATATTTCTACATATTTAACTATTTTTAAAGTTTCCTTTGAAATATCATTATAAAGTATTTTTGAGAGTGAAGACATGGAGCATAACCATAATTTTGAAAGAAAATAACAATTTTTAGCAGCATAAACAGTCCAGTCTCTCTATAATCAATACCAAGTGCATTATTTTCATGTTACAAAGTTTGGCTGCCAATACTTGTATATGAATAAATGATTGTGCAGCTTTTAACACTTCATTAAAGAAACATGGTTTTAAATTGTATCTTTTATAACTCTTGTTTCTAGGACAGGAATTACATAAAATATTATCCAAATTTAGAGGTATCTTTACAGACCATTTACCCTAGGTTGTCTCATGCCAAGTGTAATTATCCAGAATGACTCTAACCCCAAGTTATCAGTTTTAATCCAAAGTTCTGTTACTAATATTTCAAATTTTTAGCCATACCCAATAATTTATAATCTAATAATCTAACCAAGACATACAGATTATACTTAGACCTTCAAGACCAGTCAGAAACAAACATGAAGTGGCTATATACATTAGATTAGACAGATAATATTTTCTTACATTTTGGGGGTAATTTCAAGGTAGTAGTACCCTGCCACTTGCTGAATTCAAATGTTCCAGAAGATAAAGTTTTAACTATTTTTTCTGTTGAATATGAAACATAGAGCAGCAAACAAGCAGCAAAACAAAACTATAGAAATAAACTGACAAACATTGACAGACTTCTGCACCAAGCACAGACAATTGATAGAGAGGCAAGAGAATTAGATGTCTCACCATAGGAATAGGGACTTGGGATTTCCCTAGGAGGAGCCAAAGAGGAAACAGGAAGTCCCCTAAACTCCTCTTGATATTAGCAAATCTCTAAGCATATTTACAAATATCACTCTATCATTACCCTGTCCCAGTTTTATAGTGTTTACATACCATTGGACCAATTTTTCTTTATTTTCCTTGCACCTTGTTCCTTTTCCTTTAGTACTCCTCTTCTTTCACACTGTACCCCTTATACTCAAGCCCCAATGTTGATGTACCACCTGACCAAGCCAGGTCAGTCAGGTAACTGTTCTAGAGAGAAAGTAAGGATATTTAGGGAACATTAAAACATGAATCAAGGAAGTGTTGATACAGTTTAAGTTTTCTCAGTCTGTTTTTATACCATTATAAGTATGTACAGTTCTAAGTCAAGGAACAAATAACACATAAACAAAATAGTCATGGAACAAACAAAGCAATAAACAAAGTCTGGTGGTCACTGTATCTAGTGATTTATCAAGGTGATTAGAATAAAAGGAACACATTCTTTAGCTGTATTTATCTTGAACCTACTTCTTTGTCTTAGACCAATGTTAAATTCTTTCCTAAGCCTACTTCTTTGTCCTAGCCCTTTGTAAATATTCTTGTGAATATCCTTGAAGCAGCATCAAGAACTCTCCACACATATGGCTTAAACTCATGTCCCCATGCTTCTAACTTGGTCATATCAACTGAGCCATTACTCTATTACTCAACACTGTAGCTACTTTTTTCCACTGACTTAGCTCTGAGAGAAGTCATTTTACAAGTAACTACAAGCCCATAGCTGCAATTTCAGATCTTCATACTACCTCTATGTTAAAGATATTTTATCACTCATCAATTCTATTGACCTTGGACTTAGACACCAATGGTGCAAAGTGAGCAAGGTGCTCTTCAATGACCTGTGTATTTTGTGAAAAAAAAAGAATAATTGTTTAAATGCATCATAAATAATTGGAAGACACATATTAGAAAACAATACCACACAGATCTTCTTAGTGATACCAAAATTTAGCTGTTTAAATACATCAGCCATAATCTACTTTTAGCACCCTATGGACATGTTTTCAGTAACACATGACTACAGTATAGAAAATTCTTCCACTAGAGAGCATTTCTCTCTTGCAAGAGAGTATGGATCATTCTCAGTGTCTCTATGATTCATGCCTTTTCTCCACTCATATGAACCTTTTGATTTTATATATTTAAATATCTTTCCATTATTTTATGAATCTATGACATACATGAAAATCTATTGACTATTGTATTACAACAACAATCAATGATCCTCTAGATTAGTATACTGTAAGTTCTTTGGCTGCACACATGGGAACAATTTGAGAAGGCATAGATACTTTTCCCATTTATTGAATAAAAATGATAAAATTTTATTAAAATAAGACTCTTGGGTTGGAGAGATGGCACAGTGTGAAAAGTGGTTGCTGTGCAAGTGTGATGCTATGAATGTTGATTTTCCAGAACGTACTCTAGATGCTGCCAAGCATGGTAAACTGCATGTTATCTCATCCCCTGAAAGGAAGAGACAGAAGATCTCCAGAGCAAGATAGAAATCACGACTATACAGTATTGGTAAATTCTTGGAAATCAGAGGCTTTGCCTTAGTGCATAGAATGTCAAGCAACCAAGGAAAATACCCAATGTCAAGTCAGCACATATGCATGCTATTGATCTTTTGATTTCCTGAGACTGCATTGAACATCTTTTTATATGATTACAAATATCCGACAGAAATATGACTATACTCCCTAATATGCTACATTCATAATCAATGTTTTAATTTTATGCTACTACTGAAAGGATCACTAATACACATGTAAACACATGCATAGTCACTTGGATACTCTAAAATTAGTTTCACAGAATAAAATCTGAGATGATTTTACTGCTCTTTACCACTGTTTTATCTCAGCTCTTTCCATTGTCTTATTATTTCAACTCATTTTGTGTCTGTGGTTTCGAAGCATAGCAGTAAGCAACTTGTATAGTACATAGCATTTATTTTTACTTTTAGAACATACCACAGTTTCCTGCTTAAGACCAAATTTTTAAGAATGGGTTACAATTTTCATTTTTCTGAAAAGGAAAACAAGAACTCAGTAGGTGCCCAATTGCTTGTAATAAAAATGGTCGAATTTTATCACTAAGAGTTTCATAGCTGAGTATTGGATACTGCTAAGCCTCACTTCTCACAGTCACAGAAATAACAATAATTTCTCCTGGAGTGATTTTAAGGATATCTATAAATTTCTTAATAGTCTGTATTGCACAGTAAATCCTTAATATATTTCAGCATTACTATTATTATATTAGTGATGTCACCATTACAAGATATTGCTTTTAAGCCTTTAACAGATAATGTTAACATTCAGGCACTCATTTTTCTTGTGTGTTCCTGGGTGAGCCATTCCATCATCAAATTTAGAAGCTGTAATTGGTAGTCAAACTTAAATTTTCATCAGATGCAAATAAACTGGTGTGCCATATAACATATTGGATCACATAGAGAATCCTAGACTACAAGCCTGACTGTGTTTATTCTGAAGCTTTAGATCAGTTCTCAACTTGTGAGTCATAACCCCTTTAGGGATCAAATGAGCCTTTCACAAACATTGTCTTAGAACTTTGGAAAACACAGATATTTACATCAATAGCCATAATAGTAGCAAAATTACAATTAAGAAGTACAGATTAAAATAACTATATAGTTGGGGGTCCTTACAATATGAGGAACTGTATTAAAGTGTTCACAGCATTATGAAGGCTGCAATCTACTGTCTTAGATCTACTTGCCCTGAAGAAAGCAGAAATATCATAAAGAAAAGCAGGGAAAAATCATGATAAAAATGCAATTTTGAAAACATAAAAAGTTAGACATTTTTTCTTGTCTTTAGTGTATTGCAATGATTACTAGGTTTAGTGAAGGCAGAATCAGGAGAGGAGGTATAGGTGAGTAACATATGCTGATCTATGAGTTCTTTGGTTAGTAGCTATCTTTCAGTTATTATTGCTGTGGCCAACACCATGACCAAAAAACAAGTTGTGGTAAGAGATGTTTATTTGGCTTATCCTTCCATATCAATGTCCATAAATGAAGGGAAGCCAAACAGGGAAGAAACCAGGAGACAAGTGCCCATGCAGAGGACATAGAGGGGTGCTACTTACTGGCTTACTTCCATGCCTTGGTCAGCCTTCTTTCTTACAAAAAACAAGACCACTTGCCCAGCGATGGTACCACCAACAATGGGCTTGGACATCCCCACAAAATGTCTTACAGCTGTATCTTTTGGAGACACTTTCTCAGCTTAAGGTTTCCTGCTCTCAGATATCCCCAGTTTGTGTGTGAAGTTGACAAAAATGTAGCCAGCCCACTGGTTCTTCCAGTTCTGACTCTGCAAGATGACTCTGAAACCCATGTTGCTTAATAAACCTATTAGTTCCAAATTGAACTAATAGTAGAACATTTCATCATGGGTTGGTATATCTGTCCTACTTCAGTCTTCAAACATGCAAGGTGGCAACTAACTTATGAATATCAATAATCTCTTTATGAAATGTTTTCTCTAAGTATTACTATGTTACTCTAAGTATTCAACCTTGAAAAGGATCAGATGTCTTAAGAATTCTAGGTTTTATCAAAGAATTTCTCCAATAATTAGCATTCATAGCTGTAGTATTAAGTTGATCAGGGCCAAACTTAAAGGAGGAATCATAACTAGTAATTGTGTAGCTTCATAGGCAATGCTGTTGGGTAGCAAAAACATTCCCAGCACTACAGCACTACGGGAAATACTCACAATTGTGGAAACATGTAATAAAATCATTTAAAAATTTTGGCAGAAGGATTGAAAGTCCAAGTTCATTCTCAACTAAATAGTGAGTTTAAGTTTAGCCTAGGTTTAAAACAAAGGCAACGATAGCAGGCTTTTTCTCAGTTTGTGAGACTGTGAGGAATTAGTGCATTTTAACTAAAGCAGTTTCTAAATCCTCCTTACAGGGTGGCACTCAGTTACCATCTGACACCTTAATTATCAGTAAATTCCTTTCCAGGTGCCAGTTGACAACTAATTGAGGTGACAAAAGTAAATAGAATGTCAACTAGAACAGCTGCTTAGCTGTTCTCCAACAATAATAACTACCACATGTGATTCTAAGATCCAAGAAAGAGGATGTCCATGTAGGAATTGAAAAATGGACTTTATGAGATGCTCGTCTATGGAATTTCATTCAGTCATATGTAAAATAAAATTATGAATTATTCAAGAAAGTAGGTGAATCCATAAAAAGCTTTGTAAGAGAGGTAGCCCATACTTAAGAAAAAAGAAAGAAAGAAAGAAAGAAAAGAAAAAAGGAAAAAAAGAAAAAAACCCTGCTGTTTTTATATGTGGTATCTAGCTTTGATTTTTTTACGTACACATTTTCCTGGGTATATCTGCAAGAATATATCTATAATATAAACTATATTAGTAAACTGTAGAGTGCCATTTGAGCTTGTTGTAACTTGATTGTGGAAGAAAAGAGGCACTCATTTTTGCTTATTTTCACTGTGAAATGTCATAACCCCATCCTCATCTCTACCCTCTGTTGTGAGTAAAGTTCATGCCCTGGCTCTGTGAAAAGGATAAGGAAAGATAGTTCACAGTTTCCTTGGGAAGAATAAGTAAGTAAAACATTTCCAATAAAGGTCACAACTCTTTATTTTGTGATATAGAAATGTCTGCCATCACATGGGAAGTAGGACACTCATCTGTGAAGGGACTCCTATCTGTTTCTTCTGCAATCATTTTATCTGGATAGTCTAAGTCCTGTTTATGGCTGTTACTTTTGCTTGCTATTATATCTACAAGCTTTATTTGATGATGTTTTACTTTCTATCAGAGGGTCCATTTAGCTGTCTCTTGCTCTTTGTTCTTTTACTTTTTGTTTGCTCCATGAGTAAAAAATATCATTCATTCAAAGCCCAATGTACTGCTTTCCTAAATCTTTATTCAGATTGTTCAGAACAATGCCAGTCATGTAATCAAATATGGAGGTTGGGAGGAGGATGATACAGGTGTTGAGGAAGAGTGGGGCATAGAACCAGACATAATGCTAGTGGCGGTGAAAAGATGCAGAAGAGTTGTGGAGAAGGCTCAACACATTATACCAAAACAATTATAGGATGAAATCTAATTTCAATATTTATATGCCAATTAAATTGAAACAGAGAAAAGGTTTCATTGAGTATTATATTTGGTGTGATTAGTATTTCTTACTTTGCCTTGAATTCAGGCATCTGTATCTCTTAAAAATATCCCAACAGTTTTTTTTACATTGGCTGTCCATGAACATTTAGTGAACATCTCATTGACACTCAATCTTTTGCAAAGATTTGCATTCTAAATGCTTTGAGGCTTTGGTATTACTCAATGGTAGAGGCCTTTCCTATCATCCAAGTGATTCTGGGTTTAATCCCCAACACCACAAAATATAAAGCTAAAGATTCAGAATAGCTTAGGCTGGCAAGATGATCCAGGAGGTAAGGATAATTTCTGTAGAAGCCTGATAACCTATGTTCAATTCCCCAAATTCACATAATAGAAAGAATCAATTCCTGCAAACTATCTTCTGATGCCCATACATGATCCATTCCATGAACACTCACAAACATACATGCAAACACATGCTGGTATATACAAATTAATTAAATAAGTAGGTTTATCGGACTAATTTTTAAAGGAATGTCTCGCTACTTCCCCAAAGTGCCTTCTTCACAATTAACCTTCTCTCTATTAAGAAACAACTATGTAACATTGGCTAAATGAAGGCTTTGATAAAGGAGGCTATAAAGCTTATCCTCTCTTATCCTGCAAAGCATTGCAAAAAAGAAATAATTACTAGGTTGTTTTTCCACTCATCTACTGAAATGCCACTTATCATAAACCACATATGAGCATTCAAGGATATTAAAAATGTAATCACTGCTCTCTTGCCACCAGCTTCTCTAAGGAATGGAATGCAATAACCCTCAGGAAAGCACAAAGGCAATACAAGGTAAGGTTTTAAAACCAGTCTGATTTATGTAAAGTTATTACAGCTCGTTTCATCTGCTCCTGAAATACTGTCTGTTTTTGTATCTCCCTTACTTCTGGTGACCCAGAGTTCAAATTAATTCCCCATAGATAGGATATGTTATTTAATACTAAGCACCTATTACTAAATTGCACTAGGGTAGTATAAACATTTTTTAAAATTCCAGGGGAGGTTTCTTCCTGCCTTAACCATTTATGTTCCTGGATGAAAGACATACACACAGATTTTATATTTTAATGTATTAAGTAGCACAATAGTTGGGCAACTGTCTACCCTCCATGTTGTTAGAGATTACTTTTCTACTGATAACTGAGTTACTATTTACTAGTTTTCATGTTCCAACATTGTTGTTCACAACTCTAATTAGCCAGCCCACACGGTCACACTTTTATGGCTAAACTTTCCTATTGTCACTCTCCTTCTCCCTCCTGTAACACTTCCTCTTTCCTGAAGGTTACCAGATGTGGCAGAACCTTCCCCCAGTGAATAAAAAATTCAGGGACCAAACACTGGGTGAGGGATGGGTGGGATATCCTCAAAGAGAGGACAAGAGGAGACAGAAAAGAGGACTTGCTTTGGGACTAAACAGGTGGAGACTAGCATGTAGGTAGGGAGGCTCCCTGGTTCAGGTTGGGATTTGCTACCAGAGGATTTACCTTAGAATGGCTTACAAATTAGGATGCTAGTTGCTGAGCTCAGTGACTGTATTACCTGTTGATTCTAAACTAAGACTGTGTTTTGCTTCATGTGGAAATTCAGCTGAGTTTCAGAGAGAAAGGTACAGCAGCAAAGCATGGGTTTACAAGAAGTGCACTTCGGCTAGCCGTGCAAATTTGGATGTGTGGGGCAGGCATGCCTCTCTGGCAACTTTCAGAGCTCTAAATCAGAGAGTCTGCAGGGATGAGAACAAACCAGGCTTTCCAATACAACTGCTGGCATAGTGTGGGATAGTGCATTTTTATTAGTTTAGGCAAAAACTAAATTCAACTATTATAAGTGACCTCTGGGGAAACATGAATATAACTTGACTTTAAAGAGCCCTCAGTGATAACTACACTAAAACGAATTCTGAAGTTTATTTTTAAGCAATTGATTATTAAAAATATATATAGTCTTTTAGATGACTAAAAGATCTGGCAGATTTAATAATATTAGGGAAAATATTGTCAACGTGAATATTATGTTGATATTGAGAAAGTGAGATAATATTGATTTAATTTCTAATGTTATTTCATTTTTTTATTTTTACTAAATGCATTTTTTTTATTAACTTGAGTATTTCTTATATACATTTGAGTGTTATTCCCTTTCCCGGTTTCGGGCAAACATCCCCCCCCCCTCCCTTTCTTTATGGGTGTTCCCTCCCCATCCCCCCCCCATTACCACCCTCCCCCCAACAATCTAGTTCACTGGGGGTTCAGTCTTAGCAGGACCCAGGGCTTCCCCTTCCACTGGTGCTCTTACTAGGATATTCATTGCTACCTATGAGGTCAGAGTCCAGGGTCAGTCCATGTATAGTCTTTAGGTAGTGGCTTAGTCCCTGGAAGCTCTGGTTGCTTAGCATTGTTGTACATATGGGGTCTCGAGCCCCTTCAAGCTCTTCCAGTTCTTTCTCTGATTCCTTCAACGGGGGTCCTATTCTCAGTTCAGTGGTTTGCTGCTGGCATTCGCCTCTGTATTTGCTGTATTCTGGCTGTGGCCCTCGGGAGAGATCTACATCCGGCTCCTGTCGGCCTGCACTTCTTTGCTTCATCCATCGTGTCTAATTGGATGGCTGTATATGCATGGGCCTCTAATGTTATCTTATGGTTATAGTTATGCATCAGTGAATGGTTGGCCTATCTTACCTTGACATGTGTACATCTATTGTGTTCACTATGGCCTCAAAACAGGGCTTCTGTTTAATGTGGAAATAGTTCAGTCAATGATAAGCTTGCACCATATATTTGGATCTACAAAGCTTATAAAAGAGCTTGATGTAGTGGAAAACATTCTATACCCAGCCTGAAAAATTAATCTTTGTGCTTTCTGAGCATCTCGTTTGGAAAAATCAGTTAGCACCAATTTCAAATGGAAACCATAGAGGAAGATAGCCAATATCAACCTCTGACTCACTTACATGTGTCAAAACACCTGCGGACACACACACAGACACACAGACACAGCAGATGCACAGACACACAGACACATAGAGAGAGAAGATGGGGGAGGATTTTTGTGTTTTACATTAATATTCACTTAAAATGTAACTGAAAATGAACTGGAAAGATGTGATTGGTTTAAGATTCATCACTAACAGACACTGTGAATTATTAGAAGGCAAAAAGTAAAACATCAGATTTAACAGAAAGAACATTAGCCATTGAAAGTTTAAAAATAGAAATAACAAAATACAATATACTAAATTACAATATAATTCATAGAGCACAAAACTAGTGTTAACTTTGTTTTTAGGTCATGCCTGAGTTTTGTTCAGTTCTTTCACTTATGTGGCAAGTTAAATATGGATTTATCTGCTGTGTGTATTTAAGAATAAGAGATAAATTTCAACAACTTCAAGGATGATTGGGAATAGTTTGAATTAAATTATATATCGTGTGCTTCTAATACAGCAATTTAATTGACTGTTCAATACATTCACTGTATTTTAATTGCCTTCTTAAGTATTGCAGTAAAACCCTTAAGTAACTTCAATTACGTCATTAGCATAAAATTTCTCTGAGCACCATCACCTTAAAATCAATGCTAATTTAACTTCTACTTTGTGTTTATGTCCCTCTTCTACCTTTTGCTGTTCTTTAATTTTGAAGGCAATGATTGTATCATCACATACTTCTTGGTACATCTTTATTCACCTTTAGTTTTAATAGTATAAGGTACATAGGCATGTTTGTCCATATGTCTGTATATCACATTATGTTTTATCATGAAGTTGCTATTGAATTTTGATGTCTACTTCTTCAAGAGAGTCCAAACAAATGCTTAGCATCATTTTTCTTTACATACAGCAGGGTAACTCTGAGCCAATTTTGTTTTTTATTCATGTGGAAGCTTCTTAAATGGCATGAACGATTGTATAGGAAGTATAAAATATTAAAAACAGTTTTTTCTTTGGTAATTTGAACATGCCTTCCCTCCTCGCCATCTCCAGCAAAATTGCTGACTAGATGGCTCTCAGTGTAAATTACTTTTTAATCTCATGGAGGTTACTGTTCATGTGAAGTCAGGTCTGTCCTCCTATTTCTCAAGTCCCCCAGCCCCAACACTGGCCTCTCCTCTTCCCCTTCCCCTCATTCCCAGTGGTAGATATCAGGAGTTCCGCCTAATCCTTTATGGTTCTTCATTCAGCTCAAACAGGGTCCTTGGCTTCAACACAGATGAATATTTCAAAACGAACAAGCGGGAAGCAGAATTATAATTTATTAAAATTATTGTGTAATGGATTCCAGAACAAAACAGAATACATGAGAATGCAGACAACTTACTTGTTATACCATTTCATACAAGCCATTGTAGATGCTCTTGGATTATATATGGATAGCCTTTTTTCCCCCTTTTGATAGGTGAGATGATAGGGTAGATCTGGAGATGCCTTGTATGATGTTTTAGTTTAATAAAATTGATTTTTATTTAAAAAAATAGAAATATATAAGATCAGTTCCATCGACTTCCACTCTGCTTCTCACTTTTCTCCCTGGCTCTCTCTTTGACATCGTCAGTCCTCAAGAAAATCCAGCATGGCAACTTGTCATGCTGTTTTGCTTTCACCCACAGTTCCCTTGGCGGGCTGTTACCATGCCAGGCACACACATCCCAATTCGATGTCTGGCTTGGTGCATCCCACCACCACACATTCTCTTGAACTCAATTAAGTTACCATATAAAAAAACACACTGCACAATAACCCCTGATCCAAATGATGAGATATAATTTGTTCATTTAGATAGCACAAAATCCTATACACACCCTTCCCTTACACATATTCATAAAATTCTGTATCTGTGTGCAGAGATAACTCTTAACATCTGCCACCATGTTCTTCCAGCTCCTTTTCCTCACTCCAGCTCCTTCCCTCCTGCTTCTCCCTTCTAAGACCTCTGTTCCTAACTTTCTTATTTCCTGTTTAATGATAGGCCTCATTTCATCTTGTCTGTGTTCATCTGCATAATGACATCAACCTACATAAAATCAGGAGAAACCATGTTACCAATACAGCATGAGATTATATTCTCTTTACCATAAAGGGTTCTGGTGTGATTGCTAGAAGATTGAAGGTTACATCTACAAAAAGAAAAAAAAAAGTCTTACATAAATGTCATTAAAATTGTGTGTATGTGTGTGTGTGTGTGTGTGTGTGTGTGATATACTTGAGTGTCGATATGGTGTCTACATTCATATTAATAATTTATAAAATATGCTTGACTGTGTATGCATGTGTGGTACCCAAAGGTGGATTTGAGGCATAATCCTGTGTACTTAATTTTATTTTATTTATTTGAAATGGCATTTCTCTGTTCAGCTTGTGGTCAATGGATCAGAGATTCCCCTATACAATTTCTTCTAAAACTCAGAGTTGTAGGCACATAGCACCATCTGAACTTTTCATCAGTGGTTAAATGAACCCATGATAGCATAGAAATCACTTTACTCACCATGATGGAATTACTAATTTTCAGCAGGTAATAGTCTTCAACCAGACCACAGGTAGGAGCCAGATTCTTTGTCCTTCTAATGTCATTGTTTCCTATGTCTTTCTATTCTACCTTTTTATTACAAATAATAACAGTAAAATAAAAGATTTTCTTAATTTCCCTTTTTAACCTGAATGTAAAGATTTCAATTGAGCAGCAACTCATATACTGATTTCCCTGGGCTCAAATGATCAACAGAGCCACCTTCACATGGGAATACCAGGGGCACAATATAACTTTTGTCATTTTACCATAAAACAGGGAAAAAAGATGCACCAGTCACTCTTGGCCCACATTAGGCTAGGTATCAAGCTTCCCACTATTTTCAACTCATTCTTAAACAACCATGATAGACAAAGGACATTTCAACAGCTGTGTCATTCAATAGGATATGTTGTATACAGAGATTTCCTGACAACTAAAGTGCTGACCTACCCTCATCACATTGCTGTGGATTTGACACCTGTGAAGCAAGTACACATCTGTACATTTTCACAGTGAGAACGACCATAATTATCAACATAGAGACCATAGTTTATGCAATAAAGTCTGTCAACGAGGGCACAGAGGGTACCTGGAAGAGAATGGGGGACAAGAGACATGAAGAAGGGCGCCAAGCCTATGATCGAGGCAACAATTTTATTTTTTCCCAAGGCTGAATTTATACTATAACGGGGGTAACAGAGGGAGGGGGGAAGTGTGAAACATTTCCAAAGGCCAAAGACACAGTATTTGTGTGGTCAGCTGATGTCAACTGGATGTCAGAAAGGTCACAGGTTTGTCATATCTATTGGTCAGCAGGACGTTAGTTTCTCAGAAAGGTTACAGGTTATCACATTGGGCATCTTGACGTCAGATGTATTTCTCATCAAGGTCACAACTTTATCATATCATTATTCATCCTGACCACCAGATTTGTATTCATCTTCTGCAGCTGGCAGGGGATTTTCCATGAGCCCAGCCATAGTTAACTCTAATCATAATAATAACAACAATAATGGAGGGTTTCAAGGGCATTGCTCCCAACAAAAGTCTTATTATTTCTCCCCATCATACATACCAAATTTTATATGGAAGGGGAAAACAGAACATGTAAGCAAACAAATATGAGGCAAAAACTGTTCATAGTACATTGCCAGCTGAGCAGTGAGATTTATTTTAGTAAAACTTCACATTAATAATTCAAAAGAGAAACTTCACTTTAGTAATACAAAAGTCTCTGATAGTTTTTGAGATAAACACATTTCAAAGCTTACTGTAAATTTGTCTCCTTCCTACTCTTGTAACCCTCTGCAAAATACTAAATGTATATCTTCAGAAATATTTGAAAACAAGTCAACAACAAAAGCATCTCCGTGCAATTAATTCTATTTTGCACAGAATATATCATTATAATCATTCCAAGTGTGTCTCCTTGCTTACACTTGTTTCTGTTTATGGGAGAGCTTAAGAAAACAGAAAATATAAAAAAAATATTAAAGAGAACTTTATATTTGTTACTTAACAGTACTCTAGGTATATTCTGGGATTTATACAAATGTACAGCTGAATACAAATGAACACATACATATACATACACATAGGTAACGGGAGATTATGCCCACATATATTTTAAAATTTCTCAGTACATTACTTAAGACATTTATGTACAACTATTTGGGCTGCCTTTATGAAACCCTTTGACCCCATATTGAGAGGACATGGGAATAAGTTCCTTAAACTTCTCTATGTATTAGTCAAAGTCAACCTATATGCATATTCTCCTATTCATGTGATGAGAGAGAAATTCCTGATATATCTTGCAGTACTTCTATGGAAATTGGTATCATCTGATCAGGATCCTTTCCTTATGAATTCATCTAAACTTAAATGACTCTATATTCTCTCTCCCCAAATAAGTCATATTGATGTTTATGGCTTCAGTACATACTTTTCAGGGGCATGGTAATATCTAAATCATAGCAGGGTCTTCCATAATGTTGTGGCAAAACAGCATTTGTAACAATTGTAAATGTAGTTACAGCCAAGCTGATTCAGAGTTAATAACAATTTTTGTAAGTGTATTTTATATGTACATGGGAGTATGTGCATGGGAGTATGTGCATGCGAGTGTGATTGTGTGAGTAAAGATAGAATTAGAAAATGACAAGTAGACAACACTGTAGCATGACTCCCAAGACCAGTTCTGCGACTGAAGTGGGTTTATTATTTTCCAGTATTCTTTTGTTCCACTTTAAGTACTTGCAAAATAATTAGATCAGATCTGGGGCAAGGAACAAGCAAAGTAATAAAATCCCATAAAACACTTTTGTAGGAGCTAGTCAGGATGACCCAGGCAAAAGGAAAGCCACATATGCTACAGGTGAGCCTGCTCTGAGCTTTGCATTAAGTCACATGTAAATTATCTCAATCTGAGCCTATTCAGATTCCAACTAGAGTTTACTTCTTTTGTCAGCTCTGATCTCAAATCCCCACTGAGTTTCTAGAAGCAGCCCCATAAAGCTCTCCACAGGCATAGATTTCCAAATAGTTTTTAAGATGTCTTTTACTGATAATATAAGGCTTGAAGTGAGTCTTAACTACCAGGTAATTGAGTAGAAGGCAACCCCAAATTGCTCTAGCAAGCAGTTTTTATATTTTTAGAGGCACAGTTTACCTCAGCAAGGTTATAGTTCAAACTTATTGGTTAGCAAGCATCATTCTGTACATTCTGTGAAATTTCTACTTAGGAATGTGACTGTGGGTAGAGAATGGAACTTGGCCCAGCCTTGATTTGAGGCATTCTCTTCTGTGACAGATTGTCTTGAGCCTGTGTAACCTGTGGTCATGTCCTCACCTGTGAAGGAGGGGCTTGGGACATTGCCCTATGTGACTGATCTGTCTCAAAACTCTCTACAAAGATCTGTGAGGGGCTGCAGCTTGTGAAGCCTTGATCTCCTGGGAGACTGGGAATGCACCTGCCATACCTTTTAGGGTCTCTGGGGATATGACCTACCTCAATCAGAAATCATAGTACCCTTCACAGCCAGGCAACCCACATAGCATCATGTTAATTAGAAGACAATACTCAGCTAAAGTTATCTTTTATTATCTTTCTATAGATTAGTAGTTAGGTAAGTTTCTTCTTTCATAATCAATTAGATCAATTAGTTTTTTTCATGTCATTTCCCCTTCATTCTGTATCCTTTTTCATCTTTCTCTTTCCTTCCATTTTTTAACATTTTTGCTCTGAAATCTTTATTTTGGTGCCCACCCAGATAAACACAGTTAAGCTAAATAAGGCAGATCAGCCACTGGAAACTGAGAGGAACAATGTTTCTTATAGGCCAAACTTCATTGTACAAAGCAGGGCAGTATTGTGGAGTGCTCTTGGGGCAGCCTCTTGGAATCTGGCAAGAACTTTTCCTTTGGTCAAGGAATTAGGTGTAGGATAAATACACCTGAGGAATGTGTTCTTTGTATTTTGATGGGTCTTGATGATCTTAAATACAATAATCACAGAACTTTTGTCTATGCCTTGTTTGTTCCTTAAGTGCTTTGCTATAACTTTTTTTTTACCTTGACTACTTTGTCTTTGACCTAGAACTTACAATAATCTTTACATGTACCTAGAATAGTATAAAATAAAATCGGCAAAAAGCTTGCCAGTTGTACTTACTGGAGTCATATTATAATGTTATTTAATTTCCCTTTCTTCCTTTAATCTTCACTCCTTACCATGAGACTCTGTTGACTGACTGAGCTGGCTAGGGCAAGGTATGATTTCCATAGTGAGTTTATACAAATCCAAATCAGCAAGTCCACGAATCATGTGGCTTTGTGTCACTGAATGTTTTATGAAGACTATGTGATAAGATTTTTATCTCAAGGGAAAAAAATTGTACACATGTAGAGGAGAGCAGAAAAAAAAATAAATAAAAGAGGGCCAGAGTTTAGGCACATGTAATCAAACTACAAGTAAGAAAATGCACCAAGATAATGCATTAATCAACAAAGATAAAAAGTTTACAAAAAAGGAGAGGGATAAAAGAAACAAACTATGAATCCTAAAGAGTTGTGTTGGAATCAGAAATACAACCATGAAAGTACATTTTTTTTTGGTTCCTTTTTTCGGAGCTGGGGACCGAACCCAGGTCCTTGCGCTTCCTAGGCAAGCACTCTACCACTGAGCTAAATCCCCAGCCCCCATGAATGTACATTTTAAACATTTACAAACACAGGCAATATATTCATATGCAAAAGTAAAGGAGATGGGTATATTTGATCATATATATTACTAAATATATTTGATCATAAATTTGAATCAGAATTATAAAAACATATGGTGAATGCATATTAACAAAATTAAGAGCCGGATAAAATAATCCTTTGTCAGAGGATCTCAAGTCCATGTTCATAAGGATGGGGAAAAATTAGAGTCCCACACACTGCTAGTGGGAAAATTCAATTCATAAAACACCCTATCTCTTTCTTGCCTTTGAGACAGAGTCTCATTTTGTAGCCCCAGAGTAGGATTGGGAGATAGTCTAAGCTGCTTTCGACTTCTATCTATTATGGATAGGAAAGCGATGAATAAAAACGATTTTTCAGGATAAAGTACTCTCTTGGTATATGCACAAGAGTGGATCTTGAGGTATATGACCTTGTATCTTTCTTAGGAACTGCCACATTGATTTCCAGATTCATTTTAAAAGTTTGCACTGTGTAATTGATCTTAACTATTCTGACAAATGGAAGATAAAATCTCAAAGTAGTTTTCAATTATACTTCCCTAATGGCTAAAGATATTGAACAATTTCTTTATGTGTACCTCAGACATTTGAATTTTATACTGAGAATTCTGTTTACATCTATACTCCTTTTATTAAAAGTGGATAATTTGGTTTCTTGAAAATCAGTTCCTTGAATTCTATATTTATTTCGGATATTAGTCCTCTTTTAGATGTCGAGTTATGAAAATAAATTGCATTTAATATGGTGCTGCATTTTTGAAATGACATTGTTTTTCTGTTTCATAAGGTCCGATTTAGTAATTATCAATCTTAGTTCCTGGGATATTTGTTTGCTCTTCAGAATATCATTTCCTATACAAAACATATTCATGTCTATTCTCTCACTTAATCAGGTTCAGTGTATTTGGTTTTATAATGAGGTCTTGATCTACAGATCTATGTGCATGCTCTACCAACTAAGTTTTGTAGTACAGCTTAAAAATTGTGAATGTTGATACCTCCAGGAGTTCTTTTATTGTTCAGGATTATTTTAGCTATCATGGAATTTTTGTTTGTTTTTCTACATGAAGATGAGGATTGTCTTTCAAGATCTATGAAGAATTGTGTTTCATTTTTCATGGGAATTCCATTGAACCTTTAGGTTGCACTTGGTAGGATGACCATAATTTACCATGTTAATCCTTCTGATTCTTAAACATAGCAGAACATTTTATTGTCTAATATTTTCTTTAATTGGTCTTTTCAAAGACTTGATGCTTTTATAATACAAGTCTGTTACTTGATTGGTTAGTGTTATCCCAAGGTAGCTTATATTACTTGAGGATATTTTGAAAGATCTTGTTTCTTATTTCACAGTTCTTTTGTCCTTTGTAATAAGAAGTCTACTTGTATATATTAGATAACTTTGAATTTAGCTATGTTGCTGAAGGTGTGTATCGACTATAGGAATTCTCTGGTGGAATTTTTAGGATAGCTTACATATTCTATCTTATTTATACAAATAAAGATTTTTTGACTTTTTTCTTTACATTTTGTGTACCATTGATCCCTTTCAGTTGTGTGATTGCTCTAACTAAATTTACAACTACTTTATTGAGTAAGGAGAGAGATAGTGGTTAACATTGTACTGTTCCTGATGGGAGTGGAATTGTCTAAAATTTCTTGCTACTTAAATTGATTTTGGCTATGTTTGCTCTAAACTGCCTTTTTATGCTGGGGTATATCCCTTTTATCTCTAAACTCTGCAGGAATTTTCTCAAGAATTGATGTTAGATTTTATCAAAGCCTTTTTGTCATCTAATGAGATAATAATGTGCTTTTTTACAGTTAGATTACATAATGGGTTGTATAGTACATTTATAGATTTTTGGATATTGAATTATCTCTGAATCTCTAGAATGAAGCCTATTTGATCAGAGTGGATGACCTTTCTGATGTATTCTTAGAATTACCTTTAATTATTTTATTGAGTATTTTTGTATCTCTGTTCATAAAAAGAATTGGATTGTGATTCTCTTTCTTTATTTGGGTATTTATCTAGCTTGAGTATGAATTTAACCTGTTCTAGAAACATCTGGCCATGACTTTTATTGTTTTCTGTTTTTTGGATTTTGTTTTATTTATTTTGTTTTTAGAACTTTTAATAACTGCTTTTGGTTCTCTTTGGGTTAAAGTCTGTTTATATTGTTTATCTTATCTTTACTTAACTTTCATAAGTGGTATCTACTGAGAAAAATATTTATTTCTTTTATATTTTCCGGATTAAAGGAATACAGTCTTTTAAAGTGTATCTTTATGATTCCCTGAGTTTCCTCTATGTCTGTTGTTATGCTCCCTATTTTATTTTATTTTTTCTTCAATTTAAAAAATTAAATAAGATTGTTCTCTCTTTCTCTGCCTCTTTTGTTTAATTTGAAAAAGGGTTTGTCTATGTAACTGATTTTCTCAAAAAAAAAGTCCTATAACTTCTATTATTTACATTCTTTTTTTGTTTATATTTTAATTATCTCAGCTCCAGTTTGTGATTATTGATGTCTACACCTTTGAGGGAGGTTTCTTTCTTTTTCATTGTTTTTAATTTTTATTTTCCTTTCTATTTATTTATTTATTTATTTATTTATTTATTTATTTATTTATTCATTTACTAGAGCTTTCAGATGTGTTAGTAAGTTACTACTATGGGATCTCTCCAGTTTGTTTATTTAGTATTACCTTTGGTTTTGTTTATAATCTATGTACTCAGTGTTATCAACTTGTGTTTTAAAACTTCTTTGATTGTGTCTTATAATTTTGTCTGTATTGTATATTAATTTATCTTTAATTTAAAAGTTTTTTTTTATTTTTGTCTTGACCAAGTTTTCATTTGGTATTGTTTTGTTGTTCCAAGAAGCATTTGTGAACCCCAAAAGGTCACCAAGTAGCCAACTTCACACTAGTGCAGTCACACTAGAGTCTTTCATTTACAAGCTTAAACTTAAACTCCACCATAGCTACTCTCCCCCAAATATTGGTTGCAGGCATCTTTATTTAACAATCAGAATTATCTAGAAGCAGGGTCCTTCATTTCTTACTGTGAGTCTTCTCATACAAGCAGTTTTGGGTGACACAAATTAGGATTAGAATACAAACAGCATTAGTCCAACCTACTATACCCTTATACCTTTAGAAAAGGTTATTTATCTATGGGCCATTTCTGTCTCCTCTCTCTCCAATCCTTTCACTTTGGCTGACTCATTTGAACTTTGGTGAGCTCACCCACATAAACACCTGTATACACAGGCATCTCTCAGAGACATACACATACATGCATACACAGACACAGAAACACACACACACACACACAGGGGGGGGGAGAGAGAGAGAGAGAGAGAGAGAGAGAGAGAGAGAGAGAGAGAGAGAGGCACAGAATTGTATGCAAATATATGTTGACAAATGAATGTGAAGCTTTGCTGTGTGTAAAGACTTATACAAACCACTGTTAGTAAATTTAGATCACTTCACTGTCACAAATTTAGCCTTATCTTTAAAATGTGTTTTCTAGCAATTTAAAAATAATCAATGTATTTCTTGCAAGCCATTATTAATGTTTTCTTAGAGAGGTTTGTGGTATGACATCTGTTTGTTAATGCATAAATTCAGCCATGGAAAATATTGAGGTTATTATCTTGCAAACTTGAAATGTTTATGTAATGTGTTCTGATAGAATGTTAGTTGAATAAATGAATGAAAAACACATTGGTGTCTTCAGAAGCAATCATGAGTATTTTTCTCATATATAGATTATCACATAGTCAAGGTCTTGTTCTACTAATATTTTGATAGCCATGGGGAATAAAGTTGGCTAAATGGAAATTTTTTAGTTTATATTTGTGGAAATTGTCACAGTTTAAAGTATTTCATTCAACCTCTTTTGATAGCCTTAGGGAAACAAAGGCTAGATTTCTATTTAGCTTACTGTGCTGAAATTTTCCAAGTGCTTATCAGTGTATCTAGATTACCAAATGAAATATTAGATAGGCAAGGGACTCTGGGTATCAGGGATCACAGTAGAGATTTATACTAGGTGATGAAAACTCAATTCTAGCTGAATTACTTTGCCTAAAAATACCTTATTTAAAATTTACATTTGGGGGTTTTTATATGGTCTTGTCTGCTTCTCACTCCCTTATCAAGTAATTTAGGAAATGAAAACAGAAGAACAGGGGGAATTACACTGCCTGTCAGCATATGTAGAATTGAGAAGGTGAATAATTGGAGCATCATATTTCTGCACAGATGGATGCTTTAAGTGTGTGTGTGTGTGTGTGCGTGCGTGTGTGTGCTTGTGTTTGTATGTTGTTACATGCCTGGAAGTCAAAAGACATTTGTAGATATTGTGCTCGCCTCCCACCACATGGATCCTGGTAGTTGATCTCAGATTATCAAGCATGCTTTACCTTTGCACATTAAGCCATTTCCCAGGCTCATCAATGTTTTATAGAAGTGTTTAAATGAGATAATTTTTAGAATCTGTGACATGGATATTACAATACTTATTTTCTGTTAACAAAAACCTACTTCTTTCCAAGTAGATGTAGAAGGCTGTCTCATAATCAAGAACACTTATTCATTCCGAAAAGTGCTGACTTTTATATGATTGTGTGTGTGTGTGCGTGTGTGTGTGTGTGTGTGTGTGTGTGTGTGTGCGCGTGTACATGTGAGTGTCTACATGTTCATGTGCATGGCTGCTTTGGCTGTTTGTTCATGTTAACTAATATCTGTAAAGCCTAAAGACTAGCATTTGTTATATTAATCAGTCTCTTCTATACTTTATTTTATGAAAGAGAGCCTCTTTTTCAAACTGAAGTTCTTTATTTCCTGTAAATCAACTGGCCAGCAAGCACAAAGCACTTTACTAATACAAATGTACTCACAGCCAACCATCAGACTGAGCCCATGGACCACAAGTGAAGAAGTAGGGGAAGGGATGAATGTGCTGAAAGGTATTGTAATCTGATAGGAAGAACAACAATATCAACTAACCAGATCCCCAGAGCTCCCATGGACTAAACCACCAACCAAAGTGTATAAATGCAGGGATCTATGCCTTAAACTACATATGTAGCAGAGTATGACCTTATCTGATGTTCATATTAGTGCTAGCAGAACCTCTCATGGGACAGCTATAGCAGGCCCTGTCAATAAACACTTCTTGACATCAGCAATAGTGTCAGAGCTTGGTGTCTGTATATGGGATGAATCCCCAGGTTGGGCAGTCTGTGGATAGCCTTTCCTCCTGTCTCTCCTCCAATTTTTGTCCCTGCATTTCCTTTAGATAGGAACAACTGTGTGTTAAAAATTTTAAGATATGTCAGTGACCCCATCCCTCTATATCCCATGATAATTTTGTTCCCTTTTTTAAGCTCTACTGAAGTATGTACACTTTGGTCTTTCTTCTTGTTAAGCTTCATATAGTCTGTGCTTTGTATTGTGGGTATTCTGAACTTTTGATCTAATATCTCATTATCAGTAAGTACATACCATGTATGTCATGTGTGTGTGTGTGTGTGTGTGTGTGTGTGTGTGTGTGTGTGTGTGTTACCTCTTCAAGGATGATATTTTCTAGTTCCACCTATTTGCCTGCAAATTTTATGAAGTCATTGTTTTTATAGCTGAGTAGTACTCTCTTGTGGAAAAGTACTATATTTTCCCACTGAGGGACATCTGTTTTTTTCCCACCTTCTCGCTAATAGAAGTAAGGCTAAAATGAACACAGTGGAGCATGTGTCCATGTTATAGGTTGGGAATATGCCAAGAAGTGATATAGCTGGTTTTTCAGGTAGACCAAATTGTGATTTTCTGAGGAAGTATCAGATTGTTTTCCAAACAATGCTTTTTACCAACCTGCAACCCCACCAATACTGGAGGAGTATTTCTTTATCTCCATATCTTTGCCTTCTGCTGTCCCCTGAGTTTTTTTATCTTAGCCATTCTGACTGGTGTGAGGTGGAATGTCAGGGTCATTTTGATTTTCATTACTAAAAATGTTGAACATTCCTTTAAGTGCTTCTGGAACATTCAACTTTCCTTAGTTGAGGATTCTTTGTTTAGCTCTGTGCTACATTTTAATTGGGTTATTTGGTTCTCTGGAATTTAACCTCTGAAGTTATTTGTATGTTTTGGATATTAGCCCTCTATCAGATGTAGGTTTGGTAAACATCTTTTCCCAATCTGTAGGATGCTGTTTTGTAGGTTGCTATTTTTTTTTATTGACAGTATCCTTTGCTTTATGGAAGCATTTCAATATTATGAGGTTCCATTTGTCAAGTGTTAATCTTAGAGCCTGTGCTGTTGGTATTGTATTCAGGAAGTTTCCCCCTGTGCCTTTATGGTTGTGGCTTTTTCACAACTTTTATCGGAGTCAGCATATCTGGTTACATATGGAGGTCCTTGATCTACTTGGACTTGAGTACTGTACAAGGATATAAAAAAAGGATACATTTTCACTTTTCTACATGCTGACCACTAGTTGATCCTGTACTATTTGTTGAAAATAGTCTTTTTCCCCCTACTGGATGCTGTTCACATCTTTTTCAAAGACCAAGTGACCATATGTGTGTGGATTTATTTCTATTGACCTACCTGTCTCTGTACCAATGCTATGCAGTTTTTATCCTATTACTCTGAAGTACAACCTGAGGTAAGGAATAGTGATTTCTCCAGAATTTCTTCTGTATTTGAGAATAGTTTTTACTATCCTGGTTTTTTGTTGTTGCTGTTATTGTTGTTGTTATTTCAAAGAAATTTGAGAATTGCTCTTCGTAACTCTATGAAAAATTGAGTTGGAATTTTGATGGAAATTACATTGAATCTGTAGATATTCCTTTTGATGAAATGTCAATTTTTACTGTACCAATCTATGAGCATGGGGAATCTTTCAATCTTCTGAGGCTTTTAGAGTTTCTTTCTTCAGAGATTTCAAATTGTTGCCATATAAATCCACTATAGTTGCTTATTTAGTTGTTTTCTTTATCATTTATATGCTTAATCTTGATGATTAAGATCAAGAGCACTGTTATTTTCCACCACATATCAATTTTAGTTTTAATAGTATCAAAACATTTTTTTTGCGTATACCCATATCACATTTGATTTCTCCTATTGTCATTAAGTATATGCAGTCCCAAACTAGAATCCAAAATAAACCTTTTTAAGTTATATTTTTCAGGCATCTTATCAATAAATTATGAATATAACTGATACAACTAATGATTACAATTTTATGTTAGATGCAGTGCAATGCTTGAAAGTATACTTCAATAAACAGAGACATAGTGAAACTAAAAAAAATGTTATGAAGCAAATGGATTTAACAGATATTCATGTCTTCCAAATACAAAAGAATATACATTGTTTACAGCACCACATGGTATTTCGCCAAAATTGACCATAGATTTGATCACAAAACATCCCTCAACAGATACAAGAAGAGTAAAATAATCCCATGCATATTATCAGATCACAATGAACTAACAAACCCTATATACATATGGAAGCTAAGCAACACTCTACTCAATAATAACTTAGTTGAAAAAGAAATAAAGAAAGAAATTAAAGACTTGTTAAAATTTAATGAAAGTGAAGGCACAACTTACCTAAACTTATGAGACCTGTTGAAAGCAGAACTAAGAGGAAGACACATAGCTCTGATTGCCTCCAAAGAAAAACTGGAGAGAGCATACACTAACATATTGACAGCACATTTGAAAGTTCTATAATGAAAAGAAGCAAATACACCTAAGAGGAGTAGAGGCCGGACATATTCAAACTCAGACCTGAAGTCAACCAAGTAGAAACAAAAAGAACTATACAAAGAATAAAGAAAACCAGGAGCTGGTTCTTTGAGAAAATCAGAAAGATAAATAAACCCTTAACCAGACTAACCAGAGGGTATGGAGACAGTATGCAAATTAAAACTATCAGAAATGAAAAGGAGACATAACAAGAGAAACTGAGGAGTTTTTTTTTTTTAAATGAATAGATCCTACTACAAATGCCTATACTCAACAAAACTCAAAAATCTAAAGGAAATGGACAGTTTTCTAGATAGCTATCAGGTACCAAAATTAAATCGGGTTCAGATAATCCATCTAAAGAGCCCTATAACCCCTAAAGAAATAGAGGCATACATTAAACTCTCCAAACCAAAAAAGCCCAGGACCAGATGGGTTTAGTGCAGATTCTTTAAAACCTTCGAGGAATAACTTATACCAGTACTGTTCAAACAGTATTTCATAAAATAGATACAGAAGAAACATTACTCAACTTGTTCTTTGGAGCCCTAATTATGCATATACCTAAACCACACAAACACCCTAAAAAGAAAGAGAACTTCAGACCATTTTTTTCTCTAGAATATCGATGGAAAAATACTCAATAAAATTCTTTTTACCTGAATTCAAGAATACATCAAAACGATTGTTTGCTATGATACAGTGGGCTTCAACTCAGGGATGCAGGGATGGTTCAATACATGGAAATTCATCAGTGTCTTCCATTATATAAACAAATTAAAGAAAAACACATGATCATCTCATTAGACGCTGAACAAGAATTTGACAAAATTGAACACCACTTCATGATAAAATCTTGTAAAGATCATGAATTCCAGGCCCATAACTAAACATAATAAAAACAATATACAGCAAACCAGTAGACAACATCAAGCTAATGGAGAGAAACCTGAAGCAATCTCGCTAAAATTAGAGACCTTACAAGATTGCCCACTCTTCCCCTACCTACTCAATATAGTAGTTAAAGTCCTAGCCAGAGCCATCAGACAACTAAAATTCGTCAAAAGGATAAAAATTAAAAAGGAAGAAGTCAAAATATCACTATGTGCAGATGATAAAATTGTATACTTAAGCAACCCCAAAAGTTCCACCAGAAGTTCCACTCCTAAACTTCGTAAACAACTTCAGAGGAGTGGCTGGATATAAAGTTAACTGAAACATATCAATAGCCTTCCTCTACTCAAAGGATAAATAGACTGAGAAAGAAATTAGGGAAATGACACTCTGAACAGTAGTCACAAATAACATAATATACCTGGGTGCCACTCTGTAAACAAGCCAGTAGAAAATCTCTATGACAAGAACTTAAAGTCTTGGAAGTAAGAAATTGAAAAAGATCTCAAAAGATGGAGAGATCTCCAATGCTCATGGATTGACAGGATTAATAAGATATAAATGTCCATCTTGCCAGAAGCAATCTACAGATTCAACGCAATCCCCATAAAAATTCCAACTTGATTCTTTATAGATTTAGAAAGCATAATTCATAAAATTCATTTGGAATAACAAAAAAAAACAGATAGAAAAAACTATTCTCAACAATAAAAGAAATTCTGGGGGAATCACTGTCCCTGACTTTATTCTGTACTACAGAGCAATCATGATAATAAAAACAAAAACAAAAAAAAAACAAACAAACAAAACATACTAACAAACAAACAAAAATCTGTAAGGTATTGGTAGAGAGACAGGCAGGTAGATCAATGGACGGAATATAGTTTGAGACCCAGACATGAAGCCAACACACCTATGGTCACTTGATCTTTGACAAAAGAGCTAAAACCATCAATGAAAAAACAAAAACAAAAAAAACGACATTATAGACAAATGGTATGGTCTAACTGGAGGATAGCATGTTGAAAGTTGAAAATTGATCCATTCTTACCTACTTGTACAAAATTCAAGACCAAATGGATCATAGACCTCCACAATAAACCAGATATACTCAAATTAGTAGAAGAAAAAGTGGGAAAGAGCCTTGAAGACATAGGCAGAGGGGAAATTTTCCTCAACAGAACAACAATGGCTTATGCTCTAAAATTAAGAATCGACAAATGGGACCTCATAAAATCTCAAAGTTTAGTAAGGCAAAGGACACTGTCTTTAAGACAAAGGGGCAACTAACAGATTGAGAAAAGATTTTTATCAATCCTCCATTTGATAGAGGGATAATATCCAATGTAGTCAAACAACTCAAAAGTTAAGACACCAGAGAAGCTAATAACCCTATTAAAAATGGGAAACAGAGGTAAACAAAAAACTCTCAACTCAGGAATACTGAATGGCTGAGAAGTACCTGAAGAAATGTTGAACATCTTAGTCCCTAGGAAAATGCAAGGCAAAACAACCCTGAAATTCAACTTCAAACCAGTCACAATTGCTAAGTTCAAAACTCAGGTGACAGCAGATGCTGGTGAGGAAGAACAAAATGAGAAAAACTCTTTTTGATTTGATTGTCAGCTGGTATAATAATAGTGGAAATCAGTCTGGAGGTTCCTCATAAAATTGGACATAGTACTTCCTGAGGACCCAGCTATATCACTCCTGGGTATATTCCCAAAAGATAGTCCAACACACAACAAGGACACATGCTCCTCTATATTTATAGCAGCCTTATTTATCATATCCAGAAGCTGGAAAGAACCCAGATGTCCATCAACAGAGGAAAGGATATAGAAATTGTCATATATTTACACAATGGAGTACTTCTCAGCTATTACAAACAATGCTTCATGATATTCTTAGGCAAACGGATGGAACTAGAAAATTTCATCCATTAATGAAGGAACAAACGTTATGTACTCACTCATTAGAGGACATTAGCCCAACAGGTTGGAATACCCAAGATATAATTCACAGACCATAGGAAGCTCATGAATAAAGAAAAACAAAATGTGGATGTATCAGTTCTTCTTAGAATGGTGAACAATATACTCGCAGGTGGAAATACATGTTAAATGGGTGGGGCATAGACTGAAAGAAAGATCACTCAGAGACTGAACCAACTGGAGATCCATCCCATGTGCAGCAGCCACACTGAGTCACTATTGCTGATGCTAAAAGTGCTTTCTGACAGGAACCTTATATGGTTGTCTCCTGAGATGTTCTGCTAGAACCTTACTCAAACTGATTAATATGCTTGCAGCTAACCATCAGACTGAGTACAGGGACACCAAATGATGAGTTAGAGAAAGGACTGAAGGAGTGTAGGGGTATGCGACCCCATAGGAAGAACAGCAATATCAACCAACCAGATCTCCCACAGTTCCCAGGGAATAAACCACCCACCAAAGAGTACACATGGGGGGCAGAAATCCATGGCTCCTACCAAATATGTAGAAGAGGATGGCATGGTCAGGTATCAATAGGAAGAGAAACCCTTTGTCCTCTGATTGTTCTTTTCCCCAGCATAGGGGAATGTGAAGGTGCTTAATTGGTAGTGGAGTCCTTGAGAGGGGAAGCATCCTCATAGAAGCAGAGGAAAGAGGTGATAGGTGAGGGGGGTATCAGGAAAGGGGATAACATTTGAAATATATATACATAACCTATTTAGTAAAAAAGAAAATAAATTAATGAACAGTAAATACAAAAGAAATAAAGGACCTGTATATTATGTCTTGGAAATTCTGGACATACAATTATTTAGGTTACAAGTTCTGTGTTTTTTCTTTTTAAATTTTTATTGTACTTATTTATTTAGTTGAGTATGTGTGTATGTGTGCACATGCACATATTTGTATATATGTCACAGTTCACATATGATGAAGAAAAAACTTAGAGTAGTTGATTTTTCTGCTTCTGATGAAATGGGTATTAAAGCTTGAAATAATTTCACTAAGCTTGTAAGCAAGGGTCTTATCCTCCTGAAACACAATTTTAGCCATGACATTTTTCCTTGTAAGAACTTAAACCATTTTTATACATATTTTTCATCATATTTTTAATAGCATATATAGTCTCTGACATGAGATGTCATTGATGTTTGCATGTGACTGTTCCTTCATTTAGTCAGGGACTTCAAATGTTTTCTGTCATTTTAATTTCTTTTCATCTGTGATGACTATTCTTATTTGTCAGTTTTACTATATCTTTAATTACCTGCAATTCAGAAAAGAGACCTATGACCTGGATCTCCAGATCTTAAGATGGCATGACACACTCTTACTCTGTATTGACATTAACATTAATTTAAATATTGAGGCACTCTTTTAATCTGGGCTATACTTTCTGCTGAAGGCCTATATAAAAACAATGAAAAAAGGAAGGGTGCATTCTTCTTCCTGCTTCAACTTATTTGCTAGCACATATGTTGCTGTCGGTCTATTTCTTGAGAATTCCAGCTTATACAAAGCGCTAGAGGCTGAAACACCTAGTCTCATGGGAATGAGCAACATCAGTATTCTTGGATATTCTATTAGCTATTATACAATAGCTCATAGGTTATTCCAATAAATTTCCTGTATGCATATATTCATGTGAATATATGTAGGTATTCTTTCTACATGTTCTGTGACTCTAGAGAATCCTAATACATCAACTAAAACCTGGATTCATTCTATCAGTTCTTAAAAATTGTTGACCACTTATCCTTACATCCGCTAATAAAGGTAATTGACAAAAATCAAAACCCACAGATAATAATTTTGGGACGATAAAATAATTGCATGTCTGAAACCAAAGTGATGTGTACCATGCTACTGATGGCTGCTGGCAGCAAAACTAGAGTTGAGGAAGAATAATAGCAGCCTTCTTTTCTCCAGAACTCTTCAATTCAACTGAAAGTACGTGGGTGCTAGGTTCCTTATGTCAAGCTATTATATCATTTATAATAAATTACATATATATGTAATTTTATGTACATGTGTATTATATGTATATATGTATATATGTATATATGTGTGTGTGTTATGTTAATATTTAAACAAAAATGATATAGGAATATCCACTTAATATATGGCTAGATTAAACTATTATACCTGAAATCTCCCTGTATTTTCAGCAGTGTGGTAATTTTGTCCTATTTTGTTTTTGATCCACAACCTGATAATACAGGGATCCATAATCTGTTGGTAGAGGAATTGTACATAGAAGATCTGCACACAGATAATCTTTGAACAGAAGACCTCTAGATAAAGAAACAACAGAGAAACCTGTAGAGAGTGAACCTTTAGACCAAGAGCCTTTAGGCAGAGAGAGAGAGAGATCTAGTAGACATGGCTGTGCAGGATGTTTAATTTCTGAAATTCAACAAAATATACAATTTATTTTTTAAAGATTTATTTACTTTTTATTTTGTGTGTAGTAATGTTTCTGTAGGTATATTTACAACACATGTGGATTGTTCATGCTTGCTATAGGTACATGTCATATATATGGCTACTGGGAATCTAGTAAAGCTGCCATGCTAAGTGATGAGCCATCTCTTTATACTCTAAATGCATAATTTTCTTAAGCTAGTGCACTCCTAGATATTTTATTATTCTATTTGTTTCTAGAGTTCGAAAATAGCTGCATCAGACAGTCCCTGTCAGCTCAATGACTATTAGGCTGAGAAACAGATCCCTAAGGATTCGATCTTTACCTTCTGTGACCTAGTTTTTAACTAACAATCTGAAAGTTGTCAAAAAAAATCTGAAAACAATAAAAAATCATTCCGTATATATTAAAAATAATTCACTCATCGTCTCTAACTATCAAACTCATACTTATTTTAATATACAAGTTGGCAATTTAAAACAATTATCAACTTACACTTCACAAAAATAATTGTATCTGTATAAAACAAAAAAGAATTCAAATTACTCTAGAAGTTCATTGTTTTTTTAAACTCATTGCATTCCCAAATGTTAAAAAGTGTACAAGTTAAGCTGTTGCTTACTCTCTTAATCAGTTTCCATTCCATCAAAAAACATTATGACCAAGAAGCAAGTTGAGGAGTAAAGGGTCTATTCAACTTACACTGCTGTTTATCATCAAAGAAAGTCGGAACAGACTTTCTTTGTAGAAAGTAGGAGCCTGGAGGCAGGAGTGAATGTAGAGGCCATGAATGTTACTTACTGGCTTGCTTCCCCTGACTTGCTCAGTTTGCTCTCTTACAGAATTCAGGACTACCCGCTCAGTGATGGCACCACCACAATGTTCCTCCTCCTTAATCATTAATTAAGAAACTGCCTTATTGCTGGGATTTCATGAAGGCATTTTCTTTTTTTTTTTTCTTTTTCTTTTTTTTTCAGAGCTGCGGACCGAACCCAGGGCCTTGCACTTGCTAGGCAAGTGCTCTACCACTGAGCTAAATCCCCAACCCCAAGGCATTTCTTTAAAAGAGATTTCTTTCTCTGAGATAATTACAGCTTGTGTCCAGTTGCCATACAAAATCAGCCAGCACATGTATTGTGTTGTGCTGACACAAAATTGCTTTACTGTGAAATCAGCATACAAATGACTCAGAATACAACTTCAATACCAGAATGACTGAATATGTACATGGAGAAGAAAAAAAAAATCATGGAAAAGGTCTGTAGTTCATGGAAGAGTGCCACCAGAAGTCTGTTTAAGTGTAGAATGACAGACATATGACATATGTAGGATTGTCATTACTCAAAATGCATTAATTTTATGTTTAACTTAAAAATTAATTTTATTTTTTACATGGATTGATGTCAGAGAGAGAGAGAGAGAGAGAGGGAGAGAGAGAGAGAGAGAGAGAGAGAGAGAGAATAGAAACATGCAATGCCCACATATGCTAATGAATGCCATCTAATTCCTGGAGCTGGAGTGGTTGTGAGCCAACCAACATGGAGTTTTGAAATCAACCTCTTGTTTTCCTGAAGAGCAGCAAGTTCTCATAAACACTGAGCCACTCCAACATGTAAAACAAGATATAATAGCATGCATGAATATCCCCAAAATCTTATGGGCTTACTATCCTGACATTCTCATAACTGAATAATAAACCATGTGTCAGAAAAAGAGGAAAATGAGGACCAACAGCTCAAGGTATTGTCTGACCTCCACAGTCCTAGTGTGACATGCACAACCTACACTCATACAAATTAACACACACATTTTCAGACAAACACATTCACACATACTTGAGGTTACATTTAAAAAATATACGATGTATTTTTTTTAAGGAAAATGTATCACATCACTTAATTAAGTGTAGTTCTTTATTGTTTTTCTCATTAAATTACAAATGCCATGAATACTGCACCAACCTTTATGGATAATAAGCACTTAGACTTTATAAATTCCTTAAAGTCAAGTAAAAAGCATTGGGAGAAGACTGAAAAAGTAGTCATCAATTTTATTTATATCATAAGAATCAATTCAATAATTTATATAATTATTAAATGTATGAACATATGCTAATTTTCTGCAATTATAACTGTGCACCTTGGATATGACTGAACCAGAAGAAAGTGTTAGAAAACCTGCATCTGGAGATACCGATGCTTGTGAGTCAGTATTGAAGCCCAGTCCTCTGCAAGTAGCAAGTAGCGAGTGTTCTTAGCAGCTGAACTGTATGTCTAGTCTTTCAATTATGCTTTTAAAGTGTGGCTTAAGAAGGAAATATCTGATCATATTTTGAAAAAGTCTACAAACCTTGACAAAATTTAATAAATACCAACTGTACTTTCATTATTTTTATCATTATGATTCTAAAGTGTTTGCCAAGCACTTTGATTACTGAAATAAAAAGTTCACACCAAGCCATAATTTCACTCTTTATAGAGATTGGATATATTCTGTTCTAGAAAACAGGAAAATATTGATGAGTTCTTTTTTGTTGTCACATAATAAAACGGAAAGCTTTTGTTGGATGTTCTGAATGTTCAAGTAGTAAAGCAACTAACTGCATCCTGGTATGCAAGTTAGATAACCATGGAAAAGAAAACATTCACTCAAAAGACTATACAATCAATGTTATAAGAAAAATATCATTCAGAATTGGATGACTTAGTGAAGGTCATGTTCAATAATTCATGGCTATTCAAAACCCTTGAATATTAAAGAAAGTGGGAAGCTGTTTGTAAATGAACCTCCACAGCTAAAGACAAAGAACACTGGGAACCGAAAGAACGCAAAGGACTATCTACTGTACTAAGAAGAACAGAGGTGAAGGATAGACCAAAAGTGTTGACAGAATTGTTTATTTTTTACTTCTTCGACTGTGATAAAAAAAAAAAAAAGGATTATTCTAGAAAGAGGAAGAGGGAAGTTCTATGATCTTATTATCATATGTATGAGAATTAAATTTAAAAATATTAAATATGATAATAGTTTTTGTGAAAGATCTTGAATACATGCAGAGAAAAATTATAAACTAAAACTTGTCAATGTCTGAAACTAATGAATGAATTAAATCTTCTTATTGCAAAGCTAATACAAATCACACATTGATGACACTTCACATACACTAATATAGACATATTGAAAATAGAAAGATAATGAATATTGGTATAGTAAGAAATGTAATCTCCTACAAAATGCTCATAAGAATATAATATGGGTTCATGACTATATAAAACTTTACTAGCTAGTCAATGAATAGGAATAAAGTCACTGTATGACTCAACAGTTCAACTCCTAAGTATCTACCCAACAGAAATTCACCTTAGTTCTACATTTATGTTATAAGCATTATTCTTCATAATAGTTAAAAAGTCCATAAAACTCAGACTTTTATCTACTGAAAAGTAAGTGAGTAGGACATATATTGTCATGCTACCTGCTTATAAGCAATAAATTAGACCATGATAGAGCTTTGATGATTCTTGGAAACATGCAAAGTTAACATCATTAGGAGCCTAACATTGTGCGATTCCATTTATACAGAGTCCAAAAGAAGAAATATTTCAGCAACAGAAAGATAGTTATCTCTTAGGCACATGGGAGTTCATGGCTGGGCTATAAAAAGCCACTCTGTAAGGTGAAGATGGTCAGAAAAACTGAGAGGCAAAACTGAAAATCCGTGTAAAGCCTCCATGCCTCTACCAACTAAACCGTATATTGGATCTTGTAAAGACTAGGGCCTTCATAAACCTCTCCCAAATTACCATACATGTGAAGAGGTTAATGGGCTTAGTCTTGTGCAGTTTCTGACTGGTAGAATATATACATATTCCTTTGTATGCACATATTTATCATACACACAGAGCAAAACAAACACACATATTCAAATGGACACACACACACAGACAACCACATATAAATACACACACAGAGACAGAGAGACAGAGAGAGGGGGGTGGAAGAAGGGAAACCATACATATGCACACACACATGCATGCTATGCACATATGAACTACTGATAATCCACAACCTTAATGTCACATCTAGTAAAAATAGAAATGAATGTGTCACATGATTTCAAGGGGATTCTAATACTTTAATAATAAGAATGGATGATTTAGATGGTACATTTGTAAAATTTTGATGTTCTTTATGAAGTTGAATATATTCTAGTTTGAGTTAGAAAATCTACTTTTATATATTTTCCTAAGAGAAATAAAATATTGTGGTCATATGAAAATATACGGGAATATTTATGGAAGTTTAAGACATTTTGCCCAAGCCACAAGCAGCCCAGATATCTCTCTACTTACAAAAGCATAAATATTTTGGGTACAACCATCCTTAAATACCAGCACTACTAAAGGGAAGATTGATTAACACAATAGTTTGCAAAGTGAAAGACGCCATCCAAAGGCTATGTATTGCAAGACTATTTTATCACAATTCTTCAAAGACAATATGCTAGGAAAGGAAACTCTGTTTTCAGAGAATGAAGAAGGAAGAAATGAGTCACAGATACACAGTTTGGAGGAAAGTGCTCACAAATATGTTTGGGGTATGAAAGGGTTAGTAAACTTACAGTTGATTTATTTGCTTAAACCACACAAACTATATGTTATGGAGTGCTATGTCTCAGGTTGGAACTGTCAGTGTCTATGGCAACAAGTCAGATTTGTGCCCAAGACAGAGCCCATTAACTTCCTTTTGTGTATGGAAATTGAGATATCTATCAAGATGAATCTTACCAAGGACTTATATATAGTTGAGATACAAGGGGAATAAGGACTTAATACTGTATCTACCCTTTTATTGACCACAGTCCAATCAATAATCCCTCATCTCACCATATTCCTATAATGGACCATAATTACTTATTACTACGAAGGAACGTAGGAGTGGAGTCTAATCCTCATTCTATCACTGTTGCCAAGAAAATTTTATGTCCTTGCAGGATACCAAATTTCTGCTTTATTCGGTTTATTCATTGTAAAACAATACAGAAGTAATTGCCTTTTCTAAACATCCAGGATCATGAAAGAGATTTCAAGTACTCTTTCCCAGTTGGTTGAGACTAATTATCCATGATGAACAAATCCAGCTTTGGTCAAACTCTAGTTTCCAATAAATCAGCTTTGAGTTCACTAACACTTCCACATATAAAATGCTTTTATCATTATTTTCCTCCAAACTGTATATCTGTGTGTCTATAATTTGATTTGTTGATATGCTGCTTCTTAAGTTGCTTTTATATTATGGATGTCAGTCCTCTGTCAGATGTAGAGTTGATAAAAATCATTTCACATTTTGAAAGCTGCCATTTTGTCCTATTAATTGTGTTCTTTGTCGTACAGAAGTTTTCAGCTTCATTAGATCTCATTTATTAATTGTTTATTTTGTAAAAGTCCTGAGGTATACTTCTGAATAAGCACGCCCTTTCTAATTATTTATGAGCTCTGACTAAGAGGTTTAAATCAGGTGTTCTGGCTCAAATTCCTCTGCAAGCTGCCACATTGTCACTGTATTGTCTTAGGATCTGTCTATAATGTTCTGCTTGCTATCACACCAACTCTGGCAATCTGCCCTAATCTTCTGTACATTTCTCAATCTCTGGTTCATTCTGCCTTCACTGTCTCTCTAAAACAGTTCCAGTAAAACTGACTGCTCTCTCTTTCTCTTTGGACTGTTTTCATAAGTTGCTGATTTTTACTCTGTGGTTCTCAAGAGATTTGGGTATATTCGATCTCTGTCTCCTTTTATTTTTCACTTTGTTTGCCCCTCAATTAGATGTCACTTTCACATATGGCTACTTCCTTCTACAAACTAAGTTTACCTTCCTGGTTTGCGTTTAAAAATATGTACTAAGTGTTATTTATATTACAGCTAAAAGGATGTGTCATTTCAGCCATGTCAAACAGGCCTAGAAGTTCTTTGGATGGTATCCCTTGGTAGAGCAGCTATGTTGTCAGATTAAAATTAGTCTATATCTTTTCCATTTCTATTTAAGTGTAAAAGCATAAAAACAGTATACCCATTACTAGATAAACAATTGTTAGTCCCATTAACTTCACTATTTAAATGTGCTTATGAATATGCATTGTTCTGTTGATCCATTTTAACTGCAGTCCTTGTCATCTGTAATTCAGCAAATGTTCATTTTAGCATCAAAATTTTCCAGTCTGTCAATCTGATGAATAATCTGTTCTTTTTCAAGCAGTTTGTGGAGCTATTACAGATAGCTGTGAAACACATTCAACTCTGTGCCCCCTTTACAGTTTCAATTGCAATCCTTACAATTTTTTTATCTTAGAAAAGGTTAAAAGTACATCAGCTTTCTCCTTCATCTGCACTGCTGTCTGTCTCTGTCTCTCCCTTCTTTTAAATGTCCCTTTCATGTGGAAGCTTGTCAATCTCTGATTGGATCATTACCATTTTTGAAGGAACCCATAGATTTTCATCAGCTGTGTAAATACAGTGAACCATATTCTCCAAGCAAACACATAACCTGACTTCCAATATGATGTTAAAACATCTTTAAAGTATATTACATATTGATCAAATTCAGCAGTGTTAATTGCAATCTAGTTACCTTTGGCGAATCTTATTAGCCTTTCATATTTCAAAAAATAATACAATTAGATCTTAAAGGATCTACTCATAATTTAGACATTTAGCTCCTACCAGTCCACGCCCCATTTCACTCCATTTAGCTGAATTTTTTACACATTGTCAGTGGTCTCTATATTTTGGCATTCAATATTATTAGGTTCACAATTAAGCATTCTCAGTACTTTTACTTCCTTTGTGTTTGGTTCTCAAGAAATTGTATTACATAGCATCCTTTTCTTTCTGGTCATACAGCTACTTTTTAACCTTTTCTAAGATAAAAAAAAATTATAAAGATTGCAATTGAAACTATGAAGGGGCCCAGCGTTGAATGTGTGTCACAGTTATCTGTACCCAGATCAAGCTGGGAGATAGCTGGTCTCCCAGGAGTGCTGAAACACCTGAGAGCACATGTAAGACCACCACTTCTGCTCAGAGGGGCCTGTCTGGAGCCCTCAGGACACAGGAATAGAGGAACAGTCTGGGACAGGATACTTCTAGTTTCCCTCTGCCCTGGAGCTGAATCTGTGCTACAGATTTCTGTACCCAGCTCCCACAGGAGACAGCTGGTATCCCAGGAGTGTTGACACATAGGCTTATAGGAGGATCAAAACAGAAACAGAAAGACCAATACCAACTCACACCAGAGATTATCAAATGGCAAAAGGCAAGTGCAAGAACCTAAACATCTGAAACCAAAGCCACTTGGCATAATTAGAACCCATTTTTTTCCACCACAGAATGTCTTGGATAACAAAACACACTTGAAAAGCAAGTGTGTCTGATTTAAAAATCATATCTTATGATGATAGAAGACTTCAAGAAGAACATAAATAACTCCCTTAAAAATATATAGGAGAAGACAAGTAAAAAGAAAAAAAATACCCTAAAAGAGGTAATACAAAAATCCCTTAAAGAATTAAAGGAAAAAACAACCGAACAAGTGAAGAAATTAATAAAAATATTCCAGGACCTAAAAATGGAAATAGAAAGAATAAGGTAATCACAAAGTGAAACAACCCTGAAAGTACAAAAGTTAGGAAAGACATCAGGAGCCATAGACACAAGCATCATCAACAGAATATACAAGAGATAGAAGAGAGAACATCAAAGGGAGAAGATAACATAAAAAACTTTCACACAAGAGTCAAAGAAAATGCAAAACACAGAAAGACCCAAACTTAAAACATCCAGGAAATTCAGGACACAATGAAAATATCAAACCTAAGGAAAATAGCAATGGAAGAGAGCAAAGTACCCTAGAAAATACCCTAGAAAAAAATTCTACCTGATGTTCTCCCACAGCTCTCTATACCCAAATTCTGTTGGGAGAGAGTGCTAGACTCTCAGAGTGTAATAATCCTAACAGCTCAAAGAGACTACCACTTCTACTCACATTCCTGGCCCAAGAAGAACCTTCCTGGAGCCCTCGGGACACAGGAACCTAAGAGCAGTCAAGGACAGGATCATTTCCATCTCTGCCTGCATAGAGAACTGAAAGCCAGTCACCAGGTGTTCTGTAATACCTGAGAACAACAGTAAGACCCCTACTTCTGCACTGAAAGACCTGCCTAGAGCCCTCAGGACACAGGGACCCTGGAACAGTCTAAGAAAGGATCCTTCTGGTTTCTGACTGTATCCTAAATGGATATTGTCCCACAGCTCTCTGTACACAGATCCTGCTAGGAGAAATCCGGTTTCCAAAAGTACTGACACACAAGATTACAGGAGTGCTAAGCCATGGTCAGAGATAGCAAGACCAGCTAACACCAGAGACAATCAGATGGCCAGAGGCAAGCACAGGAACCTAAGCAACAGAAACCAAGACAATGTGGAATCATCAGAGCCCAGTTCTCCCAACAAAGCAAATATTGTTAATCCCGACACACCAGAAAAGGTGGTTTGGATTCAAAATCAGATATCATGATGATGATAGGGACCTTTGAGAAGAACTCTTTTAAAGAAATACAGAATAGCACAGGTAAACAAATAGAAGCCCTTGAAGATGAAACAGGAAAATCCCTTAAGGAATTACAGGAAAATATAACCAAATAGGTGAAGACATGGAATAAAACCATACAGGATCAAAAAATGGAAATAGAAAAAATAAAGAAGTCACAAAGAAAGACAATCCTGGATGTAAAAATATCTAGGAAAGAGTTCAGGAGTCATAGATGCAAGCTTCAGAACAGAATTAATGATATTGAAGAAAGAATTTCAGAGGCAGAAGATACCATAGAAAACATTGAAACAACCATCAAAGAAAATATAAACCACAAAAAGCTCCTAATTTAATACTTCCAGAAAATCCAGGACACAGTGAGAAGAACAAACCTAAGGACAATAGCTATAGAAAAGAGAGAAAATTCCTAAATTAAAGAGCCATTAAAAATCTTCAACAAAATTATAGAAGAAAACTTTCATAACCTAAAGAAAGAGATACCTGTCAACTTATAAGAATTCCACAGTACTCCAAATAGATTGTAGCAAAAAAGAAATTTCTTCTGTTACATAAGAATCAAAACATCAAGCATGCAAAACAAAGAAATAATTTTAAAAGCAGTAAGGGAAAAATGTCAAGTAACATATAAAGGCAGACCTATCAGAATAAAACCAGATTCATACCAAAGACTATGAAAGTTAAAAATACAGGGCAGATGTCATATAGACCTAAAAAGAACACTAATGCCAGCTGGGGCTACTATACCCATCAAAACTCTAAATTACCATAGGTGGCGAAACCAAGATATTCCATGACAAAACCAAACTTACACAGTATCTTTCCACAAACCCAGCCCTACAAAGGATACTAGATGTAAAACTCCAACATAAGGAGGAAAACTACACCCTAGAAAAAGCCAGAAAGTAATTTAATTTTGACTAACCCAAAAGAAGATAGCCAAACAAACAAAATTCCATGTCTAACAACAGAAATAACAGGAAACACCAATCATTGATCCCTAATATTTCTCAATGTCAGTTGACTCAATTCCCCAGTAAAATGACATAGACTAACAGACTGGGCATGTAAAGAGGACACAGCATTTTGCTGGATAAAGGAAACACACTTCAGGGAAAAAGACAGGCACTATAATTCAAAGTAAAAGGCTGAAAACAATTTTCCAAGCATATGTTCCCAAGAAACAAGTTGCAGTAGCCATTCTAATATCTAATAAAATTAACTTTTAACCAAAAGTTATCAAAAGATAAGGAAGAACATTTTATACACATCAAAGGAACAATCCACCGATATGAACCCTCAATCCTGAATACCTGTGCTCCAAATGCAAGGGCACCTACCTTCAAAACTCACACAGCAATAATGGAGACTTCAACACCCCACTTTCAGCAATGGACAGATCATGGAAAAAGAAGCTAAACAGAAACAGAAAAACTAACAGAAGTTATGAACCAAATGAATTTGATATATTATATGTATAACATTTCTTTGTAAAACAAAAGAATATACCTTCTATTCAGCACCTCATGGTATCTTCTACAAAATTGATCAATAATCAGTCACAAAACAGGCCTCAAGAGATACAGAAGATAGAAATAATCAAACACATCCTCGCAGATCACCAAGGAGTAAGGCTGGTTTTCAATAACAATAACAAAAAAAAGTACAGAGAGACCACATACACAAGGAAGCATAACAACACTCTACTCAGTGAAAACTTGGTCAAGGGAGAAGAAGTAAAAAAAATGAAATTGAAGCCTTTTTAGAATTTAATGAATATGAAGGCACAAAAAACCCAAAATTATGGGACACAATAAAAGCCATGCTAAGAGTATCATATATATTTCTGAGTGCCTCGAAAGAAAAAGAAACAAACAAACTAACTAACTAACAAACAAACAAAAACCTGGAGAGAGTATACACTGGCAGCTTGACAGCAAACGTAAAAGCTGTAGAACAAGAAGAAGCAAATACACTCAAGAGGAGTAGTTGGCAGGAAGTAATCAAACACAGGGCTGAAATCAACTAAATAGAAATAAAAAGAATCAAGAAACAGGGATCTGGCTCTTCTAGAAAATCAACATGATTGATAAACCCTAACCTAGACCAAACAGAGGGCACAGAGAGAGTATCAAGATTATCAACAACAGAAATAAAAAAGGAGACATAACAACAGAAACTTAGGAAATTTTAAAAAGCATCAGATATTACTACAAAAGCCTATGTTCAGCAAAATTGGAAAGTCTGAATGAAATGGAAAATTTGTACACAGAAACCAGTTACCAAAGCTAATGAGGATCAGACAAACCATCTAGACAATCCCATAACTTCATCAAAAATAGAAGCAGTTATTAAATGTTCCCATCCAAAAAAGAAAAAAAAAAGAAAGAAAGAAAGAAAGAAAAACAGAGAAAAAAACAAAAGGACCAGATGAGTCTACTGGAGAATTCTGTTATACCTTCTTAGAAAACCTAATACCCATACTGTCCAAACTACTCCAAGAAATAGAAAAAGAAGGAACATTATAAAATTCATTCTGTGAAACTACAGTTGCCCTTATAACTACACCACACAAAGACCCAACAGAGAAAGAGAACATCAGACCAATTTTCCTTATGAATATCCATACAAAATAATCAATAAAATTCTTGCAAACCAAATCCAAGAACACATCAAAACACTGATCCTTCATGATGAAGTAAGCTTCATTACAGGGATGTAGGGATGATTCAATATATGGAAATTCATCAACATAATCTACAATGTAAACAAAATCAAAGGGGGAAGACATGATCATCGCATTAGATGTGGAGGAAGAATTTGAGAAAAATCAGCACCCCTTCATTTTAAAAGTCTTGGAAAGATTAGAAATTCAAGGCCCACACATAAACATAAAAAAAGTACCATAGAGCAAATCAGTAGCAAACATCAAAATAAATGGAGACAAACTTAAAGCAGTACCACCAAAATCAGGGACTAGACAAGGCTGTGCACTTTCTCCCTACCTATTCAATACAGTATTTGAAGTCCTATCCAGAACGATCAGAAAAGAAAAGGTGGTCAAAGGGAAATAAATTGGGAAGGAAAATTCAAATTATTACAATTTGTAGATGATACGATAGTATACTTAAATTCCACCAAAATTCCAGCTCATTTATTCATACAGTTAGAAATAGTAATTTGCAAAATCAGTTGCATGACAAAAAACCCAGCATAGTGAAAACTATCTTCAACAATAAGAGAAATTCTGAGGGAAACACCATCCCAGAGTTCAAGCTATATTACAGAGCAATAGTGACAAGACAAAACATATATGGAATTGGTACAGAGACAGGCAGGTAGATCAATGCAGGTAGATCAATGGAATAGAATAGAAGACACAGAAAGGAATCATTGCCCCTATGGTCACTTGATCTTTGACAAAGAATCTAAAACAATCCAAGGGAAAAAAAATGATACCATGTTACAACAAATGGTGCTGGTGCACCTGGAGGTCAGCATGTAGAAGAAATCAAATCAATCCATTCTTTTTTTCTTTTTTTTCTTTTTTTTTTACTTTTTTTTTAAAAATTTATTCATTTATCATATATAAGTACACTGTAGCTGTCTTCAGATACACCAGAAGAGGGCATCGGATCTCTTTACAGATGGTTGCGAGCCATCATGTGGTTGCTGGGAATTGAACTCAGGACCTCTGGTACAGCAGTCAGTGCTCTTAACCGCTGAGCCATCTCTCCAGCCCCCAAATCAATCCATTCTTATCACCCTGTATGAACCTTAAGTCCAATTAGATCAAGAATCTCCACATAATACAAGATACATTCAGTCTAATAAATGAAAAAGTGGGAAGAGCCCCAAACACATGGGCAATGAGGAAAATATCCTGAACAGAATACCAATTGCTTATGATCCAAGATCAAGAACTGACAAATGGTTCCTCCTAAAATTGCAAAGATTCTATAAGGCAAAGTACACTGTCATTAGGACAAATGGGCAACCAACAGATTTGGGGGAAAAAAATCTTTACCAGTCCTACATCCCATAGAGTACTGTATCTAATATATACAAAAAAAAAAAAGGAAGTTAAACTCCAGAGAATCAGATATTTCTATTAAAATATAGGGGACAGAGAAAAACAAAACCAAAAACAATTCTAAACCGAGGAATACAGCATGCCTGAAAAGCAGCTAAAGAAATGTTCAACATCCTTAGTCATTAGGGAAATGTGAATCACAACAACACTGAGATTCCACCTCACACCATTCAGAATGACTGAGATCAAAAACTCAGGTGACAGCAGATGCTGGTGAGGATGTGGAGAATAAGAAACACTCCTCAGTTTTGGTAGATTGCAAGCTGGTACAACAACTCTGTAAATCAATCTGGAGGTTCCTCAGAAAATTTGATATAGTACTACGTGAGGACCCAGCTACACCATTCCTGGACATATACTCAAAAGATGCTCCAGAATATAAGAAGAACACATGGTATACTATGCTGATAGCAAGCTTATTTATAACAGCCAGAAGCTGTAAAGAACCCAGAGGTCATTCAAGGGAGAAATGTATACAGAAAATATGGTACATTTACAAAATGAACTACTACTCAGCTAGTAAAACAATGACTACATGAAATTCTTAGGCAAATGAATGGAAATAGAAAATGTCATCCAGAGTGAGGTAACCCAATCACTAAAAAGCACACCGGTATGCCTTCATTGATAAGTGGACGTTAGCTCAAAATTTAGGATTATGCAAGATGCAATCCACAGACCACATGAAGCTCAAGAAAAACGATGATCAAAGTGCAGATGTTTCAGTCATTCTTAAAAGGAGAATGGGGGGCAAAATAGTTATAGAAGGAGATATGTATACAATGTTGAGCAGAGACTGAAGGAATAGCCATTCACAGCCTGCCCCACCTGGGAATCCTGCTAATATACATACTGCCACAAAACCCAGACAATATTGCGGATGCCAAAATGTGCATACTGACAGGAACCTCATATAGCTAGCAGTCTCCTGAAAGGATCTTCCAGAGCATGACAAATACAGATGTGAATATTTGCACCCAATCATTGAATTGAAAACAGGGTCCCCAATGGAAGAGTTAGAGAAAGGATTGAAGGAGCTGAAAGAGTTTTAAACCCCATAACAACTACAATACCAAGAAACCAGACCTCCCAGTGACTAAAAAAACATCCAAAGAGTACACATGGTCAGACCCATGGCTCCAGCTTTATATGTAGCAGAGTATGTAGCATAGCCATATTTGACAACAAAGAGAGGAGAAGCCTATGCTCCTGTCAAGGCTGAACCCCCGCCCTCCCCCCACACACGCAGTGTAGGGGAATGTCAGGTTGGGGAGGCAAATAGGAATGTGAGGATGGGTGGGAGAAAGGGGATTGCATTTGAAATGTAAATAAAAAAAATCCAATAAAATAGAAAAAAAATAAAGGGAAAAAATTCCTCCAGTCCCATAATAGTCAAAATACCATATAAACAAAACAAGGAAAAATATTAAAAGCAGTAAGGAAAAAAGGCCAAATAACATATAAAGGCAGACCTGTAATAATTACATGAGACATCTCAACAGTGACTATGAAAGCTAGAAGATCCTAGGCAAATATCATATACCATAAGAGAACATAAATGCCAACTCAGGCTACTGTATCCTGTAAAACTATCAATAACCCTAGATGAAGAAACAAAGATATTCCATGACAAAAACAAAATTTTCACAATACATTACCAGAAATCCAGAACTTTAAAGGATAAGAGATGGAGAATTCCAACACAAGGAGAGAAAGTACACTCTAGAAAAAGCAAGAAAGTAGCTTCTTTCAACTAACACAAAAGAAGATAGCCACAGAAGCATAATTTCACACACACACACACACACACACACACACACACACACACACACACACATATATATATAAAGCCCAGACTTGAAGGGACCCAGTCAAAAGCTCCCTGCACCAAAATCCTGTGGGAGGGAGAACTAAACCTTCAGAGGGGCAGACACTCATGGGAAGCCAGAAAAGATTACACTCTGCCCACATTTCTGATTCAAGAGGAAAACACATAGTGCCATTGGGGACCCAGTGCACGGGGGCCCCAGGAACAGGCAGCGCAGGCCCTCCTGGTTGCTGCACTCATGGAGAGCTCAAAAGCAGTCCCCCAGGAGCAACTTCAGCTGTGGGACCACAGGTAAGACCAACTTTTCTGCTCCAAGCGAACTGCCTGGTTGACTCAGGTCACATGCCCGCAGGAACAGCTGAAGACCAGTAGACAGGAAAGATTACAGGCCTGAAAGCAGAACACTCTGCTCCTATAACTGGTTGAAAGAAAACAGGAAAACAAGTCTACAGCACTCCTGACACACAGGCCGATAAGACGATCTAGCAGAACAAGGTAACACCAGAGGCAACCTGATGGCGAGAGGCAAGCACAGGAATCCAAGCAACAGAAACCAAGACTGCCTGGCATCATTGGAGCCCAATTCTCCCACCAAAGCAAACAGTGAATATCCAAACACACCAGAAAAGCAAGATGCAGATTTAAAATCACATTTGATCATGATGATGGAGGACTTCAAGAAAGACATAAAGAACTCACTTAGAAATGCAGGAAAACATAAATAAACAAGTAGAAGCCTATAGAGAGGAGTCACAAAAATCCCTGTAAGAATTACAAGAAAACACAATCAAAGAGGTGAAGGAATTAAAAGTCGAAATAGAAGTAATAAAAAAAGCACAAAGGGAGACAACCCTGGATATAGAAAACCAAAGGAAGAGAAAAGGAGACATAGATATTAGCATCACCAAGAGAATACAAGAAATAGAAGAGAGAATCTCAGGAGCAGAAGATTCCATAAAAATCATCAAAATAACTGTCAAAGATAATGTAAAAGAGAAAAAGCAACTGGCCTAAAACATAGAGGAAATCCAGTACTCAATGAGAAGATCAAACCTAAGGATAATAGGTATAGAAGAGAGTTAAGACTCCCAGCTCAGAGGACCAGTAAATATCTTCAAAAGATCATAGAAGAAAATTTCCCTAACCTAAAGAAAGAGATGCCCATAAACATACAAGAAGCCAACATAACTCCAAACAGATTGTACCAGAAAAGAAACTCCTCCCGTCACATAATAGTCAAAACACCAAATACACAAAACAAAGAAAGAATATTAAAAGCAGTAAGGGAAAAAGGTCAAGTAACATATAAACGCAAACCTATAAGACTCACACCAGACTTCTCACCAGAGACTATAAAAGCCAGAAGATCCTGGACAGATGTCATTTAGACCCTTGTAGAACACAAATGTCAGCCCAGGTTACTGTATCCAGCAAAATGTTCAATTAACGTAGAAGGAGAAATCAGATATTCCATGAGCAAACAAATTTAAACAATGCCTTTCTAAAAATACAGCTCAAAAAAGGACAATATTTGGTAAAGCCCAACATAAGGAGGAAAGCTACACCCTAGAAAAAGCAAGAAACTAATTGTCTTGGCAACAAAACAAAGAGAAGAAAAGCACACAAACATAATCTCACGTCCAAATATGAATATAACAGGAAACAATAATCACTATTCCTTAATATTTCTCACAATCAATGGTCTCAACTCTCCAATAAAAAGACACAGATTAACAAACTGGATACGCAACGAGGACCCTGCATTCTGCTGCCTACAGGAAACACACCTCAGAGACAAAGACAGATACTACCTCAGAGTGAAAGGCTAGAAAAGAACTTTCCAAGCAAATGGTCTGAAGAAGCAAGCTGGAGTAGTCATTCTAATAACGAATAAAATTGATTTTCAACCAAAAGTGATAAAAAAAAGATAAGGAAGGACACTTGATATTCATCAAAGGAAATATCCACCAAGATGAACTCTCAATTCTAAATATCTATGCTCCAAATACAAGGGCACCTTCATACATAAAAGAAATCTTACTAAAGCTCAAGGCACACATTGCACCTCACAAAATCATAGTAGGAGATTTCAACACCCCATTCTCATCAATGGACAGATCATGGAAATATAAAGTAAACGGAGACATAGACAGACTAAGACAAGTCAAGAACCACGTGGACTTAAGATATTTATAGAACATTCTATCCTAAAACAAAAGGATATACATTCTTCTCACTTCCTCTTGGTACTTTCTCCAAATTTGACCATATAATTGGTCATAAAATAGGCCTCAACAGATATAAAAAGATAGAAATAATCCCCTGCATCCTATCAGACCACCACAGACTAAAGCTGGTCTTCCACAACAATAAGGGGAGAATGCCCACATATACATGGAATTTGAACAATGCTCTACTCAATGATAACCTGGTCAAGGAAAAAATGAAGGAAGAAAATAAAGACTTCTGAGAATTTAATGAAAAGAAAGGTACAATATACCCAAATGTATGGGACACAATGAAAGCTGTGTTAAGAGGAAAACTCATAGCTCAGAGTGCCTGCAGAAAGAACAGGAGAGAGCATATATCAGCAGCTTGACACCTAAAAGCACACCTAAAAGCTCTAGAACAAAAAAAAAGCAAATACACCCAGGAGAATTAGAAGGCAGGAAATAATCAAACTCAGAGCTGAAATCAACCAAGTAGAAACAAAAAGGACTATAAAAAGAATCAAAAGAACCAAAAATTGGTTCTTTGAGAAAATCCACAAGATAGATAAACCCTTATCCAGACTAACGAGAGGACACAAAGAGTGTATACAAATTAATAAAATCAGAAATGAAAAGGGAGACATAACTACAGAATCAGAGGAAATTAAAAAAAAATTTTAGATCCTACTACAAAAGCCTATATTCAACAAAACTTGAAAATCTGCAGGAAATGGACAATTTCCTAGACAGATACCAAATACTGAAGATAAGTCAGGAACAGATAAACCATTTAACAATCCCATAATTCCTAAAGAAATAGAAGCAGTCAGTGAAGATCTCCCAACCAAAAAGAGCCTAGGTCTGGATGGGTTCAGTGCAGAATTCTATTAGATCTTCATACAAGATCTCGTACCAATATTATTCAAACTATTCCACTAAATTGAAACAGATGGAGCAGCTACTGAATTCCTTCTATGAAGCCACAGATACCCTTATACCTAAACCACACAAAGACCCAACAGAGAAAGAGAACTTCAGACCTATTTCCCTTATGAATATCGACACAATAATACTCAATAATATTTTGGCAAACCGAAACCAAGAGCACATCAGAACAATCATCCATCATAATCAAGCACGCTTCATCCCAGGCATGCAAGGATGGTTTAATATATGGATAACCATCAATGTAACCCACTGCATAAACAAACTGAAAGAAAAAAAAAAACACTTGATCATTTCATTAGATGCTAAAAAAGCATTTGACAAATTCAACACCCCTTCATGATAAAAGTATTGGAAAGAATAGGAATTCAAGGCCCATACCTAAACAGAGTAAAAGCTATGTACAGCAAACCAGTAGTTAACATTAAACTAAATGGAGAGAAACTTGAAGCAATCCCACTAAAATCAGGGACTAGACAAGGCTGCCCACTCTCTCCCTACTTATTCAATATAGTTCTTGAAATTCTAGCCAGAGAAATCAGACAACAAAAGGAGATCAAAGGGATACAGATTGGAAAAAAAGAAGTCAAAATATCACTATTTGCAGATGATATGATAGTATATATATAAGTGATCCCACAAGTTCCACGAGAGAACAACTAAACTTGATGAATGCCTTCAACAAAGTGACTGTGTATAAAATTAACTCAAATAAATCACTAGCCTTCCTCTACACAAAAGAGAAAGAGGCTGAGAAAGCAATTAGGGAAATGACACCCTTCATAACAGTCCCAAATAATATCAAATACCATGGTGTGACTTTAACCAAGCAAGTGAAAGAACTATATGATAAGAACTTCAAGCCTCTGAAGAAAGAAACTGAAGAAGACCTCAGAAGATGGAAAGATCTCCCATGCTCATGGATTGGCAGGATTAATATAGTAAAAATGGCCATTTTACCAAAAGCGATCTACAGATTCAATACAATCCCCATCAAAATACCAATCCAGTTCTTCGGAGAGTTAGTAAGAACAATTTGCAAATTCATTGGTAATAACAAAAAAACCCAGAATAGCTAAAACTATCCTCAACAATAAAAGGACTTCCAGGGGAATCCTATCCCTGAACTAAAGCAGTATTACATAGCAATAGTGATAAAAACTGCATGGTATTGGTATAGAGACAGACAGATAGACCAGTGGAATAGTATTGAAGACCTGGAAATGAACCCACACACCTATGGTCTCTTGATTTTTGACAAAGGGGCCAAAACCATCCAATGGAAAAAAAGATACTCTTTTCAGCAAATGGTACTGGTTCAATTGGAGGTCAACATGTAGAAGAATGCACATTGATCCATGCTTATCACGCTGAACAAAGCTTAAGTCCAAGTGGATCAAGGACCTCCACATCAAACCAGGTACACTCAAACTGACAGAAGAAAAAGTGGGGAAGCATCTCGAACACATGGGCACTGGAGATAATTACCAGAACCAAACACCAATGGCTTATTCTCTAAGATCAAGAATCAAAAAATGGGATCTCATAAAACTACAAAGCCTCTGTAATGCAAAGTACACTGTTGTTAGGTAAAAGCGGCAACCAACAGATTGGGAAAAGATCTTTAGCAATCCTACAATAGATAGAGGGCTTATATCCAAAATATACAAAGAACTCAAGAAGTCAGACCACAGGGAGACAAATAACCATATTACAAATGGGGTTCAGAGCTAAACAAAAAATTCACAGTGGAGGAATGCCAAATGGCTGAGTAACACCTAATGAAATGTTCAGCATCTTTAGTCATAAGGGAAATGCAAATCAAAACAACCCTGAGATTTCACCTCACACCCGTGAGAATGGCTAAGATCAAAAACTCTGGTGACAGCAAGTGCTGGTGAAGATGTGGAGAAAGAGGCACACTCCTCCATTGTTGGTGTGATTGCAGACTGATGCAACCATTCTGGAAATCAGTGTGGAGGTTCCTCAGAAAATTGCACATTGAACTACCTGAGGATCCAGCTATACATCTCTTTGGCATATACCCAAAAATGCCCCAGTGTGGTTGGGCATTTAGCTCAAGGGTTGGGGATTTAGAGTGCTTGCCTAGCAACCACAAGGCCCTGGGTTCGGTCCCCAGCTCCAAAAAAAAAAAAAATGCCCCAACTTATAACAAAGACACATGCTCCACTATGTTCATAGCAGCCTTACTTATAATAGCCAGAAACTTCAAAGAACTCAGATGTGCTTCAACGAAGGAATGGATACAGAAAATGTGGTACATCTACACAATGGAATATTACTCAGCTATCAAAAACATTGACTTTATGAAATTCATAGGCAAATGGATGGAACTGGAAAATATCATCCTGAGTGAGGTAATCCAAACACAGAAAAACACACATGGTATGCACTAATTGATAAGTGGCTATTAGCCCAAATGCTTGAATTACCCTTGATGCACAGAACACATGAAACTCCAGAAGGATGATCAAAATGTGAATTCTTCACTCCTTCTTTAAAAGGGGAACAAGAATACCCTTGGGATAGAATAGCGAGGCAAAGTTTAGAAAAGAGGCAGAAGGAACACCCATTCAGAGCCTGCCCCACACGTGGCCCATACTTATACGGCCACCAAACTAGATAAGATGGATGAAGCAATGTAGTGCAGGCTGACAGGAAAGGGATGTAGATCTCTCCAGAGAGACACAGCCAGAATACAGCAAATACGTAGGCGAATGACATCATTAAACCACTGAACTGAGAACGGGACCCCCTTTGAAGGAATCTTAGAAAGCACTGAAAGAGATGAAGGTGCTTGAGACTCCTTATGAACAACAATGCCAACCAACTAGAGCTTACAGGGACTAAGTCACTACCCAAAGACTATACATGGACTGACCTTGGGCTCCAACCTCATAGGTAGAAATGAATATCCTAGTAATAGCACCAGTGGAAGGGGAAGCCATTGGTCCTGACAAGTCTGAAACCCCAGTGAACATGATTGTTTGGGGGAGGGCAGTAATGGGGTGAGGATCGGGAGGGGAACACCCATAGAGAAGGGGAGGGGGGGAGGGGGTATGTTTGCCCGGAAATCGGGAAAGGGAATAACAATCGAAATGTAAATAAGAAATACCCAAGTTAATAAAGATTAAAAAAAGAAAAAAAATAAGAAACAACAATCATTGCTCCCTAATATCTCTCAACATTAATGGAATCAATACTATAATAAAAAGACATAGACTAACAGATTGAATATGTAAACAGTACCCAGCATTTTGCAGCATACAGGAAACACACCACAGTGACAAAGGCAGACACTTCCTCAGTGTAAACTAATGGAATTTTTTTTCAAAGCAAATGGTCCCAAGACCAAAGTTGGAGTAGCTGCTCTAATATCTAAGAAAATCCACATTCTACAAAAAGTTATCAAAAATCAAAGGAAGAACACTTCATACTCAAAGGAAAAATTGAGAGATGAACTCTCAATTCTGAATAGCTATGCTTAAATCAAAGGCACCCACATTTAAAAAAGAATCTTGACTAAAACTAAAATCACACAATGCTCCTCAAACAATAATAGTTGGTGACCTCAATAACCCACTGTCACTAACAGAAAGCGCATGGAAACATAAACTAAACAGAGACACGCAGAAACTAACAGATGTTATGAACCAAATGGATTTATCAGATATCTATAGGACATTTCATCCTAAAACAAAAGAATATACCTTTTTTTTTTTCAGCAGCTCATGTCATCATTCTTTAAAACTGACCATATAAACTGTCATAAAACAGGCCTCAATAGATAGAACAAGATAGAAATAGTCCCATTCATCCTATAAGATCACCACAGACTAAGGCTGGTCTTCAATAACCAAAACAACAGAAAGGCCACATACACATGGAAGCATGACAACACTCTATGCATTCAAAAGTTAGTTAAGGAAGAAATAATGAAAATAAAGACTTTTTTAGAATTTAATGAAAATGAAAGCACAACAAAAACAAAATAATGGGACACAATGAAAGCAGTTGTAAAGGGGGATAACTCATAGCTCTGAGTGCCTCCAAAAAGAAACAGGGGAGCGCATACAACAGTAGATTGATAGCATACATGAAAGCTCTAGAAAAAAAAATGAAGCAAATTCACCCAAGAGGAGTAGAGGGCAGGACATAATTAAACACAGAACTAAAATCAACGAAATTGAAACAAAATGAGCTATACAAAGAATCAAGAAAAGCAGGATCTGGTTCTTTGAGAAAATCAACAGGATTGATAAACCTTTAGCAAGACTAACCCTAGGGCACAGAGAGAGTATCCAAATTAAATAAATCAGAAATGAATAGGACATATAACAACAAACACTGAGGAAATTCAAAAGTTCATCAGATCCTAATAGAAATGTCTATGCTAAACTGGAGAATCTGGATAAACTGGACAATTTTCTAGACAGTTACCAGGTACTGAAGTTAAATCACGATCAGATAAACCATCTACACTGTCCCATAACACCAAAATAAATAGAAGCAGTCATTAAAAGTCTAAAAAAAAAAAAAAAAAAAAGAGAGACCAGATGGGTTTTATGCAGAATTCTATCAGGCCTTCACAGAAGATTCTGTAACAAAACTCTCCTAACTATTCGAAAAATTGTGCAGTTGACAAGACCTGAAAATCAGTATAGAAGCTAATAAGGACTTAGGCTATTAGAGAAGAAATATTTCCAAATATACAATGAACTGGGAAATATCCAGCTTTGCAGGCTGTTATTTCTTATTGATAAAGACAATATAAACGGTGCTGATTCATGGGGAAGTATTTTCTCAGCAGAAGAAATGTCTGTATGTGCCTGAGGTTTTCGTTTCCACCGAAATATGTGATAAATTTCCTATTCCCATCAGCTGTAACTGAAGGATTATTTTTAAAGTAAATGTTAAAAAAGAGTGACAGCAGTAATGGAAGAACAAAATTGAAAAGTTGAAAATAAAATGTCAGAAATATAAAACGTTAAAGCTCTCACAGCAATATGAACCTACTATCTGGCACATAATGTTTAAATTATAGGATATTAAACAACAGAAGTAAACTAAAATAATTTTCGAAAATGAGAATAAAAGATTTGAACTAAGTTTTAGTCTTGATAAGTAAAATTTACAATATTTATGAAGCATGACTTATAGATTAATATACATTTCCAAAAGAAGACAGATATGTTTTAGTGTTTAATAGATGTGAGTAAAAATCCATGTGTTTCTTGTTATTATTTGTTTTATTCCTTAATGTATGCATAATGGTATTAAGAAGGATATCACTATATATTCAAATTGTGTAAATAAATCATTACCATCCTATTTTCTTACAGTAAAGGAGAATGTAATAAATTGGCTCAGCCAGTAAAACCATTGCCACCAAACCTGCTTAACATAGCTTGAGCTCTGGGTTGTGTAGTGATGTCAAGGAAGAAAAAAGAACACTGCAAGTTATTCTGTGATATGCACATTCTCTTGGTTTCACTTGTGTCCCCACTTTCCCAGTGCACAATGTAAAAAGAAAGAAGTAAAAAAGAAATGGGTAATATATACATCAATCATCTTTGTTATAGAGCAAAGAAAAGTCCTAAAATCCTGCTTGGTATGCAGCAATCTCTGGTCAATGACAATACCTCTGTTTTAGGAATGCCCACTGCTATTCATTCACATTGGGAAGCCAAAAGGATATGATATGATACAAATCAAACCTGTTACCATGACTCTGCTGGTCTCCAATTCTCCATGTGTTACTGAAAAAGTCTTCAAATTTCTTTATGTATTTAATTTACTTTTAAATTTGTTAACATAATTAGAAATAAACAAATGCAGAGAGATGATACTGTGTTTGTTAACACTGTCAACAAGACAATTTCTAAAATCACCTTGTAAATAAATCTCAGACAATGACTTTGAGTTAGGATTGACACTGGGCTAAGAAAAGACATTCTCTGAATGGGCTAGAGTCCTGAACAGGGTAAAACAAGAAAGCAAGCTCAGCACAGCATTCATTTATCTGCTCATGATGCTGTGTGAACAGGACTCTCAAGTATCTGTGATCATGATTTCCCTCTTGGATACACAATGACTTCAAAGTGTGAGCCAAAATAAACCCATTGTTCCTTAAGCTTTTTGTCATGTACTTTGCTGCACCAATAAGAAAAAATACTAATGTTAGTAGTAATTAGGTTTACAGATTTCTGCATTGAGAATGTCCTAAAGATTGAAATAGAGATCAACAGGAGCTCAGCTACTCTTAAGAGTTTTTAGTGTGAACAAAGAGAAGTTACCTCCCAAATCTCTCAAATTCTGGCTAAGGCCCTAGATATCCCCTGGCATTTCCACATTCCCTAATACCATCAATCATCAGGAAAGGTAGAAAGAACTAACCACTCTTTAAAAACCACTCTTGTCAAGCTGTCACAGGAACTTCATCTAGATTGGGTAAAACTCTTACCTCTGGCTCTCTTCAGAAGAGCTCTCCCTAAATGAACTCTCGAAGTCTCACCTTTTGAACTCATTTATGGATGCCAAGTCCTAACTCCTGGTCTTTCTCCTAAACGGTCTCCCTTCCAGACTATCTACTGACCACATTGCTTTGCCACCTTTGTTCTCTTCTATGGAACTTTGCTGACCACCCTCTACCTTGGCCACTCACTGCCCCTTGTTTGCTGACTATCAACATTGGAGACCAAGTTCTGCTATTCCCACCCAGACAATCGACCCTCACCCATCTCCCCTAAATGGCAGGGCCCTTTTAAAGTGACTCTCATGACACCAACGGCTGCCAAATTGTAGGGACTTCCTCATTAGGTCCACCTTTCCCACCTCAAACCTTTTACCTCTTCTCCTAAACATTCTTCAAACACATCGATGCTAACAAAATCATGCTCTGTTAAGCTCTAGAAGACATCGAGACCACCCACCTTGTCCCCAATTCCAGAAAATGTGTCTCCAACACTTCACCAGCTGCGTTAAACACAATTGGACTAGACATGGGCTTCTCATCCTCCCCTCGCTGCTTGTTTCTATCCAGGATAATCCTTACATCTGGAACTGCGAGGTTCAAGAAACTCTCACACATAACAAACGATCTTTCCAAATAGTGTCCAGAAACTGCTCCATGACTGAGGTGCCAGGAACCAATACATACTGCTGTCATCCCTGTATCAGTTATCCCATCTAAATATTATGATCTTTTTACTTGCTTTCTCTTTAACCAGACTAAAGATGATTGTAAAAAATGGCCAGAAACATACATAGGCTGCCCCTATTAGTCTTGTCAGATACATATGCTAGCATCATGGACCAATCACTTTTTCTGTCAACGATGCAGGACACTCTTTTTCTACATAAGAAATTCATGTAATCCCAGGTGGGAAACAGGAGTTGTTGGTAAGCTCTACTGGAAAAATTAAGCGGGGACTCCAATAAGTACTATCTACATTCAGAGAAAATATGTCCCAATTGTGCAACCTGTAGATATCTGAAAAGTATGGGGGGAATAATCGAACACTCCTCCGTGGTCCTTACCTCTTTAACATCCCCCCTCATAAAACCTTCCATTCTGCCTTTTGCTCCAGACCTTTACTTTGGCATACAAACTCCTGAACATCACCTGCCCTAGTCGTTTCAAAGACTGCTGGATCTGGGTACCCACGGGAACTAACTCACAGCTGCCACTTAATAACTTCTCCAGTGATACAACCCAATAACCATACCTCATCCTTTTTCAGCTGCCCTGACTCTGATGTTGCCGCAACTCCATATCTATCCTCTATCCCTCTTTTTGGTGGGGCAAACTGCTTTAATCCTCTGGGACACATTGTGTAGGAATGCTAGGCTCCCTAGACTGAAATAGAATCACAATCCTTGATACCCCATCTCTGCCATAATGCCCTGCAGTCCAAAACATATCAATCCTCTGTGGCACCCAGGTATATCATCGTTTGCCTGCCAGGTTGTCAGGAGTTTGTACTTTGGTTCTCCTTTTCTCTGAACTAAGGGTAATTAAGGAAAACCAGTCCCTGCCAATCCCAGCTATAGATATGATAGCTGCCCAGCATAAGAGGGCAGTTCAGGTAATGCCACTCTTGGTCACTGCAGGGATAGCCATAGATGCTGGCACTAGGGTTGCAGGGATAACTCTTCCATGACCCAAAAGAATAAGTTCAATTATGAACTTAGAACAGTTTTCAAAAAATGTCCGAAACCATGCTTATCATCCAGAAACAGATCAATTCTTTAGCAGCTGTGGTGCTTCAGAATGGAAGGGGTTTGGATGTCCTGACAGCTAAGGAAGGTGATCTTTGCCAGCTCCTCCAAGAAGAATGTTGTTTCTACTTCAACTAATCCAGGATAGTGAAAATTAAAATCCAGGAGCTTCAATCAGACATGCAGAATTTCCAGGAATGTGAGGCCTCCAGTTCCTGGACTTTGGAAAACACTATGTGGAAGTGGAAACTCCCTTTCATAACACACTTTGTAGTCATTTTTCTGGCTTTACTATTCACTCTCTGCCTCATTAATATTCTTTCTACATTGTTCAATGACAGATACAAAAAATTCTAATCAAACTATAAATCAGTTCGTGTTACAGGATTATCAGCCACTGTTGACTGAGGCACCTGATGTGAACATTTACCAAGTGGGCCCCGGATGGTGAAAGCAAGCTTTACCCCAACATTTACGACAGACACTCCAAGAAAGCAGGGAGTAGCTTAAGATACATGGCACTCCTATTCCCCCTTTACCATCAGCTTACCCCACCATTTTGTTTCCTTCTTTTATGATAAGAAAAAGGGAGGTATATTTTTATTAGGAATTGCCTTCAACAGAGACATGGTTTGGTCACTGTTGCCAGGGCAATGGCCATACATTCCCCGAAGACCTTTTGGCTCAATTCCCAACCCCATTTGGGAGCAGTTATGTCATATTCCAAATAAAAGAAAGACTTCTTCTGCTCTCTTCCTCTTTTCTGTTCTTTCTTTGGCCTCATCCTCTTGTCTCGTTCTCCCATTAAATTTCTCCATGTGGAACCATGTCGGTGTTGGTTTCATGTGCTTTATCCAGACAGGCATGGGCAATATGTTACAATAACTGCATAGACTCACATAAACACATACATTTACAAATATAAAATTTAAGCTTAGAAACTTTAAAAAGTTTAAATTAGAAACTTTTTTCTAATACCATTTAACAAAATTTTTGCTGACCAATAGTAGTAACCTAGCAACAAATTCAAACAAAACGACAACATAATAATCACCTAAAATGTAAAAAAAAAAAAAAAGAAAGAAAGAGAAAGAAAGAAAGAAAGAAAACAAAAAATTAAAAAAGGAATCACTGAGTACAACATGGTAGGTGTTATAATGACTGTGTTGTTGTTGAAGGTGAAGATATTACAATTATGTAAGGATTAGTTAATTGTGTCAAGACACAGGTAGAACAAACAGAAAATAATCTGGGACTACACTGCAGAAGATAATGATATATGATGTATACAGAAAATGATACTATTTGGTCATGGTAGTAAAGAATATGTAGCCCATCAGATAACAGATCAAAATTAAAAGGAAAGCCTCATGACATCTGAAAGTTCTATTACTTACAGAAATAAGCACTGATCTCATTAACCTGAAGCAAAGCTGGCAGTAAACAAGGAAAACAAACCTCCTATCTGTGACTCTCACACTGTCAGAGGCTCTTATCTTGGCCTGGCTTCTCACACTGTTTCTACAAATTCAGTCAGATCCATATGCTGACAGGAAATGCTTTTTGATACTGAACCATTTTTCCACCACTTCATAGTATTATTTTGTAAATATCTCTTTCGTGTAAAGGAAAAATTAAAGAAATATATCAATGGCATAAACATGTATTAATGTAGCCAACCATTTTCTACTGTAAAGCATCCAAGTGACTTGATTATCCATCCTCACCAGTCTTCTCCAGAGTCCATAGTTCACAGTGAGCTGTGCATTTTCATGAAGACACACAGAGAGAAACATTGTGGTGCCCTTGCCATCTTCATGGTCTTTATATGTAAAACAATATGTTAAAAAAGAATTTATTTTGATGTTAGTCATAGCCTAAACTTAGGGTTAGTGAAATGTCAATAATTGTTTTGCCTCTTAAACACAATCATGGGACACCATTGATGTCAGAGTTATCTCAAAGATCAGAGGGAATGATGCAGGTCATGATCTTGTCTCTCCTTTACTTCATCTCAAAAATCAAATGTCTAGTTTTAATGTCTCAAATTACAAAGCTCTGAAGCTTTTTAGAGGGGCAATCGGCAGCTCTTTTCTGAGAACTAAACTTTGTGACAGCAGAGCATGTTGCATCACAGAATGAATAATGTACTGGTGGACTGAAATATAAAAAAATTAGATGTGGCAATTAGTGGTGACAAAATGTTTCTAAAATTCCAAGGCTTCCCTGGTCTTGACTAAGCACTGTGCAGTGAGAGTGTGAACAGAGCCCACATTAAATTATTTGAGTTTTGAAGTGATCATTTTGCTTGTATAAATTCTTGCCATCAACTTCTGGCAAATTTCCAGTTCTGTCAGCTTCTCTACAAACAACCAGCATCTGAGTTTGAGGCTTCAATGCCCTCTCAAAACCTAGTAGTCTCTTAAATGATCTATCAGTTGTCAACCTTTCAAAGTCTTTTTTTAATCTTATTTTATTAGGTATTTTAATTTACATTTCAAATGTTATTCCCTTTCCTGGTTTCCTGTCCATGAAACCCCTATCCCATCTCTCTTCCCCTTCTTCTGTGAGGTTGTTCCCCCACCCATCCGCCAATCCCTTCCCACCTCCCTGCCCTGATATTCCCCTACATGGGGGTTGGGGGGTGGAGGTGCTGTGTCTCAGTGTTGTCTACCTTGATTTTGAGGAAAGACCCTTCATTACACTATTATCATTAATTAACCTAGGTAGCTGGACAGTGGTCTAAAAGGGTTCAACATAACCACAGAGCTGGTGTTATAAGTGTAATCATTGGACAAGCAGAGCCGAGATTCCTTAAAGTAGGTTCTGGAGAATCTAAATTAGGTCCTAATGCTTGTATGACGTTTTAGTATGGAGTTGTATGAAGTAGTAGTATGAGCTACTATTTCAGTGTCTGCTTTCCTTGTTTTCTATGAAAAAAAAATATCATTATTACTTGAGCATTTTCCTGGATTTATTAGGACATTGTGCCAATTTGCATATTGTGTATAAACAAATTAGGTAAGATCAGAATAAGAATGGTTGGAAAATTCCTCAGACTTAGTTCCCAACACCAGCTCACAAAATTCCAATGTCCCAACACTGTTTGTTATTCTGAGCACCTTTCCCCTGTAATGGGTCAGTGCACTGAACATCAGTAGACAGAAATTGCTATATGCCAAGAGCAGTTATGGAAGTGATAACTGTGTGAGCAAGGCCCTTGGCCACTGTTACTGCAGGATGGCTCTCATAAATTGACATTGTTGTGGAACTCACATCCAAATTTTGTGAGTTCTCTAATTTAATGTGAAACTATTCATTTGAGGCTATGCACATATTTCTTTTTTTTGTCTTTATTAACTTGAATATTTCTTATTTACATTTTGATTTTTATTCCCCTTCCCGGTGTCCGAGCCAACATCCCCCTAACCCCTCCTCCTTCCCTTCTCTATGGGTGTCCCCTTCCCCGTCCTCTCCCTATTACCGCCCTCCCTCCAACAATCACATTCACTAGGGGTTCAGTCTTGGCAGGATGAAGGGCTTCCCCTTCCACTGGTGCTCTTTCTAGTCTATTCATTGTTACGTATGCAGTTGGAGTCTAAGTTCAGTCCAGGTATAGTCTTTGGGTAGTGGCTTAGTCCCTGGAAGCTCTGGTTGGCTGGCATTGTTGTTCATATGGGGTCTCAATCCCCTTAAAGCTCTTTCAGTCCTTTCTAAGATTCCTTCAACAGGGATCCCATTCTCAGTTCAGTGGCTTAATGATGGCATTCACCTACGTATTTGCTGTATTCTGGCTGTGTCTCTCAGGAGAGATCTACATCTGGTTCCTGTCGGCCTGCACTTCTTTGCTTCTTCTATCTTACCTAGTTTGGTGGCTGTATATGTATGGGCCACATGTGGGGCAGACTCTGAATGGGTGCTCCTTCTGCCTCTGTCCTTAACTTTGCCTCCCTATTCCCTCCCAAAGGTATTCTAATTCCACTTTTAAAGAAGGAATGAAACATTCACAATTTGGTCATCCTTCTTAAGTTTCATGTGTTCTGTGCATCTAGGGTAATTCGAGCATTTAGGCTAATATCCACTTGTCAATGAGTGCATACAATGTGTGTTTTTCTGTGATTGGGTTACCTCACTCAGGATGATATTTTCCAGTTCCCTCCATTTGCCTATGAATTTCATAAAGTCACTGTTTTTGATAGCTTACTAATATTCCATTGTGTAGATGTACCACATTTTCTGTATCCATTCCTCTGTTGAAGGGCACCTGGGTTCTTTCAAGCTTCAGGCTATTATAAATAAGGCTGCTATGAACATAGTGGAGCATGTGTCTTTGTTATATGTTGGGGCATCTTTTGGGTATATGCACAAGAGAAGTATAAGTCCTCAGGTAGTTCAATGTCCAATTTTCTGAGGAACCTCCAGACTGATTTCCAGAATGGTTGTACAAGTCTGCAATCCCACCAAAAATTGAGGAGTGTTCCTCTTTCTCCGCATCCTTGCCAGCATTTGCTGTCACCTGAGTTTTTGATCTTAGCCACTCTCTTTTTTGTGAGGTGAAATCTCAGGGCTGTTTTGATTTGCATTTCCCTCATGACTAAAGTTGTTGAACATTTCTTTAGGTGTGTCCCAGCCATTCAGCATTCCTCAGCTGTGAATTCTTTGTTTAGCTCTGAACCCCATTTTTAATAGGTTTATTTGACTCCCTGTGGTATAACTTCTTTAGTTCTTTGTATATTTTGGATATAAGCCCTCTATCAGCTTTTAGGATTGGTAAAGATCTTTTCCCAATCTGTTGGTTGACATTTTATCCTAACAACAGTGTCCTTTGCCTTACAGAAGCTTTGCAGTTTTATGAGATCCCATTTGTTGATTCTTGATCTTAGAGCATAAGCCATTGGTGTTTTGTTCAGGAAAGTTTCTCCAGTGCCCATGTGTTCGAGACTCTTCCCCACTTTTTCTTCTATTAGTTTGAGTGTTTCTGGTGTGATGTGGAGATCCTTGATCCACTTTGACTTAAGCTTTTTACAGCATGATAAGCATGGATCGATCTGCATTTATCTACATGCTGACCTCCACATATATCTTTTTCTAAAACTGTTTTTTTAAGTTGGTTTTGTTTGTTTGTTTGTTTGTTTATTTATTCACTTGGTATTGCCTTTTCTCTTTGACGCATTTTCTCAGTTTTCTTTTTAGAAACATGTGTTACCCACTTAAATAACATTCCTATTGACTGAAGATATTATGGCTAAAAAGTAGTTGAAGACAAAATACTTTCCTATCTATATATTGTCTTAGATGGTTTTCTGTTCTTATGATGAAACTTCCTGACAGTAGCAGATTAGTGAAGGAAGGGATGTCTTGCTGAGAGTCTCAGGGCACACTCTGCTATAGAAAAGACAAAGGTAAACATACTTTGAACCAGTCACAGCCACAAGGTTTAAGGATGTTAAGACTATCTGGGGAGGCAAATAGGATTAGGAAAGTTGTGAGGGGATATTTCTTTATATTTGTGGATCTATGTTCAAGTTGTGTTCATCTGTGATTCAGCTTCTAGGCTGGGTAATTTTTTTTCTTTTTGTTTTAAAAGCAACTGTTTGAGCGGTTTGGGGTCATCTATGCTCCTAACACTCACTCGTTTATGATCACAATGAAAAGTCATTGCATCACTAAGTTGGACTTTGGTACTGTCACCGGTTTGATTTCTCACAGCTTTTTATCTAGGGCTTTTAGCTCTCTCTCTCTCTCTCTCTCTCTCTCTGTGTGTGTGTGTGTGTGTGTGTGTGTGTGTGTGTGTGTGTATTGTATATCCCAAGAAAACTCTTAAATACACCAATCATGAATAATTGATATATGTAATATTCTTGCTACTTAAGGATCAGAAGTACATAATTTATTAAACTTTATTTTCCCTGAAATCCAAGAAAATATAAGAATAATTTTGTCTTAAAGATGTAGATACATTAAAATGATAATGTCCAAAATTACATCCAAAAGTAATGACAGATATGATCATTCTGTTCATGTTATTACTTAGCAAATTGAATGGTGTATATATGTGTGCATATATAAACATACAACAGTACTTTTAGAGAGTGCTCTTTTAACCATTTAAGCTTCTCTGTAAATCACAACCCTCAACAAATTTTTCCCAAGTCTGAGAATTCACTGGAACTAAAAGCAAATTCCAATCCTGGGGCATTCTTTCTTGATATTTTTTTATTAAAATGCATATGACTATTGCTTGAAAGCTATTTTAATGAGCACTGAGGCTTTCCACATATTTATGAATGTCTTTCATTATCTAGTCAGTTTTAAAACTACAATAGCAGCATTTTCTTTTATTCCTAATCCATTATCTCTGTACCTTGTTTTTTTTTTTTTTTTTATGAGGACCTCTTTCATGTAGCAGTAGCTAAGCATCATGAAAGGACTCCATATGAGAAATATCATAACTCATGGGATTTGATGTAAAATCCCAACAATTATTTTAAGTGCTATTGCTTTTGTAGGGACACAGACACCTATGGTATTTTGTGCTGAGTAAGACATATATTATTAAGAGGATACATACAAGTATCAGAAACAAACAGTTTATGATTAAAATACTTTCAAAAATGGTCTTCAGATATTCAGGGTACAGACATGTAGGAATGAAATCAGGAATCAGGTATTGTAGTAATGATTTTGAGAGAACACTAAGTATATCAGCCATATTTTCCATTTCTGTGATAAAACACCTGACAAGAACCAAGTAAAGAACAGCAATGGTTTTCCTGTTTCACAGTTTGATTATACAATGCATCCTTTCAGGGACAACATGGTTGTTGAAACATGATGCTACTGTGTTACTTTGCATTCACATTCACAAAGCAGAGGAAGTAAAATTGGTGCTCAGGTCACTTTTTCATTTTTAATTATTATGAGATATCAATCCATGAATGGTCTTTAAAAGTTCAGTTTGGGTCTTGCTCAAATATTTCTTGAAACACCATCATAGACAAAAGTATGCATCCATGGTGATATATATATATATCTCATTATAATTTTAGTGGAGATTAAATATCACAATAAGAAAGCTTTATTCAAACAATCTTACTGCCTAATTCAGTCATCAGAAATAGTAAGTCATATAGCCCCAAAATTGTCTACAAAATGCATGTTGAAAATATACCAGTGTAATTTCATTTCTAGAAAAACTTAATTTTGATTCTTTAATTCCATATCTTCATGAACCTCTTTTTTCCCTTCCTAACTCTACACAGACACTTTCTCCTCTTTTCTTTCCTGCTTGCCTTCTGGTTAGTGTGATAAATACCCTGAACAAAGAGTTTAAGGACAAAAGTTTTACTTTTATCTACAATTTCAGAAGGATATACTCTATTAAGATGGGATCTGCCTGGCAGCATCCATAGAAGACAAGACAGAGATAGTAGGAAGAAGTTGGTAAAGTTGTATTCAGGAAGCCAAGAGTAAAAACAAAAATTAAGCCTAATTACAAAGACTCAAAGACCACTGCTAATTGCCTACTTCCAGCAAGGCTCCACCACCATGAAATTCCACAAGCTTCCAAATGGCACCAGCAGCTGTGGATCAAGTGTTCAAATATGTGATCCCCTGAGGGATAGTCCCATTCAAACCACACTACCAGTTTCCTCTTATTCCCCTCTGCCTCTTGGAGTTGGTAAGTTCAAGATTGCCAACTTTTCACTCTCATCTCTCTGTGCTTCCTCTACTCATCTGGAATGTCGAGTTACATGCAATTCTTGTAGATCGTGTAATTGTCCAAAGAACATTTGTATCTCTGGTAATTGTTTCAAAAAACAAAAAACAAACAAACAAAGAAAAATAAAGAAAGGAAAAAAGAAAAAGAAAAGATAGAGATAGAAACAAAATAATACCATTTCTTTGAGGTTTTTAAGTTTTGAAAAAGACCTATTTCATTTTTTAACTCATTGTACATATATGCTGCTTATGGTACAAATCTGTATTCTCCCAATTCAAGAAGTTTCCTCTCCAATTGTATTATGGCCAAATTCTCTCATCTACTCTGCAACAGCTTGTGTTGATTTGAGTAGATGTCTTTTTAGTAGTAATTCAGAAATTCTACAGGTACCCTTAAGATACAGGTTGCCTTTACATTTTGAGTCTATTCCAGTTCAAATACCTAGAATGTAGTCAATATATAAGATGCATTTGAAGCATGGAGGGAGAGGACTCAACATGGTTAAGGAGGCTAAAGAAAGAATGTGCTATAGCATCTGTAGGTGGTCACTGGTTAATGAGTCAATGGTATGAGCAAAGGCAATAGCACTATCTTATTCACATGTTATAGCCCATCTGAACAAACAGTAAATGGCTGAACATTTTTAGAGAAGGACTTTGTTGGAGTTTTATCTCATTGTCAATTTACAGAATAAAAAATGACCTGCTTAGATCCCCTGTAGCATCGTAGAGAGAAGATATTGTCCAAAAATCCTAGGTGTTTCCAGGAAAGGATCAGAAATTCTTCTCCATCTGATAAAGCTGTGAAAGTAGACACCGGTGTGTGTGTGTGTGTGTGTGTGTGTGTGTGTGTGTGTGTGTGTGTGTGTGTGTGTGTGTGTATGTGTGTGTGTGTATTATGTGTTGTTAGGATTGAGCTTAGGTCAATATCCCCAAATAAAAGAATATTTTTTTTTCTTTTTAAAATTCTTTAAACATGTCATCAAAAAACTTATATTATCTCAACTTTTAATGTTAGGATGAACTTATTTTGAAATAGAGCATACTATTGGAGAAGAGATCAAGATTTAACTGTTACAAGTAAGGCCAGATATTCAAGTCCTTGAACAACAAGTAGGCTTTCAGTATATGGGCAGGAGTTTAGCAGGTGCAAGAGCTCTCCAGCCTCTTCTGTAGGAGAATCAAAATTGACTTTCTGACTGTAGGATTTTCCGAAGTTAGTTAACAATGAGGAAACTTAAACAGATCTTTGTAGGAAGGATGGAATAGAGGAGAGAATGTTCATGTGAGGGTTTATTTGTTTTAGAATTAAAAAAAACAGAAAAAATGTGAATTTAATGAAGTTTTTGGATGAGTTTATTCTTCAAGTTTCATCATCTCCTTAAAACACTCTGAATACTTGTAATAGCAAAACCTACCATGGAATGATGAAGACTGCTGAGTTCTTAGAAATCTTCACTATTTTCCTTAATATTATTCTATTTGTAGACACTAATTCGACCTAATTAAATGATCACAGAGATATCAAACCCTAATGAGCATTTATTTTGGATGTATTTTTAAAGTAATATATAAAATGAGTTGCTTTGCAACATTTTTCCTTATAGAAAAGACAGATAATTGGAAGATGCAATTTCCAAGGTCAAAGTCAAAATGGGTTAAATAAAAATTTTGAAGGAATGTACTTTTTTATCCATAAGGATAAAAGACTAATGATATCTTCTATTTATCACAGCTCCTATACCAAATAGCAACCCATAGACACAATCATACACTCACATGTGCTATGTAAATATGTCTCTGAGTCTATGAACTTATGCAATATGTTCTGGGTTTAACGCAATTGTAATCCAAGCAGGTTGGAAGGAGAGACAGGCAGATCTGTAGGGTTGGCTGCCAATCAACCTTGCCTATTTGGTGATTCCAATAAGAGACACTATATGAAAGTAAGTGGGCAGCATTCTTTATGGTGACAACCACATATACATGTGTACACAGATATACACAGACATAAAAATAAATTAAAACATTAAATCCACTAGAATTATACAGAAAACTTAAAATAAGTTTGGTAGTGATTTTAGCCTAGGAATTATTAGTCACAACATAGTGACTTGTGAAAAATCACAGTAGAATTCAGCAGTTCGTGTTTGGTGATTATTTATTTGTTTTGTTTTGTTTTTGCTGTTTTTATAGACCTATAAATGGCCCCTATACTAGTAAGGAGGGGAGCATGCATTGTCATTTCTTATCAGGCACTGAAGACAGTAAGATTATCAAGTAAAGCAATGACCTTGAAGATTTTTCTGATGATGACTCAGACAATACTGTGTATAAATGACAAAGAAGAGGAACAACACAAATAGATTTGTGGGTCTTAGCTGTTTCTCAGAAAATGTCTCTGTATTTCCTAACAGCCATTCCAATCTTCTACAATGTGTCCAAAATCTCTAACACCAAACATAACTTCTATTAACAAGTTTTAGGGCTCACTCTATGCAATAAGTCACTATCAGAACCTTCCATATGAACAAATGCTCTCTAGACTGTGATCTCTCATATCCCCTGATCATTTTACAGTTTTAAGAGTTTTCTTTTCTGGAGCCTGTGGATGTGATTTTCCATTTATAAGTCTGAAGTTGACTTAAGGCATGTATTTTGGCAACAGAGATTGGCATTTGACATTGGTTTTATCACATACCTTTAATCCCAGTACCGAGGAGACAGAAATAGCAAATCTATGTGTGTTTCAAGGCCACTTGATCTACAAAACCAGTTCAAAGACAGTGTAGGCTACAAGACAAACCAAGGAATGTTCTTGTGGTGGGTAGTGTTCACTCTCAACTTGATATAATCTAGAATTATATAAAAGCCTAGCCTCCAGAGAACCCTGTAATTAATACCTTGATTAATTGTAGCCTCTGAGAACATGTGCAGGGATCCTTTTGATTGTATTAATGTGGAAGAACCATCTTAAACATGGGAAGGACTGATTTCTTGAAATGGGGAGATGGATTGTATAAATGAGGAAAAATTTCTGAACACTCGTCAACATGCATTCTTAACTCTTTTATTTCTGATAGATGATGTAACACAATCAGTGGCTTCAAGTCTCAGCTGCCTTGAAGTCTTCTCCATGATGGACCAAAATAAGATGCAGAGTAAATCATCTTTATATGTAACTAATTAGAATATTTTATCACATAATCAGAAAAATAAACTACGACAGTGAGTGTATTAATTATTTCTCTGTACCTGTAAGAAATCACCATGACCAAGGAATCTGATAAAAAAAAAAAAACAACAAAAAACAAAAACAAAAAACCAGTGGGTTTGTTGTTGTTGTTGTCTTACTTTTGTTTTTGTTTTGTTTAGTTTGGCTTGCAGGTTTAGAGTGTTAAGAGTCTATGGTGGCAAAGTGAAGGTATGTGGAAAACAACAACCAAGATTTTACAGCATATTCCCAAGTAGGTGTCCAAGAGATAACTCAAAATAACAAGGATTGTTTTAAACCTCAAAGGTTCAGTGCAATGTTTATTCATTCAAGGTTACACTTCCTAGTCCTACCCCAAAAATGTTGCCAAAAAGCAAACATTTAAATATATATTTCTATGTGGGCCATTCTCATTCAAACCAACATAGGTGATATGGATATATATATATATATATATACATATATATATGTATAATATATATATATTTCCCTTTGCCACTCTGTGGCTCTGTGCCTCTTGTTATTTCTTCTGTAAATACACAGACACACACACAAACACACAAACACACACACGCACACACACAGAGGATACATGGTTAAGTTTCTTATAACCTACAATATGAGAAAGTGACATGGTAGAGGAATTGCGATATTTCTATTTTTGCAATCATATAACGCAATGCCATTCTTTGCAGTAAGGAACATGTTTAAGATCCTATATGTATGTGTGATGTTTAAACTTAGTAGATTATTAAGTGTATTCCAATTGTGTTCATTATCAATCATTTGACCAAGTACATATTATTACTCTCAAAGTATTTTCCTTAAAGATTCAAGATTTGGTAGTTAAGGAGATGGCTCTGTTGGAGAAATGTTTTATTTTCAAATATAAAGACATATATTTGATCCACAGAATTCATGTGAAAAGAACAAAGAGTGATAACATATTCTTGGAGTGCTACTGCTAGAAATATAAAAGGTCAAAATCTTGGCTCATAGGCTGTTGTCCTAATCTACTTGCAAGGTTCTAGGCAATGAGGGACTCTGCATATGGCAGCTGAAGAATGAAAATCAAAGTTGTCCTCTGGACCTCATACTCCTGTTAATACAAGCACAAATATCACAGATACACATACTTACATACATACAGACACACACACACACACACACACACACACACACACACACAGCTAGCTGTTCACTCTCTAGAATGTTGAGTTTCTATCAAGAAATCTGATGGTACTTGACTAACATTTATTGAGAGGAGATATTTTCTTGTCCAATCTTATCAAGGTACATGACTGTTTGTATAAAAGTCAAACACTTTATAGTTAAATTAATTGTGTTGTCTATCATGGGGAGAAAGTGGGCCATGAGGTCAGTATTATGGTAGAGATTTGAATATGTTTGATATGAAAAATATTTTTGAAGCAATATTTCTGGGAAACACTAGTAGTAGTAATTAGGAGCACTCTGCTTCATTTATATTCTTGTCTTCACCATTTAGCCATTTTGTGACCTTACCAAAATAAACTAAAATAACATAAATGGCATCGACTAAAAAACGTTTATATGCATTGCAAATATTTTGTCTAAATATGTACTCCATTCTGAGTAATTAGTTTTGACTTTCTATTTTAGGTGGGCCTAATTCATACATAAAATTGAAAAGCTGTTTAATAGTTTAAGTCACATAGTAATTATCCATAATAGGTTGTGCAATGAAGTTTTGTGCATGTTTATACTCAGTTTTTATACTCTTACCCCCCTCCTAGTCTGAGAGTCATATTCCCTTTTAGTGGTCCTTTCTTTTTGTCATGTGATTGTCCTGGTTTTGTTTCAAGGATATGATTAAGTTTAAAGTCGGTTGCTTACCCCAGCATGGAGGAGGTTTTATTTTTCAACTTTACAGTATCATAAAACTTACCAATAGCAATATGACTAAATACAATACTTTCACCTATTTAGAAGCTAACTATCAATATATCCTCAGGGAATAGTCATGTCTCCTGAAACTCTTAGCTTCCTATACGTTACTTGTAGACCACTGTTAAGAAGATCATGTGGATGCAATTGCTCCTGTGGTGAATATAATGAACAAAGCCATTTCCTCCTTGGAAATCAGTCATTTTGCTAGTTGCTTCAGGGAGAGTTAACATAAAATTTTTTGTCTGATTTCTGCTAAATGTTAATTCCTTAAAAACAATGATGGTAAGACACATTTAATAAAAAATCAGTATTTCAGCCAACTCCAAGTTGGAGCTCACGTTTGTCTGCTGAGATGTCCTCTAGTTAACCATTGTTTGACGAACATAATAAAATAGTGTTGAAGAAAAGTAATTCAAAGCAAAATTATAGTGGATTCATTTTTCTCATTAAAGTTAGAAAAATGATTAATGTAATTGATTTGCCTTCAATAACTTCAAAATTATACCTTGTATTCATGACTAGACATACCCTTACCTTACGCACTTGTGTCATGTTTATAGTTGCTTTCATTTTCTCAGCATTTCCCTCCAGTCTGTCTGTCTTTCAGTCTGTCCATCTATCTATCTATCTATCTATCTATCTATCTATCTATCTATCTATCTACCTATCTATCTATCCCCTCTCTCTTTTTTTTCTCTCTCTCCTCCCTCCTGCTTATTTTTGTGGTAATTTAAGCGAATAGCGAATTCCTAGTGCATTCTTGACAATTTTTCATTTTCTAACTTTATCAACAGAAAAAAGAAAATAAGGACTTAGTCAAGTGGGAAATCCCCTTATCTTTCCTTTGTAAACCAAGAATAGTTTTGGAGAGAGCATGTGGAGCCTGTGAAATTTACCATCATTGGGTAAAAATTTCATTTAATACTTAGATTCCTTTCCAGTCATGTGGATCCAAAATTTATTCACTGAATGCATATATTTACCTCTGTTTTACCATGAGATATTTTTCTAGTTTAACAAAAATTTATTTGAATTAAAATTTAAATTATTTAAACTGGGAAGTGTTTCCATTCAAATATTTTTGCAGGGATGAAGTCTACTATGGAAAGAGATCTCATTTTAATCAAACAGACTGGAGCCAGGATTTACCTCCAAAGACTTTCTATATAAAGAAGAATATATTTCCAGTAAGTCTGAATGTAATTCAAGATATTCTTTCTATATTTCATGTAAAGCCCTCTAGATACAACAGTGCTCACATGCATGCACCCATACCTGGGGTAAAGCATGACAGTAAGATACAAAAATAATATTTTACATATATAATTATCTGGCATTATTTGTCAAAATCCTACTGCTATTGTGAAGCTCGTGTACCTGGACAGAGTGAATTTTATTAAGTACATGCTCTTATTATCACTTTATTAGCATAATAAGTGTCTTAATATTGTTTAATCTTTCAAAAATTTAGATACGCCACCAGGGATCAAATCAGTTGTTAGATTATGGTGATTTCTAGCACCCTATATGGAAGGGTAAAAGAAAATAAACAATGGAATATGAGTCTTAGCTCTCATAGTTGAATATTTCAAAAAAATGTGTCCTTGCATATTTTAAAGTTCTTCATTATTACACACTGATTAAATTCAATAATAGATGTCATTACACTATTTTTACATACGTATATTATTGTGTTTAGGGACATACATTCCCCATTGCTTTCTATTCTGTGGTATCTTTCTCATTTCCTTCTGCTTTTACTTCTCCACTTTAATGTCACTTTTTTGTAATCTAATTACTTTAATTAAGATTTCTTACAGGAGCATAGGTGAGGAGTTACCTACAGGAAGTTGGGCGATTTTCCTGTGGTTACACCACTGAGGAAATGTCTATAACCATAATTGCTTTCAGATCTTTCACTGAGCGTATGCTTCTAGATCCTGAGTCCACTCAAAACTTTAATGCCTTGCTAATTAACATGGAGTAAGACAAGAGCATTATTATTTTAAAATCATCAGACAGGAAATGGTGAAGTGATTATTTCAGGCAATCCACTAAAAAGACTGACAACACAAGAAGAAATTTCAGCTGTCTATAGTTTATTGGACAGATCACATTGTAGAGGTTCGGCAGTTGTTAGCCTGGTCACATCTAAAATTAGGCCAATCTCTCCCCCTTTTCTAAGGGGATAGAATGTTGTTCCCTTACCTAGTGGTGCCATTTTTAAGGCATGTTCTTGTTTTCTTAGATATTCCTGAATTGTAAAACTGATAAGAGGATGATTTAGTCATTAAACAAATTTTTGTTCCTTCATAAAGGACAATGAGAGATATTTAGAAGGAAACAAGAAGAGGTGCCTGATCCCTACAGTAGATAGGATGCTATCAATTCCTAGGGTAGGGGAACTAATAATGCCCATCCTTGTGGATTATGTGTTTTAAATCTTCAATCATCTCCCCTTGAAGTATCACTCTTTTTTAAAAAATATAAAGTCAAATAAAACTCAGAACCTCCAACAACTCACAGACTAAAGTCTTCCTTAGGTGTATTTTCTGTCACCGAAATGCTTGCAGCAAAGAGAGTTTTGTGTTGTAAGGCCTTATTCAATGGTGTAATATGTTAAAGGTTGAGCAGGGAGTGGGCCAAGAAAATGCTAAGGTGAAAGCTTCAGAGGAGGCTCACTGAAGTTTGCTTTAAAGGAAGACCTCACACAAGTTCTTGGTAATGATTAATTCTTTAACTATGTAAGCCAGAGAGAAATAAGTAAGACTGATAATGAGGTCTTTGGGGAGAAAGTACTATTATAAAATTCTAATAACCTTCTATTACATCCCCAAAACAGGCTCCAGGCGTCTGAAAATTACAGGATTTTTCCAGATGGAGCCCACAGACATAGAAGTGTCCCTTACTATAGGGATGTTTGCATTTCTTAAAATCCTTAGTTTTGTTACATGTTCTTTTCAGTAAAATCATGTAAGCATACTTTTCTGTTAATCAAAAAAGTCAACATTTTAATCAGAATCTGTTCTATACATCTACAGAAAAGTGTTGAGACACACTCATTAATTGAAATTTGACAACATGATGAAAATTCTTTATATTACTTTCACAAATGAGGTATTTGAAGCTGAGAGAAACTTTTCTCCTCATCTTTTTTTCTTTTCAGTCCTTCCATGAATGATTGGCTGTAACCTAAAGAAGCTCTTTCCTTCTCAAATTGGTTTAAGTCACAGTGTTTTATCATAGGACACATATCATAGCACACAAAGGTAGCTATAACAGAAATTGACACCAGAAGATGTGGCACAGACATATTTAATATGAATTTCTGTCAGGATAAACCAAAATTTCTAATAGGAAGGAAAAAAATGTGGCAGATGCTCATTGAAATAAATAAATAATAAATATTTTAATTACTGGGAACATAAATGCTATGCTTGAACACTATCTTTAATCTACCTAATAGAACAACATAACATATCTTCAGCCAAGTTTTTGAGAAAGCACATTATACCACCAAAATTCATAATTTTAGAGGATAGGAGTAATATGCACAAATTGTGAGTAATTATTGAAGACGGTTTATTAACATGGCTACAAATGTTGGAATAAAGAGCCCCTGTATTATGGGAATAAAAAAAAAAAGAGTAGTAGAGAAAAATACATGATGTCTTCCTCTCTCCATTGCAAGAAAACAAACTCTCACATTCTCATGTATGTAAAACACACACACACACACACACACACACACACACACAAACTGTGAGATCAGAATGTGTTATCAAAATCCCTCCATAAGTCTGGGTTCTCAATTTGAAGAATCTACCAGATATATAGAAACTATATATACATATTCATACATATACATGTCACACATTACAAAGAATATAAAACAAAGAACAAGAAATTAATATATGTAGTATTTTCTGTGGGTCCAATATGCTTTTTAGGTCAAACATAATTTATGTACAAGAAGTATTTCTAAAGATCAAATTAGTATTCTGCAAGGATCCTGCTTTCAAGGACCCTATGACCTAAGGACAAGGGCCTATTTATTCCCCAACACCCTGCCAGTATAATTATAACATGATACAGACAAAGTATGTGTCAATCCCCTTGCCTGCTGCTTTGTAAAATATATCCAAAACCAAGCCACTTATGAACAAAAAGGCTTATTTAGGATTATAGCTAATGTTAAGTGCTGTGTCTAGTTTTAAAAACATACTACTACCTTTTGCTCGAGAACTGCTGTGCACTGACGCCTCATGGCTCCCATCAATTACACCAGGCTCCCTTTTCCATCAACTATATGCTCTAGGAGACAATTGTTCGATAAGCTTTCTCTTGAAACCCTTGTTCCAGGAGGGAATATGTTACTAGCCACACTTGAGACCCTTGAATCTTCAGATTAAGGACATACAGCCAACTTGTCAGTTTATGGCTTGCCTTTAGTGGTACAAATGTTGGGTGCAGATACTGCTCACCTGGGATGTCTTGCCCTCACCAAATTTTATTCTCCATCTTTCCCTCTGCTCTAAACTTGGTCGCTTGTTCCAATTAGTCCCAGCAAAACATCTTTGGCCATCTACCTGTAGTGGAAGTCACAGGCCCTAGCTGCCCTGAGAACTGACAAGATTGCTGAATACTGCTCTTGCAAAGTTTGGCAGAAAAGCCCCTCTCTCTTTCCCTCTGTCTCTTGGAACCCAGATGTCCCACCTGTACCTTTCATTCAGCAATTAAACTTCAGTCTTCTTTATTGACAAGTCAAGAACCAAATGAGAAAAAAGGCCTTAATAACATACCCTTCCATTACAGATAAATTCCACAGAGGAAGTTATGATGCAAACCTGGTCACATGCTTTCTGCTGTCAGCTAGCAAAACAATATTTTTGTTGTGGTTCTTCATATGTAGGTAGAGTCTTTCCACCTCAATTAATTAAATCCAGAACCTACATTAGAGGTATTTCCTGAAGCTTGTTCCATAGGTGGTTTCTGACGTTATTTTGACAATCAAATTAATCATCTCGATGTATGAAAAGCTATTAAAAGAATAAAAATAAGAACTTGTGCTGCTGTTATAAAGATCATGTCCCAGGCAGAAATGATTCTCGAATTAAAGATTTCTAAAACAAAGGAAGTTCTGAAGACTTAAGCGTTTTATGTTTTCCAACTTTTCTAAAACATAAAGGATTAAATAATCATATGATTTTAAATAATTTTAGGCATTATAATTATATTATCTATATGTTGTTAGTTCAACCCTACTTTATTTCTCATTTACTGTGTGTAGTCCTTGATTGTGCACAGTTCTTTGGTTATTTTTAGTGTATATGTGCCATGGCCAAGTCCTGCCATGTAGAAGGGAAAACGTGACCTTGTTCCTGTCCCTGGAACAGATCTACAAAGACATCGGCATCTAATAGTGTTGAAGTTTGCTACCTGTAAGACTTTCCTATATAAAAATATGAATAATTTTGTCTTTCTCATTTGGAAAATATTCTCCCTCTTAAAGTTATTGACTCCATGATAATTAAAAGAGCAGGAGCCTGGGAAGTGAGAACATGTTCATCAGTAAATGTGACTCAGGACAGTACTTAAGACTATGGGAAAGAACTCTGAAAATATGAGTTCAAGAGTACATAATTTATCAATTATATAAGGTTCAAATATGACTTGCATGTGGGGCTTCATGAACCTAAAAGAGCAAAGGCAGCTGCAATAACAAACTAGCTTGTCATAAAGATACAAAGCATGCAGAATTATGAATTCAATGTCAGCCTGGGACAGAACAAATTTGGGGCGAGCTGTGGTGGGAATCGCAGAGCTGTATCCCACCCAGCTAGGTTATTGTCTCTCTTTACAAAGATAATCAGAATATTGACTTCAAGATCAGCCTTGTACTGTGTTCAAGTCCAGGCATTATGGGAATTATTGTTGTACTTACAAAAGCAGAGCTCTGAGTTCATTTGCTGTGATTTTAAAAAAAAGTACATTCATTTTCTAAGAATGAAGAGGCTAAGGTCATAAACTGCTGATTCATGGTATAATCAAGACAAAATATGAGGTAATAATTGAATTGATATGTAAACAAAATATAGTGCTCTGGTCTGCAAGAGCTCAGCTATCTACACAGTTGTCAAGAGAACCAGCCCAAGCTGAACACAATGCTGACAGCTTGCATCCATAATTAATTTTCTATTGTTATTTCACCACTTCAAAATATTCCTTTCTCAAGAAACCACAATCAAACCCAAGGATTGTCCTTGGCATATATTTGTTTATGACTGTGTGGATCATATTTGGTGTAAGTGTCTATAGAAATTCAAGCTTGACATCAGATGCTTTCTTCATTTGTTTCCTACCTCTATTTTATCTATTTAAAGTTTCACTTCTTTAGAAAGTTAAAAAATATTAGATACAATATATTTTGGTTATATTTTTTCTTCATTCTATGTCTGTGAAGATGGGCAACACTCTCTTTATTATCCTCTCTTTCCTCTTTCCGCTGTCTAGAATAAAGCTCCTTCCAAAAAACAAAACAAAACAAAACAAAACAAAAAAAAACCCAAAACTATAAAATGAACAAAAATATAACAATTACTCAGACAAATAAAACAATGCAAAGAGCACACATACAAAGAAACATAATAACATGTGGAGTAGATTTTGTATTGGCCAACCTATCCGGGACATGATATCTGCCCTAAAGTGTAATTGATGTCCCTAGTGTCATTCCTTTTAGTAAAATTGATTTTTTTCTTTGTCAGAAAGTATCTATCCCAAATATCTCCAAGGTTAGGGATGAGAATATTTATATACTGCTTATTCTCAGTGCTATCTTTTTATCTCCTTTAAGCTTGGGCAGAACGCTCTTTGAACCTCCTCATCCAATTAAATCCTTGTGATTTAAGGTAAAATGTTTGATAAACACACACACACACACACACACACACACACACACACACACATCATCTAATTTTAGGACTAAGAGATCAAAATTCTCTCATTTATCTGAAATGAATACTCTGTTAATGTCTATCCACTGCAAGAAGATTCTCTTATGAGGGCTTAGCTTGGTCCTGATTTATGGTTATAGAAGTATATCCTTAGCAGTCTTTTAATTAATATGTTCCTTTAGCACAATAAAAGTAGTAGGTTTTCCTAATAGCTTATGATATATCTAATAAGTCATAAGTTCATGGCTACTTCATAAGTATGAGACATGGTTTCTATCTCAGAGAGTGGGCCTCAAATCCAGTTCAAAAGTAAAGCAGCATTGGTTGTTGATGTGGGACTACAGGCTGGTGCAAGACATCACTGTTCAAACTGTCTCCTTGTAGCATTGCCATACAGATGAGGCTTGAGAGCTCTGATAGCCAGGCCTGATGGCACTATTTCTTCCATCCTCCAAGAAAGTTGACTGAGGAGGAGCCTGGAAGACTCTGATAAATCAAAAATCCCATGGGGAAGAGAGCTGGACACTCAGAAATGTGGACACTCCTGATAACTCAGAGGAGACAACTACTTTCTGCCCACATTTCTGACCCAACAGGAAACTGCCTAGAGCCATCTGTGCCTGATGGGCATAGGTAACTAGGAGCACTCAAGAGCAGTACTCTTCAGGTTTCTGCCAGTATGAAGAACTGAGAGCCAATCACCAGGAGTGCCTACACACCTGAGAGCAGAGGGAAGACCAACTCTTCTGTACCAAGCAATGCTCCTGGGGGCTTCAGTTAGAACAAAACCAGGAGTGGTTCTCTATTCCCTATCCAGGTGAAAGAAAACAGGTCTACAAGAGTGTTGACACAGAGACCGACAGGAGAAACAAGCAACTGTCAGAGACAGCAAGACAAGCTAATACCTAACAACCTGATAGTGAGAGGCAAGCTCAGGAACTTAAGCAACAGAAACCAAGACTACTTGGAATCCTCAGAACCCAGTTCTCCCACCAAAGAAAATACTGGATATCCAAACACACCGGAGAGGCAATATTTGGATTTAAAAATCACATTTTATTATGATGATAGATGACTTTAAGAAAGACATAATTCCCTTAAAGGAATAAAGGAAAACAAAAGTAAACAAGTAGAAGCCCTTAAAGAGGAATTAAAAGACTCTTAAAGTTTTACAGGAAAACACAAACAAACAGGTGAAGGATTGAACAAAACCATCAAGGATTTAAACATGGAAATAGAAGCAATAAAAAAAAGAGCAAAGACAACGATGGAGATAGGAAGCCTAGGAAAGAGATCAGGAGTCACAGATGCAATCATCATCAGCAGAATAGAAGAGATAAAAGAGAGAATCACAGGGGCAGAAGATACCATAGAAAACATTGACATAACTTTCAAAGATAATGTAAAGTGCAAAAGCTCCTGGCCCAAAACATCTAGGAGATCCAGGACACAATGAGAATATCAAATGTCCCCGCCAGTGGGGACCCAGTTATTCAGGGTCCCGAAGGGGCGCTACCATTGGGCCTAAATGGGGGGCAAGAGAAGAAGGAGACCAAGCAAGATTCTGTTGTCAAGGTCTCGTTTATTGGGATGAACGTTACAGCTTTTAAGGCTTTCAGGTAGGGGGAGTGACCTTTGTGAAACATGAAGGAGGGGGAGATGAGGGTATAGGCATGATAGCTGGAGGCAAAGAAGTCAGGCGATGAGGTCAGGTGGTGGAGACACTGGGTGTTGACTGAGGAGATAACTGGAGCTGAGGCATCCCTTGAATGTTATCTTCCTGTGCTGTAAATTCATGGGAGAGGCTTTGTCCAACAATCTTAAGACTTATGGCAGTCATCTTAGGGGTGAGTCTCGGTGGCCAAACAGCCCAGAATCACCTAGCCACTTTGAGCCAAGCAGTTCAAAAAGCGGCTAGGCCCAAATCCAATATGGCTCCGTGCAATCAAACCTAAAGATAATAGCTATAGAAGAAAGAGAAGACTCCCAACTTAAAAGGCCAGTAAATATTGTCAACTAAATTATAGAAGACAACCTATCTAACCTAAAGAAAGAGATGCCCATAAACATAAAAGAAGCCTGCAGAACTCCAAATAGATTGGAAAAGAAAAGAAATTCCTCCTTTTACATAATAGTCAAAACACCAAATGTACAAAACAAAGAAAGAATATTACAAGCAAAAAGGTAAAAAGATCAAATAACATATAAAGGCAGCCCTCTCAGAATTACACCAGACATCTCACCAGAGACTGTGAAAGCCAGCAGATCCTGGACAAATGTCATACAGACCTTAAGAGAATATAAATGACACCCCAGGCTACTATGTTCAGCAAAACTCAATTTACATAAACGGAGAAACCAAGGTATTCTATCACAAAACCAAGTTTACATAATATATTTCTATAAATTCAGCCCAACAAAGGACATTGGATGAAAAACTCCAAATGAGGAGGGAAAATACATATTAAAATAACAAGAAAGAAATCTCATTGCAATTAAACCAAAAGAAGAAAGACACACAAATATAATTCCACCTCTAACAGCAAAAATAACAGGAAGCAACAATCACTATTTCTTAATACCTTTTAATATAAATGGACTTAATTTCACAATTAAAAGACATAGACTAACAGACTGGATACTTAAAGAAGACCTGGCATTTTGCTGCATACAGGAAACACACCTCAGAGACAAAGATAGATACCACCTCAGAGTAAAAGGCTGGAAAACAACTTTCCAAGCAAATGATCCAAAGAAACAAGGTAGGTGGAGTAGCCATTCTAATATTGAATAAAATCAACTTTCAACCAAAAGTTATCAAAAAAATAAGGTAGGACATTTTGTACTCATCAAAGGAAAAATCCAACTAGTTGAACTCTCAATCCTTAATATCTATGCTACAAATGCAAGGGCACCTACATTCATAAAAGAAACCACACTAAAATGAAAGCACACAGTGTACCTCACACAATAATAGTAGGAGATTTCAATACCACACTATCATCAATAGATAGATTGTGAAAAGAGAAATTAAATAGAAACATAGATAAACTAACAGAAGTTATGAACCAAATGGACTAAACAGTTATTTTTAGAACATTTCATCCTAAAATGAAAAATATATCTTCTTTCAGCACATCATGTTACCTTCTCCAAAATTTACCACATAATATGTCACAAAACAGGCCTCAACAGATACAAGAGAGAAATAATCCCATGTATCCTGGCAGGTCACAGTGGACTAAGTATTGTCTTCAATAAAAACTACAACAACAAAAAAAAATCCACAGAAAACCAACATATACATGGAAGTTAAACAATGCTCTACTCAACGATAACTTGGTCAAGGAACAAATAAATAAATAAATTAAAGACCTTTTAGAATTTAATGAAAATGAAGGCATATTATACCGAAACTTATGGGACATAATGAAAGCAGTGCTAAGACGAAAACTCATAGCACTGAGTGCCTCCAAAAAGGTACATATAATAGCAGCTTGACAGCAAACCTAAAAACTGGAGAACAAAAAGAAGCAAATACACCCAAGAGGAGTAGAAGTCAGGAAATAATAAAAATCAGGGCTGAAATCAAGCAGAAACAAAAAGAACTATACAGGGAATCAACAAAACCAAAAGCTGGTTCTTTGAGAAAATCAATGTGGTAGATAAACCCTTAGCCGTAATAAACAGAGGGCACAGAGAGAGTATCTAAATTACTAAATCATAAATGAAAAGGGAAACATAACAAAATCTGAGGAAATTCATAAAATCATCAGATCCTACTACAAAAGCCTATATTCCACAAAACTGGAATATCTGGAGGATATGGACAATTTTCTAGACAGATACAAGGAACCAAAGTTAAATCAGGATCAGATAAACCATCTAAACAACCCCATATTTCCTAAAGAAATAGAATCACTTATTAAAAGTCTCCCAAGTATAAAAGAGCCCAGGACCAGATGTGTTTACTGCAGAATTCTATCAGACCTTCATAGAAGACCTCATATCATACCAATACTGTCGAAATTATTCCACAAACTGGAAACAGACAGAACACTACCCAATTCCTCTATCAAGCAACAATCATGCTTATACCTAAGTCACACAAAGATCCAACACAGAAAGAGTACTTCGTACCATTTCCCTTTATGGATATTGATGCAACAATAGTCAAATAAATTTCTTTAAACTGAATCCAAGAACACAGTAAAGCAATCATCCATCATGATCAAGTAAGCCTCATCCCAGGCATGCAGGGATGGTTCAATATATGGAAATTCATCAATGTAATCAAACTCAATATAATCAAACTCAAAGATATAAACCTCATGATCATTTCTTTAGATGGTGAGAAAGCATTTGACTAAATTCAACACCACTTCATGACAAAAGTCCTGGAAAGATCAGGAATTCAAGGCCTATACCAAAACATAATAAAATCAATGTAAATCAAACCAGTAGCTAACATTAAATTAATGGAGAGAAGCTTGAAGTGATCCCACTAAAATCAGGGCCTACACAAAGCTGCCCACTCTCCCCCTATTTGCTCAGTCTAGTACTGAAAGACCTAGCTGGAGCAACCAGACAACAAAAGGAGGTTAAAAGGATATAAGTTGGAAAAGAAGATGTCTAAACATTACTGCTTACAGATGATATGATATTATACTTAAGTGACCTCAAAAGTTCCACCAGGGAACTTCTAAGCCTGATAAACAACTTCATCAAAGTAGCTGAGTATAAAATTAACTCAAACAAATCTGTAGCCTTCCTCCACTCAATGGATAACAGGCTGAGAGTGAAATTAGGCAAATGACACCCTTCACAATAGTCCCAAGTGACATAAAATACTTCAGTGTGACTCTAACCAAGCAAGTAAAAGATCTGCATGATAATAAATTAAAGTCTCTGAAGAAAGAATTTGAGGAAGATCTCAGAAGAAGGAAAGATCTTCCATGCTCATGTATGGGCAGTTTTAATATAGCAAAAATGACCATTTTGCCAAAAGCAGTCTACAGATTCAATGCAATCCCCAACGAAATGCCAACAGAATTCTTCATAGAATTAAGAAAAGCAATTTACAAATTCATTTGGAATAACAAAAAAGCCCAGGATAGTGATAATTATCCTCAAGAATAAAAAAAATTTCTGGGCAAATCATCATCAAGCAGTATTACAGAAAAATAGTGATAAAAAACTGTATGATATTAGTATAAACACAGGCATGTAGATCAGTAGAACAGAATTGAAGACCCAGAAATTAACACACACACCTGTGGTCACTTGTTCTTTGACAAAGGAGGTAAATCCATCAAATGGTAAAACAATAGCATTTTCAAAAAATGAGGCTGATTCCACTGGAGGTCAGAATGTAGAAGAATGCAAATTGATCCATTCTTATCACCCTGTAAGAAGCTTAAATCCAAGGCGATCAAGGACCTCCACATCATACCAGATACTTTCAGACCAATAGAAGTAAAAGTGCAGAAGTATCTCAATCACATGGGAACTTGGGAAAATTTCCTGAATATCTATGGTCTAAGGTCAAGAATCGACAAATGGGATCTCGTAAAACTGTAAAGCTTCTGGAGGCAAGGGACACTATCATTGGGATAAAATGGCAGCAAAGAGATTGGGAAATGATCTTTACCAATCCTACATCCAATAGAGGGCTATTATCCAAAATATGCAAAGAACTCAAGAAGTTTTACTCCAAAGAGCCAAATAACCTATTTAAAAAAAAAAAGGGATACAGAGCTAAACAAAGAATTCTCAACTGAGGAATATTGAATGGCATCCAAGTACCTAAAGAAATGCTCATTATCCTTAATCATCAGAGAAATGCAAATCAAAACCACCCTGAGATTCCACCTCACACTAGTCACAATGGCTAAGATCAAAAACTCAGGTGGCAGCAGATGCTGGCAAGAATGTGGAGAAAGATGAACACTCCTCCATTGTTGGTGGCATTGCAAATTGGTACAACCACTCTAGACATCAATCTGGAGGTTCCTCCGAAAATTGGACATTCCTTTACCTGAAGACCAAGCTATACCTCTCCGGGGCATATACACAAAAGGTGTTCCAACATACAGCAAAGACACATGTTCTACTATGTTCATAGCAGTCTTATTTATAATATCCAGAAGCTCAAAAGGACCTAGATGCCCTTCAATAGAGAAATGGATATAGAAAAGTGGTACATCTACACAATTTAGTACTAATCAGCTATCAAAAACAATGACTTCATGAAATTCATAGACAAATGGATATTACTAGAAAGTATCATCCGGATTGAGGTTCTCCAATCACAGAACAAAACACATGGTATGCACTCACTGATTAAGTGGATATTAGTTCCAAAGCTTGAATTGCCCAAGATACAATCTGTAGAACACATGAAGCCTAAGAAGAATGACCAAAGTGAGGATGCTTCACTCCTTCTGAAAATGGGGAACAAAAATATTCATAGGAGGGGATAGGGAGGCAAAGACTGAAGGAATGGCAATTCAAAGCCTGCCCCACATGGGTATAGAATATAGAATATATATAGATAAGATTGATGAAGCTAAGAAATGCATGCTGACAGGAGCCAGATATAGCTGTCTCATGAGAGGCTCAGCCAGAGCATGTCAAATACAGAGCCAAGAGGCAAATGCTGGCAGCAAACCATTGAACTGATAATGGGATCCCCATTGGATGAATTAAAGAATGGAATGAAAGAGCTGAGGGGCTTGCAACCCCATAAGAACAACAATGCCAACCAACGAGATCTTCTAGGGACTAAACCACTACCCAAAGATTGAGCTACGGCTCCATCTGCTTCTGTAGCAGAGGATAGCCTTGTTGGGCACCAGTGGAAGGAGAAGTCCTTGTTCCTGTCAAGACTGGACCCCACAGTGTAGGATAATGTCAGGGGTTCAAGAAGGAGGCAAATGGGGAGGGAAACATGCTTATATAAGATGGGGAGTGGGGTTGGATAGTTGACTTATCTCCAAGAAACCAAGAAAGGAAATAACTTTTGAAATGTAATTAAAAATTTTTCTAATAAAAAAATAAAAAAGAAAAAGTGGTTGGTTATTCACATAACATTTATGTCATTATTATACCAAAATATTTTGTATCAACAGCTCACTCTTGATGATTGCAGAGTTGGTTATTAAATGATTTAGATAGTTACTTTCTGCCTTCTATCATCATGAATACTATTAAATAGGAATGAAGCTTCTACTTCTCAATATGTGAAAATGTTTTCCCATCAGCACTATGGATTTACTGTCAGGCTGTAGCGAGTTGTAGAGATAGAAAGAACAAACATCTGTGGCATCCATTTTGCGTTGGTCAACCCTTCCATGGCAAGTACACATTTGCCTTTTCAAAGGGTGTTTAGTGTTAATTGTTCATCCTCTTAATCTCCATACTAGCTTGTCATCTCATCCCAGTTCTCATTTAATCATCCTATTATCCCCCTACCTCCTTTTAATTCTCAATCTTATTTTTTAAGATAAGATTTCACGACAAAAACTGGATCTCCAGATTCATTTACACTGCCTAGTCAAAAAGCACAAGAGCTACTGCTCTAATATGTCCTTATTTTCTCATGGATCAGATTACAAAAATGTTCTATTTGGTGCCTCCTTTATTTTATTTTATTTTATTTTATTTCATTTTATTTTACTTTATTTTATTTTGTATGTTCATTGCAGCTTTATTCACAACGGTCAGAAACTGCAAACAATCCAGATGTTCTTTAAGAGAAGAACTTTCCCCTATCCTGGGTCATCAAGCTTCCATGGGGCCAAGAGGCTCACCTCCCAATGATGCTAGATAAGACAATCCTCTGCTACAAATCCAGGTGGAGAAATGGGTAACCCTCTTTGGTTGGTGGTTTAGTCCCTGGGAGCTTTGGGAGGTCTGGCTGGCTGATATTGTTTTTCTTCCTATGAGGTTTCAAACCCCTTCAGCTCCTACAGTCTTTCCCGTTGGGGTTCTACACTCTGTTCAGTTTTTGACTCTGTACATCCATATCTGTATTGGTTCACCTCTGGCAGAGCCTCTCAGGAGACAGCTAGACTCGGCTCTTCTATGCACTTCTTGGCATACTTCTGGATTTGGTGTCGGCAGATGGGATGAATCCCTAAGTGAGGCAGTTTCTGGATGGCATTTACTTCAGTTTCTGTTCCACTTATTGAACCTGCATTTTCTTTTGATAGTAGGAATATTTTTGAGATGAGTGAATGGTCCAATCCCTCAACTAGAGTCATGTCTATCCACTGGATATGGTCTCTATTGGTTCCATATCCCCTTTATTGGATTTTTTTTGTAATGGCAGCTGGAGAAGGTAAGGCAGGTTGTAATGCTTCCATATGTTGCATAGTTTCATTAGCCTTTCATAAATCTTGCAATAATGTCCACTTGCCTGATTTATTATTCTTAATTACAAATATGGGTGAGTTCCAGGCTGAATTAAAATCTTGAGCTTGTGATTGAATTGTAAACTGACAGTGTTTCATTAGCTCTACATATATTTAAGCATATATATATATATATATATATATATATATATATATATATATAATAACTTGCGTATTTCTTATACACATTTAGATTGTTATTCCCCTTCAAGGTTTCTGGACCAACATCCCCCTAACCCCTCTCCCTCCCCTTTATATGGGCTTCACTTCTCCATCCTCCCCCCATTATCACCCTTCCCCCAACAATCACGTTCACTGGGGGTACAGTCTTGGCAGGACCAAGGGCTTCCCCTTCCACTGGTGCTCATACTAGGCTATTTGTTGCTACTTATGAGGGTTGGAGCCCAGGGTCAGTCCATGTATCATCATAGGGTAATGGCTTAGTCCCTGGAAGCTCTGGTTGGATGTCATTGTTGTTCATATGGGGTCTCAAGCCCCTTCAAGCTCTTCTAGTCTTCTGATTCCTTGAATGGGTGTCCCATTCTCAGGTCAGTGGATTGATGCTGGCATTCGACTATGTATTTGCTGTATACTGGGTCTGTCTCTCAGGATAGATCTCCATCTAGTTCCTGTTGGCCTGCTCTTCTTTGCTTCATCCATCTTACCAAGTTTGGTGGCTGTATATGTATGGGCCACATGTGGGGCAGGCTCTGCATGGGTGTTCCTTCTGCCTCTGTCCTAAACTTTGCCTCCCTATTCCCTGCCAAGGTAATTCTTTTTTCCCTTTTAATGAAGGAGTGAAGCATTCGCATTTTGGTCATCCTTCTTGAGTTTCATGTGTTCTGTGCATCTAGGGTAATTCAAGTATTTGGGCTAATAACACTTATCATCAGTGCATACCGTGTGTTTTCCTGTGATTTGGTTACCTCACTAAGGATGACATTATACATTTCCATCCATTTGCCTATGAATTTCAGAAATTCATTGTTTTTGATAGCTGAGTAATTTTCCATTGTGCGAATGTATCAAATTTTCTGCATCCATTCCTCTGTTGAAAGTCATATGGGTTCTTTCTAGCTTCTGGAAATTATAAATAAGGCTGCTATAAACATAGTGGAGCACGTGTCATTGTTATATGTTGGGGCATTTTTTGGGTATATGACCAAGAGAGGTATAGCTGGGTCCTCAGGTAGTTCAATGTCCAATTTTCGGAGGAATCTCAAGACTGATTTCCAGTGTACCAGTCTGCAATCCCACCAACAATGGAGGAGTGTTCGACATTCTCCACATCCTTGCCAGCATTTGCTGTCACCTGAGTTTTTGATCTTAGCCATTCTCACTGGTGTGAGGTGAAATCTCAGGGTTGTTTTGATTTGCATTTCCCTTATGACTAAAGATGTTGAACATTTCTTTTGGTGTTTCTCAGCCATTCGGCATTCCACAGCTGTGAATTCTTTGCTTGGTTCTGAGCCCCATTTTTAATAGGGTTATTTGTCTCACTGTGGTCTAACTTCTTGAATTCTTTGTATATTTTGCATATAAGCCCTTTATCTGTTGTAGGATTGGTAAAGATCTTTTTGCATTCTGTTGATTGCTTTTTTTGTCCTAAACAACAGTGTCCTTTGTCTTACAGAAGCTTTGCAGTTTTGTGAGATCCCATTTGTCGATTCTTGATCTTAGAGCATAAGCCATTGATGTTTTGTTCAGGAAATTTTCTCAAGTGCCCATGTATTCGAGATGCTTCCCCACTTTTTCTTCTATTAGTTTGAGTGTATCTGGTTTGATGTGGAGGTCCTGATGCACTTGGACTTAATCTTTGTACAGGGTGATAAGCATGGATCGATCTGCATTCTTCTACATCTGACCTCCAGTTGAACCAGCACCACTTGCTGCAAATGCTATCTTTTTTCCATTGGATGGTTTTGGCTCCTTTGTAGAAAATCAAATGAGCATAGATGTGTGGGTTCATTTCTGGGTCTTCAAATCTATTCAGTTGGTCTATCTGTGTGTTTCTGTTCCAATACCATGCAGTTTTTATCACTATTGCTCTGTAATACTGCTTGAGTTCATGGATAGTGAATCCCCAAGAACTCCTTTTATCCTTGAGGATAGTTTTAGCTATCCTGGATTTTTTAGCATTCCAGATGAATTTGCAAATTGTTCTGTCTAACTCTCTCAAGAATTGGATTGGTATTTTGATGGGGATTGCATTGAATGTGTAGATCACTTTTGGTATAATGGCCATTTTTACTATGTTAATCCTGACAATCCATGAGCATGGGAGATCTTTCAATCTTCTGAGGTCTTCTTCAATTTCTTTCTTCAGAGGCTTGAAGTTCTTATCATACAGATCTTTTACTTGCTTGGTTAATGTCACACTGAGGTAATTTATATTATTTGGGATGATTATGAAGGGTGTCAGTTCCCTAATTTCTTTCTCGGCTTGTTTATCTTTTGGGTAGAGGAAGGCTACTGATTTATTTGAGATAATGTTATACCCAGCCACTTTGCTGAAGTGTTTGTCAGGTTTAGTAGTTCTCTGGTGAAACTTTTGGGATCACTTAAATAAACTATCATATCATCTGAAAATAGTGATATTTTGACTTCTTCTTTTCCAATCTGTATCCCCTTGATCCCTTTTGTTGTCTGATTGCTCTGGCTAGAACTTCAAGAACTATATTGAATAAGTAGGGTGAGAGTGGGGTTCCTTGTCTAGTCCCTGTTTTTATTGGGATTGTTTTAAGTTTCTCTCCATTTAGTTTAATGTTAGCTAATGGTTTGCTGTATATGGCTTTACTATGTGTAGGTATGGGTCTTGAATTCTTATTCTTTCCAGGACTTTATAATTAAGGGGTGTTGAATTTTGTCAAATGCTATCTTTTCCTGATTTAACTTCTGTACCTCTTATCTGTCTAGGATATTGATCATTTTCGTGAATATTTTCAAGTTTTGTTGAATATAGGCATTTGTAGTACGATCTGATGATTTTTTGAATTTCCTCTGATTCTGTAGTTATGTGTCCCTTTTCATTTCTGATTTTATTAATTTGGACAGACTCTCTGTGTCCTCTCATTAGTCTGGCTAAGGGTTTATCTATCTTGTTGATTTTCTCAAAGAACCAACTTTTGGTTCTGTTGATTCTTTCTATGGTCCTTTTTATTTCTACTTGGTTGATTTCAGCTTTGAGTTTGATTATTTGCTGCTTTCTACTCCTTCTGGGTTTACTTGCTTCTTTTTTGTTCTAGAGCTTTTAGGTGTGCTGTCAAGCTGCTGATATATGCTCTCTCCTGTGTCTTTCTGCAGGCACTCAGAGCTATGACTTTTCCTTTTAGCACAGCTTTCATTGTGTCCCATAAGTTTGGGAATGTTGTACCTTTATTTTCATTAAATTCTAAGAATTCTTTAATTTATTTCTTTATTTCTTCCTTGACTAGGTTATCATTGAACAGAACATTGTTCAACTTCTATGTATAAGTGGGCATTCTTCCCTTATTGTTATTGAAGACAAGCTTTAGCCAGTGGTGGTCTGATAGGTCGCATGGAATTATTTCTCTTTCTGTAACTGTTGAGGCCTGTTCTATGAACAATTATATGTTCAATTTTGGAGAAAGTACCAAGATGTGGTGTGAAGAAGCTATATCCTTTTGTTTTAGGATAGAATGTTCTATAAATATCTGTTAAGTCCATTTGGTTCATGATTTCTCTTAGTCTGTCTATGTCTCTGTTTAATTTCTGTTTCCATGATCTATCCATTGATGAAATTGGGTGTTGACATCTCCTATTATTATTGTGTGAGGTTCAATGTGTGCTTTGAGCTTTAGTAAGGTTTCCTTTATGTATGTAGGTGCCCTTGTATTTGGATCATAGATATTTAGGATTGAGAGTTCATCTTGGTAGATTTTTCCTTTGATGAACATGAAGTGTCCTTCCTTACCTTTTTTGATGACTATCAGTTGAAAATCATTTTATTCGATATTAGAATGGCTACTCCATCTTACTTCTTCAGATCATTTACTTGGAAAGTTGTTTTCCAGCCATTCACTTTGAGGTAGTTTCTGTCTTTGTCTCTGAAGTGTGATTCCTGTAGGCAGCAGAATGCAGGGTGCTCATTGCGTATCCAGTTTCTTAATGTATGTCTTTTTATTGGAGAGTTGAGACCATTGATGTTGAGAGATATTAAGGAATAGTGATTATTGCTTCATGTTATATGCATATTTGGATGTAGGATTATGCTTGTGTGCTTTTCTTCTCTTTGTTTTGTGCCAAGATGATTAGTTTCATGCTTTTTCTAGGGTGTAGCTTGCCTTCTTTTGTTGGGATTTACCATTTATTATTCTTTGTAGCACTGGATTTGTAGAAAGATATTGTGTAAATTTGGTTTTGTCATGGAATATCTTGATTTCTCCATCTATGTTTATTGAGACTTTTGCTGGATACAGAAACCTGGGCTAGCATTTGTGTTCTCTTAGGGTCTGTATGACATCTGTCCAGGATCTTCTGACTTTCATAGACTCTGCTGAGAAGTCTGGTGTGATTCTGATAGGTGTGCCTTTATATGTTACTTGACCTTTTTCCTTTACTGCTTTTAATATTCTTTCTTTGTTTTGTGCATTTGCTGTTTTGACTATTATGTGAAGTGAGGAATTTCTTTTCTGGTCCAATCTATTTGCAGTTCTGTAGGCTTCTTTTATATTTATTTGCATCTCTGTCTTTAGGATAGGGAAGTTTTCTTTTATGATTTTGTTGAAGATATTACTGGTCCTTTGAGCTGGAAATCTTCACTCTCTTCTACACCTATCATCCTTAGGTTTGATCTTCTTATTGAATGCTGGATTTCCTGTATGTTTTGGACCAGTAGCTTTTTCCGTTTTACATTATCATTGACAGTTGTGTGGATGAATTCTATGGAATCTTCTGGTCCTGAGATTCTTTCTTCTATCTCTTGTATTCTGTTGGTGATGCTTGTATCTGCAGCTCCTTGTCTCTTCCTTTGGTTTTCTATATCGAGGGTTGTTTCCCTTTGTGCATTCTTTATTGCTTCTATTTCCACTTCTAATTCCTTCATTCTTTGACTGTGTTTTCCTGGAATTCGTTCAGGGATTTTTGTAATTCCTGTCTATAGGCTTTTACTTGTTCATTTATGTTTTCCAGTGTTTCTCTAAGGGAGTTCTTCATGTCTTTCTTGAAGTCCTCAAGCATCATGATCAAATGTGATTTTAAATCTACATCTTGCTTTTCTGGTGTGTTTGGATATTCAGTGTTTTCTTTGTGGGAGAATTGGGCTCCAATGATGCCATGCAGTCTTGGTTTCTGTTGTTTGGGTTCCTGTGCTTGCCCCTCGCCTCAGGTTGCCTCTGGTGTTAGCTTGTTCTGCTATTTTTGACAGTGGCTAGACCGTCTTATTGGCCTGTGTGTCAGGAGTGCTGTATACCTGTTTTCCTGTTTTCTTTCAGTCAGTTATGGGAACAGAGTGTTCTGCTTTCAGGTGTGTAGTCTTTCATGTCTACTGGTATTCACCTGTTCTTGTAGGCCTGTGTCCTGAGTCCACCATTCAGGTTGCTTGGAGCAGAAAAGGTGGTCTTATCTGTGGTCCTGTGGCTCATGTTGCTCGTGGGGGGCTGCTTTTGAGCTTTCGGTGAGGGCAGTCACCAGGAGGGCCTGTGCTGCCTTTTCCTGGAGCCCCAGTGAACCAGGGTTCCAGATGGCATTAGGTGTTTTCCTTTTGAGTCAGAAATGTGGACAGAGTGTAGTCTCTTCTGGCTTCCCAGGCATGTCTGCCCCTCTAAAAGTTTAGGTCTCCCTGCCAGGGGATTTGGGTGCAGAGAACTGTAGAGCAGTTCCCTTCAGGTCAGGGCAGTGTCTGAACTTCAGGGAATCTGCCGTTCCAGTGCCTTAACTACATATTTTTAAAAGTTCTTTTGCTGTATATAAGAAATACTCAAGTTAATTAAAAAAAACGTTCTTTTGCAACATCAAATAAAGAAAATTTTAAGTGTAAAGTCATAAAAAATAGCAATAATTTTAGAAGACAAAACCAACTTTTAGCAATGTAAACAATCCAGTCTCTCTAAAATAAATACCAAGTAAATATACATGTTACAAAGTTTGGCTACCAGTTCTTGTATATAAATGCATGATCGTGCAGCTTTTAATACCTCATTAAGGAAACATTGTTTTAAATCCTATCCTTTATAACTGTGGTTTCTAGATAGGAATTATATGAAATTTCATCCTAATTTGGAAGTATCTTTAGAAAAATTTTCCTGGGTTGATACTTGCCATGTGTTGTGTGCCACAGTGACTCCAACCCAGAGTTGCCAGTTTTAATCCAAATTTCTATTACAAATATTACACATTTTAACCATCCTCAATAACCTGTAAGCCAATAATTTATAATCTCGACATACAAACATATTTGGATATTTAAGATCAGTCCGAAAAAAAACATAAACATGAAGTGGTTACACACATTTACTTATTTAGATTAGCCTGACAAACTTTTCTTATATTTTCTAAGTGTAATTCCACAGGAGGAAAACTGTGCCTCCTGCTGAGGCAAAATTTTTGAGCAGATAAAGTTTGTTTTATTTTGTTTTTTTTTAACTTGAGTATTTCATATTTACATTTCGAATGTTATTCCCTTTCCCGGTTTCCGAGACAACATCCTGTAAGCCCTCCCTCTCCCCTCCTATATGGGTGTACCCCTACCCATCCTCCCCCCATTACCGCCCTCCCCCCAACAATCACGTTGACTGGGGGTTCAGTCTTAGCAGGACCAAGGGCTTCCCCTACCACTGGTGCTCTTACTAGCCTAATCATTGCTACATATGAGGTTAGAGTCCATGATCAGTCCATGGGTCAGTCTTTGGGTAGTGGCTTAGTCCCTGGAAGCTCTGGTTGGTTGGCATTGTTGTTCATATGGGGTCTCGAGCCCCTTCAAGCTCTTCCAGTCCTTTCTCTGATTCCTTCAATGGGGGTCCCGTTCTCAGTTCAGTGGTTTGGTGTTGGCATTCGCCTATGTATTTTCTGTATTCTGGCTGTGTCTCTCAGGAGAGATTTACATCCGGTTCCTGTAGGCCTACACTTCTTTTCTTCATCCATCTTGTGTAATTGGGTGGCTGTATATGTATGGGCTACATGTGGGGCAGGCTTTGAATGGTTGTTCCTTCTGCCTCTGTTCTAAACTTTGCCTCCCTATTCCCTTCCGAGGTATTCTTGTTCCCCTTTTAAAGAAGTAGTGGAGCATTCACATTTTGATCATCCTTCTTAAGTTTCATGTGTTCTGTGCATCTAGGGTAATTCAAGTATTTGCGCTAATTGACACTTATCAATGAGTGCATAACATGTGTGTTTTTCTTTGATTGGGTTACCTCACTCATGATGATATTTTCCAGTTCCATCCATTTGCCTATGAATTTCATAAAGTCATTGTTTTTGATAGCTGTGTAATATACCATTGTGTAGATGTAACACATTTTCTGTATCCATTCTTCTGTTGAAGGGCATCTGGGTTCTTTCCAGCTTCTGGCTATAATAAATAAGGCTGCTATGAACATAGTGGAGCATGTGTCTTTGTTATATGTTGGGGTATCTTTTGAGTATATGCCCAAAAGGGTCCTCAGGTAGTTCAATGTCCAGTTTTCTGAGGAACCTCCAGACTGATTTTCAGAATGGTTGTACCAGTCTGCAATCCCACCAACAATGGAGGAGTGTTCCTCATTCTCCACATCCTTGCCAGCATTTGCTGTCACCTGAGTTTTTGATCTTAGCCATTCTCACTGTTGTGAGGTGAAATCTCAGGGTTGTTTTGATTTGCATTTCCCTTATGACTAAAGATGTTGAACATTTCTTTTGGTGTTTCTCAGTCATTCGGCATTCCTCAGCTGTGAATTCTTTGTTTAGCTCTGAACTCCATTTTTAATAGGGTTGTTTGTCTCCCTGCGGTCTAACTTCCTAAGTTCTTTGTATATTTTGGATATAAGCCCTTTATCTGTTGTAGGATTGGTAAGGATTTTTTCCCAATTTGTTGGTTGTCGTTTTGTCCTAACCACAGTGTCCTTTGCCTTTCAGAAGCTTTGCAGTTTTATGAGATCCCATTTGTCGATTCTTGATCTTAGAGCATAAGCCATTGGTTTTTTTTTCAGGAAATTTTCTCCAGTGCACAAGTGTTCGAGATACTTCCCCACTTTTCTTCTATTAGTTTGAGTGTATCTGGTTTGATGTGGAGGTCCTTGATCCATTTGGGCTTAAGCATTGTACAGGGTAATAAGCATGGATCAATCTGCATTCTTCTACATGTTGACCCCCAGTTGAACCAGCACCATTTGCTGAAAATGCTATCTTTTTTCCATTGGATGGTTTTGGCTCCTTTGTCAAAAATCAAGTGACCATAGGTGTGTGGGTTCATTTCTGGGTCTTCAATTCTGTTTCATTGGTCTATCTCTCTGTCTCTGTACCAATACCATGCAGTTTTTTTTTTTTTTATCACTATTGCTCTGTAATACTGCTTGAGTTCAGGGATAGTGATTCCCCCTGAAGTCCTTTTATTGTTGAGGATAGTTTTAACTATCCTGGGTTTTTTGTTATTCCAGATGAATTTGCAAATTGTTCTGTCTAACTGTTTGAAGAATTGGATTTGTATTTTGATGGGGATTGCATTGAATCTGTAGATCACTTTTGTGAAAATGGCCATTTTTACTATATTAATCCTGCCAATCTATGAGCATGGGAGATCTTTCCATCTTCTGAGGTCCTCTTCAATTTCTTTCTTCAGAGGCTTGAAATCCTTATTGTACAGATCTTTTACTTGCTTGTATAAAGTCACACCGAGGTACTTATATTATTTGGGACTATTATGATGGGTGTCATTTCCCTAAATTCTTTTTGGGCTTGTTTCTCTTTTGTGGAGAGGAAGGCTCCTGATTTATTTGAGTTAATTTTATTCTGAGCCACTTTGCTAAAGTTGTTTATCAGCTTTAGTAGTTCTCTGGTGGAACTTTTGGGATCCCTTAAATATACTATCATATCATCTGCAAATATTGATATTTTGACTTCTTCTTTTCCAAAAGTTTTAACCATTCTTTTTTTTTCTTTTGAATATGAACATCAGAGTAACAATGAAGCATTGAATGATTTGCATACCTAAATGGACAGACCTGGACAGACTGCTGCACCTAGGTAATACAATAGACAGATAGGGAAGAATACCAGATGTCCTACCAAAGTGCCCAGAACCAGGACTATGTATTCCCCAAGTGGTAGCCAGCAAGGAAGCAGGATATCTCCTGAACTCTTCACTTTAGAATTTCTCTAAACATATTTATAAAAAATATTCCACCAATATTCGGAGACATCTTACTGTGTTTGCTCACCACTGGCCCACATTTTCTTTTATTTTCCTTTTCATGCTCATCCTTTTCCTGTGGTGTCCTGCACTGTACCTCTTCTATTTAAGCCCCAATATTGAGGTACCTCCTGATCAAGCAGACATTAAAACAAGAGAAAATAACAATCACTCATCCTTAATATCTCTCAACATCAGTCAATTAAATTCCCTAATAAAAAGACATAATCTAACAGAATGGATGCAAAAACAGGGTCCATTATTTTGGTGTATGAAAGAAATACACCTCAACCACAACAACAACAACAAAAGACATTGCCTCAGATTAGAAGACTGTAACCAACATTTCTAAGGAAACAGATGAAAGAAACAAGAAACAATATGGAGTAGCGCTTCTAATATCCCATAAATTGACTCTCAACTAAAATTAAAGAAGAGACAAGGAAAGATATTTCATACTCAAGAAAAGATGACATCTCAATTTTGAACATCAATGCCTAAAACATAAGTGAACCCAAATTTTAAAAGGAAGATTGCTCAATCTTAAATCCCACACCAAACATCACATATTAATAGTAAGAAACATCAACATCCCACACTCAACAATTGACAAGTCATCAAGAGAAAAACTAAATGGAGAAATCGTAAAATTAACAGATGTTATGATTCAAATTAACCTAACACTCATCTATAAAAATTTTACCTAAACACAAAAGAAAAATACTTTGTCTTCAGCATCTCATGGATCTGTCTTGAAAGTTGCCCATACAGTCAGTCATAAAGTAATCCCCAAATGAAATGAAGAAAAAAAAAAAAGAAAAGAAAAAAGAAAAAGAAATCTAATGCCTTGTGTCTCATCAGAAAACAGTGAATTAAAGCTGGACTTCAACCACAGCTGAAACACCGGACAGTCTATATACTCATGGAACAACTCTCAATTCAATGAGTTCTGGGTCAGAGAAGAAATTAAGAATTAAATTAAAGATTTTCTAGAATTCAATGGACAGGAAGACACAATATACCCAAATTTATGTGACACAATTAAAGCTAAGATGAAGGTTCATAGTATTAAGTATCTCAATAAAGAAATTAGAAAGTTCTCATACCAGACACTTAAAAGTACACTTTTAAAGAAATCAAAATCCATTACAGAAGACCTCTGGGTGTCTGCTGGTTTGTCTGGAGATAACTACAGTGTACACATATAATATATATATATATATATATATATATATATATATTTTAAAGTACACTTGAAAGCTCTAAAAACAAAAAAAGCCAACCAAACAAAAAAAGTGAACCAAAAAAGGAATAGAAGGCAAGAAATTATCAGTATCAGGGCTGAAATTGATCAGTTAGAAATAAAGAAACCACTACAAAGAGTCAAAGAAACCAAGAATTAGTTCTTTGAAAAAATCAACAAGAGAGACAAACTTTTATTCAAATGAACAAAATCATTAATGAAAAGGGAAACATAACAACAGACACTGTAGAAATTCAAAGAACCATTAGGTCTTATTTCAAAAGCCTGTAGTCCACAAAATTGAAAAATCTCAATGTAACGAAGAATTTTTAGTCAAACATCACTTATGAAACTAAATCAAGATCATATGAACTGTGTACATATCCCTCTAACTCCTAAAAATTAGACGCTGTGATTAAAGCAATAATAACAACTATAACAACAAAAATAACTATCTGGGGTCAGACCCTTATTATGTAGAATTTTACCAGACTTCCAAAGAAGAGTTATCAACATTTCTCAAAATGAGATGAAATGAGATGAGATAGGGGAGGCTTCCCAGAGACAATTGGTTTGTCCATAGTTGTTTTTCACAGCTTTAGGGATGTGGGGCCTGGGGAAGGTGTAGCATTAGTGACACCAACCTACGCACACAGCTTTCAACTGAAACTTTATCCTGTTTACAAGAAATTCAGGAATTGGAAATGGAGTAGCGTCTGAGGGAATGATCAACCAATAACAGACCCAATTTGAGATATACCCCATGATCAAGTACCAGTCTCTGGCACTACTAATGACACTCTGTTATGCTTGCAAACAAGAGTCTAGAATGACAATCTTCTGAAAGACTCCAACCACCAATTGACTCAAACAGAGACATACACCCATAGCTAAACAGTCGATGGAACTTTGGGTCTCTTATGGGAAAGTAGGAGGAAAGATTGAGCGAGGGGACTAGGAAGTTGACGGGAAAACCCACAGAATCAACTAACATGGATCCTTGGAGCTCTCAGAGTCTGAAGCACCAAGTAAAGAAAATATATAAGGTGGATCTATGCCTCCCAGTGCATTTGTTACAGATGTACAGTTGGTCTTCCTTTGCATCCTGAAGAACTAAAGCAGAGTCATTCTAAAAGCTTTCGCCTGCAATTTGGATATGTTCTCTTAGCTGGGCTGCCTTGTCTGACCTCAGTGGGAGAGGAATCACCTAATCTCACAGAGACTTGAACTACCAGGGTAGGGGAATATGCAGGATGGATCCTACACAATCACAGAAGAATGGAGGAGCTTGGGGAAGGAGAGTATGGGGGTGACTATGAGGAGGGCAGTGAGCGGGATGTAAAGTAAATATATAAAGAAAAAAATTTAAAATAATTACTGTATTATTTATTCTTAGTTTCTCTCTCTCTTTCTCTCTCTCTCTCTCTCTCTCTCGGTAAGTGTGTGTGTGTGTGTGTGTGTGTGTGTGTGTGTGTGTGTGTGTCTTTCTGCATATGTGGGTGAGTATGTATTTGTATTCACTGTATTAATATAGGTCTTCTTGTGCCACTTATTCCTTGACACCCAAGGATGAATTTCTGGAGTTGGTCTTCACTTTGAATTCCCAAGTTTAAATGTATCTTACCAAACATTCATGGCAAATTCCTTTACTTGTTGAGCAATCTTGCTGACCCAATATGGTTGTTATAATTATGTATATGTCTTATATATAATTGATGGTATTATTTACTCATTATTAAATTAGAATTCCATATTGAAGCTTAGCAACTTCCTGAATGAAAATTTCACTAGAAATCAGCTGAAGACACTTGAAAACTTAGAAGAACTTAAGGCTGATTATCTTACTGTTCACAAAATTAGCAAACTATGGTTAATACTTGAAGAAGATAACATTAATATGGAAAACGAGTAACAATAGCCTAATTAGAAAAACAGGTAGTGAGAATTATTCACTGACTGAGCTGAGTCTGAGCCAACATCAAAGAAACAGTGAGCTGTACTGTAGCCTAAATAGATCAAAACATATTCAAATAACACAAATCAGAAGCATTCAACATTTCACAATGAGGCAGACAGGGATAGGAAAAGCACTGCAACCTGGGACTCCATTTAGCTTAGGGTACCACAACTCCCTCTCCTACAATGTACCTAGAAATGATGCTGCTTACTTTACCTCAAATGCATGAAGCTACATACACATCCAATTGGAAACAATTGACCACGAATATCCTCCCTTAATTATCTTTCATAAATTCTCTTTCATGTTCAATTTACATTCAAATGTATTCAGCAACACATCCAGGTGCTGTTGCAGGAAACTGATCTGGATGAATTGATCGTTTAACAGTACCTGTTCACTGAGTCTCATTATATCCTTTGAATAAAATTTGAGAAAACCCCTATTTAGCATTATAAAACTATGCATAATTGGATATGCTTGTGATTAGATCAGATGCATCATGGGAATAGATAGTCATAGTAAGCTAACACTAAACTGACCTAATTAAATATGTCAATCAAAACAGAAATACCCATGATAAATTAAGAGTAACCAATTCCTCTTCTCATGCAGCACACTGAACTCTAGTGCATCTTATGTACAGTCTCACTTTACTTTTGCATAAAGTTCTTTTCTCATGTAGACTGTGGGTTCTTGGAATAATATGACAAGATCACTGACAATCATTTTCAAATAATGACATGAACTATGGAAACTCTAAGAGAATTCTCACCATGTTTCCTCTTAGAACTTCTAAGACAGGCTAATCTATGACTAATCTCAAGCCTAGTGAATGAGATAGGAATGTATAAAAATTATTCTACTGTGATTTTTACATGATTTTAACTCAAAGATATTAAGTATAACCATACAACCAAACTGGTATCCCTTTCTCTCCCCTTCCAGATGTTTAGATAATGTAGTTGACAATTAAGTAACCTTGGGGTTTCCTAGAGAAACTTTTTCTAGAATACACTTTTATGGTACATAAAAATATTAAATCTATAATTAAGATATTTAGAAAAATATTGTTTCCTGTGACCATATTAAAAATGTCATTTATACCCCACTCATATCATTTTCAAAATTCAGACTTTCATAATGTCCATGTTAGATGACATGGGCAACTATTAATAGTGAACTAGTAAAGCCAGCACTTAGGAACATAAATGTGTTTGTCATATGTGATGTACATAGCTTTTGCTATGAGACATGTGGACTTTTCTACACGTCAAACTTTAAATGCTATGCATTTAAGCAAAAAGGTAGATATACCTTTCTTTTGAGTCCAAAATTGAAATGAAAATAAAAGAATATTACCAAAAGGAAAGGAAGGGGAAAGAAGGAAAGAAGAAGGAGAAGAAGTCAGGGAGTGAGGGAGGAAAGGAGGGAAGGAGGAAAGAAGGAAGGATTAAAGAATGAATCAGAGAAAACCTTGGGAAGTTTTTCAGTTGAAAAGCTGCATACTAGTAAGCATGACACCATGGGTTTTTACTCTAAAACTGTATAAGATAGGGTTAGGATGCATACATCTATAATCTTGTAAGTGACTGCTAAGTGTTCTAAGTAATCATCAAACATGTAATAAGTTTCAGACAAGTCTGGGATACATGAGCTTATGTAAAAATATAGGGAGAAGAAAAACACTAGAGACAAAGAAAAAAAGGAAGGAATGAACAATTGAAAAAAAAAAAAGGTAATTCAATCATAGTCCTCTCAAGCCTGCTTTGAATAACACTTTCAATACTGACAACCTAGCCATAGATATAGCACAATTTAAAAAGAGAAGCTGAAAAAGAAGAGAACAAAAAGTAGAATAAATAGGTAACTGATGCTACTTCATTGTATTGGACACTGAGGACCTAGAAATAGTGATCAGACTGAACCTTAAATTAGAACATATTCTCATGAATAATAATTTTTGAGTCAATATAAATAAAACATGACCCTCAATTCTCTTTGAGCATTTATTCTGTGTTTGTCTTTTCTTTTTATTATAAAATTAATATTATTATCACTCATATGCAGATTGTGAGTACCAATGAAAGGGCCCCGGGGCAGGGAGACCCTCACTCAAGTCTCTGGATGATGTGAGCCCCCGAGATCTCATCTAAGACCATCCTTGCTGTAATTTACATGAGTTTTATTGATAAGAACAAGTGCACTGCGGTCGAGACTCATATCCCACGCAGGAGCAGAGGAGTTTGACCACGAGTATCTGGGAGAAGAGGTATTTAAAGGAAGAAACCACAAAAATCACCACCAATGTGGATAGGGATGGCATCATTAGAAAATGTCTAGAATACCAGTGAAAAATCACAAGGAGAAGCTTCCTGTTTCTCAAGATTGTTTAACTTTATGGTCAACTAGTTCCTGGGAGAGAGTTGTCGAACCAGCTGGTGTAATCGCAGTTCCAGGCCTGACCAGTTTCTTTCTTCTGCTCTAAACTTTTGTCTAGGGGGGCAACCTTAAAACTTTTACCTTCCACAAATAGGCTGACTGGTAGTGGCTAGAAATATTTCTGAAACTATCATTCAAAATCAGCTACAACTTTTATCCCTGTCGATATTATATTCAAAAAGTTTGCTTGATTCCTATACCCAACTCTTGAATATTCTCTCTAAATCTTTCTGCAGTATAAAACTGTTCTAAACACATGATTGATTGTTTCTGTATTAAATTTTCATGGCACATATCCATTACTCAGGATATCATCTTACATAAGGACATTTTCCTGAAAGCATGCATTAGACATTAAGCATATTGAAAGATCCCCGAAGAGAGTCCCTTATTCAAGTCTTGGGAAATCGCGGACCCCAGACATGGAGAGACCATTTTGGATGTAATAAGCAAAGGCGAGGTTTATTACAGAGATCTATTACGGGGATCTCCGGGCCGAAACGTATCCCGTGCAGGAGACAGAGGTGTCGACCCCGAAACTCAAAAGTCAGGGGTTTATATAGGGAAGCTAGGAGGTTTGGCGTGGTTTCACACAATTGGCTATTTCAAACAGTGACAGCTAATTTTTGGCGTGGCTTTAAGTGATTGGCTCATTTAAACATAGCAGTGAGATCACAACACAGCAGAAGAGTACGTGCTGACTGGGGCGTTCGGGATTTTAGAAGCCAGGGGCTTATCAGGGTTTGAAGGACATCTGGTTATAGTGTGACTCTGAGTAAGCTGGGGGAGATGCCCTCCTATCAGCTGGTTTATGAGTCAGTCCTGATAGTTTGGGCTGGTTCCTGCATTCCTTTTCTTTATCTTTATGGTCTGTTAGTCCTAGCATCAGGGTGGGCCTGTCATGCCTGGACTTGCCTGGACTTGTTTTTTACAATGTTTAGCTCTGAGTCTATGAATTTTGAAACTTATTCTTTTAACTTCATATTTTTAAACCTTAAATCTGTATAATTTTCCTTTCAATATCAACTTAGTCTATCTCAGCCTCATGGGTAATTTTTCTATAGAGATCACTTCTACTCTCCCTTGAAAACATATTTCTAGTGTCTACAGTCTCTGGAGGATCATTTGGGAATACTAATCCAATTGAAGTATGTCCCGCGCTATCATCTCGCCAGCAAGAACGCACGCGGACACCAGGATCCTTCTGCAGCAAAGCGTTTATTTTCTTGAAGAGGAAAACACCGTGGCCCCAGAGAGTGTTAGCTTTATATCTCCCAAAGCAACGTGTTCCTTCCTGATTGGCCACATAGCCGTGATATCATTGGCACGCCCTGGGGTGGGCAAAGACTTGGCGTGAACACACCCTCGCACATGCGCACACAGTTTGTTTACAGGGAGGAGCCGGGCTGCCGCAATGGAAGCCAGCGCCATCTTGTAAGGGCGGAAGTTATTACAGCTTTCCACAGAAGTATTTCTGTGATTAACAAGTGAAATTGAGATGCCAGCATTCTCCACAGAAAAATAAACCAACTAATTTTGGTGCTGCATAGAATTGTAAAACGAGTCAACAAGTGAGACTATCATTCTACTGAAAACTTATGCTAAATTTATAAATGATAATCATTTACTTCGTTGCTTATTTAGCATCTGGAGAGCTCCAGAATCCGATCCCTGCTGGATCTGTTTCCAGCTGGTTTAACTTTTCTTTCCCTGATGTTCAGTGCAAAATTACTTCATTCAAACTTCAGCAAGTAATAAGCCCATCTGTGTATTACTTTCTTTTTATAAAAGGAACACTCTCTCTAAGAAATACTGAAAGAATCAAACACCAAGAACAACATTTATCCATAAAGCAGCCATGAGAAGGTCTGGGTCATTAATAACATCGGCTTTATTTTTCTCACAGTCTTCTCAATAGTAAATGGCAAGACATACATCTTAATGTATATTAATATGTGCCATGGACCAGCCTTTGCTTAGAGAGAGGCTCCTGAGAGAAGGAGTGTCTGGGATCCTAAAAAAAATAAATAAATAACTCCAAGTAAAATAGTGTATCTACGCTCACTATTCTGCATGGTAAAGCTTTTCCAGCCTGCTTCTCTCTATGTTGTGTCTTCTCTCTGATGTCTATATGTATTCTGTTTGCTTACTATTTTAAGAGATCTCTCTGTCCAGGCTCTGGTTGCTTGTGGGTTCAGGTGAGTTCTCCAAGCAGTTCTGTTGTTTTTATCCAAAAAAAAAAAAAAAAAAAAAAATCTATGGATAGCTCATCTGCAGAAAATCGGAAAACGGGTGGGTCCAATCATTTATTTTACATATCAATTCAGTCATTTTCTCAAAGATTATTTTTGATTACCTTATGAATTAGCATCTTGTGACCCCAGCCCTTTGATTCTTAGGAGACAAAAACATGCATTGTTTTCTTAACATTTCACAGGATTTCAGAGATCTGTCTTCCTTTTTTAAGCACTTGAGCTATCTGGGTAGGTGGGACACTGTCCTAAAATTAGCATTTCCACCATGCCCGACCCTAACCTTGCTTTGTTTTAGACTGATCCTGAACTCAGGAAAGTATCAAGATTTTTATCTGTACATCTTTGTAACTTTCAGACAAGCTGCCTCAGACAAGCTGCCTCATCATGTTCCTTTATATTCATAAAGCCCCTCATAATCTATACTGCATACTTATATTTTTACACACTTGAGATATCATGTAATTTTGATCTAAAGTTTTTAGAGTTCTTTTCTATAGTCTTATGGCCTATTCTATAGGTCACAGGACCATTTTTCTATTTTTCGAAAGTCATAGGCACACCCTCCATTCCTAGACTCCTGGAGTTCCGAATTATCATGGAGTCTTTATCATTAATAGGGAGGACATTCATCAGAGGAATGTGAAAAAATGTACATTTTTATACAAACAAGCCTTACATCCACAGCAACCGTCAACACTAATAGGGTCTGACAGCAGGGCTCCTTGTCTGTCTCAAGGGTAAGAACCAAGTCATTCTGTCCCTACCAGGGCTATGTATAGCTCTGCTACACAAGAGTGAGGACCTAGGTTCAGTTACATAAAAAGCCAGCCACAAAGGTATACATCTTGATTTCTAACTGTGGGAAGAGTGACAGGAGGGACCTTGACACAAACTACTTAACCTAGCCAAATAATGAACTCCAGGTTCAATGACTTTGACTCAAACATCTAAGTAGACTCTCAATTGAAGATGACACTCTACATTCAGGCTTTACATGCTTCTACACCCATCTAAACTCATATGCATGTGCTTTAACAAACAACAACAACAACAACAACAACCACACACACACACACATACACACACACACACACACACACACACACACACACACACACACACATGGTATGCCCTCAGATAAGTGGATATTAGCCCTTAAACTTGATTTACCCAAGATACAATCCAGAGACCAAATGAGGATCAAGAACAAGGGCAACAAAAGTGTGGATGCTTCAGTCCTTCTTAAAAGGGGGAACAAAAATATTCATAGGAGAAGATATGGAGACAAAGTTTGGAGCAGAGACTGAAGGAATGGCCATTCAGAGACTGCACCAACTGGGGATACAGCCCATATATAGAGAGCCACCAAACCTAGACAACATTAATGAACCCAATAAGTCCATGCTGACAGGAGCTTGCTATAGCTGTCTTATGAGAGGCTCAGCCAGAGTGATACAAATACAGAGGCAAATGATAGCAGCAAACCGTTGATCTGAGAACTGGGTCACCATTGAAGACGTCAGAGAAAGGATTGAAGGAGCTGAAGGGGCTTACAATCCCATAAGAACAACAATGCCAACCAACCAGAGCGCCCATGGATTAAACCACTACCCAAAGAGTACACATGGAGTTTGTCTTCTTAATAGCAATTTATGTAATTATGAATTTTGAAAAAACAAACAAATCCACAATTCTTACTAGTAATAATATTTCAAATTTCCAAATTCATTTCTCTGTAACAGATTACTTCAATTACATGTTTGTTCCTTAGAAACTGGGATCATTGCAGAATGATGATATATTCCAGATGACAGTCACCAGGGAGGGGATTTGTCTCACAGCTATAGAAAATAACTGAGCTGAATGGATTAGTGTTAGAATAAGGCAAATTCTCAACTGGTTAATCTGAAAGAATTCTATTACACATATCAGCTTCTATAATAATGTGAATAATAGAAGTACCATGCTACAGTGAAGTATTGGGTTTTTTGTTTGTTTGTTTGTTTATTTGTTTATCTTTATTAACTTGAGTATTGCTTATTTGCATTTCGGTTGTTGCTCCCCTTCCCGGTTTCCAGGCCAATATCCCCCTAGCCATTACCCCTCCCCTTCTATATGGGATTCCCCTCCCCATCCTACCCCCATAACCAACCTCCTTTCCCTGGAGGTTCAGTCTTGGCAACCCCAAGGGCTTCCCCTTCCACTGGTGCTCTTACTAGCCTATTCATTGCTACATATGAGGTTGGAGCCCAGGGTCAGTCTATGTATATATATTCTTTGGGTAGTAGCTTAGTCCCTGGAAGCTCTGGTTGGTTAGCATTGTTGTTCATATGGGGTCTTGTGCCCCTTCAAGCTCTTCCAATCCTTTCTCTTATTCCTACAACCAGGGTCCCATTCTCAGTTAAGTGGATTGCTGCTAGCATTCGCCTATGTATTTGCTCTATTCTGGGTTTGGCTCTCAGGAGAGATCTACATCCGCTTCCTGTCAGCCTGCACTTCTTTGCTTCAACAATCTTATCTAGTTTGGTGGCTGTATATGTATGGGCCACATGTGGGGCAGGCTCTGAATGGGTGTTGCTTCTGCCTCTGTTCTAAACTTTGCCTCCCTATTCCCTGGCAAGGGTATTCTTGTTCCCCTTTTAAGGAGTGAAGCATTCGAATTTTGGTCATTCTTCTTGAGTTTCATATGTTTTATGCATCGAGGATAATTGAAGCATTTGGTCTAATAGCCACTTATCAATGGATGCATACCATGTGTCTTTTTCTGTGATTGGGTTTCCTCGCTCAGGATGATATTTTCCTGTTCCATCAATTTTCTAATGAATTTCCTAAAGTCATTGTTTTTTAAAGCTGAGTAATATTCCATTGTGTAGATGTACCACATTTTCTGTATCCATTCCTCTGTTGAAGGGCATCTGGGTTCTTTCCAGCTTCTGGCTATTATAAATAAGGCTGCGATGAACATAGTGGAGCACGTGTCTTTTTTATATGTTGGGGCATCTTTTGGGTATAAGCCCAAGAGAGGTATAGCTGGATCCTCAGGCAGTTCAATGTCCAATTTTCTGAGGAACCTCCAGACTGATTTCCAGAATGGTTATACCAGTCTGCAATCCCACCAACAATGGAGGAGTGTTCCTCTTTCTCCGCATCCTGGCCAGCATCTGCTGGCACCTGAGTTTTTGATCTTAGCCATTCTCACTGGTGTGAGGTGAAATCTCAGTGTTGTTTTGATTTTCATTTCCCTTATGACTAAAGATGTTGAACATTTCTTAAGGTGTTTCTCAGCCATTCGGCATTCCTCAGCTGTGAATTCTTTGTTTAGCTCTGAACCCCATTTTTAATAGGGTTATTTGTCTCCTTGCAGTCTAACTTCTTGACTTCTTTGTATATTTTGTATATAAGCCCTCTATCTGTTGTAGGATTGGTAAAGATTTTTTTCTGAATCTGTGGGTTGACCTTTTGTCCTAACCACAGTGTCCTTTGCCTTTCAGAAGCTTTGCAGTTTTATGAGATTCCATTTGTCGATTCTTGATCTTAGAGCATAATCCATTGGTGTTTTGTTCAGGAAATTTTCTCCAGTGCCCAAGCATTCGAGACACTTCCCCATTTTTTCTTCTATTAGTTTGAGTGTTTCTGGTTTGATGTAGAGTTCCTTGATCCACTTGGACTTAAGCTTTGAACCCATCTGGACCTGGGCTCTTTTTGGTTGGGAGACCTTTAATGACTACTTCTATTTCCTTAGGAGTTATGGGGTGGTTTAAATGGTTTATCTGTTCCTGATTTAACTTCGGTACCTGGTATCTGTCTAGGAAATTGTTCATTTTCTGCAGATTTTCAAGTTTTCTTGAATATAGGCTTTCGTAGTAGGATCTGATGATTTTTTGAATTTCCTCTGATTCTGTTATTATGTCTCCCATTTCATTTCTGATTTTATTAATTTGTACCCTAACCCTAACCCTAACCCTAACCCTAACCCTAACCCTAATCCTAACCCTAACCCTAACCCTAACAGGACGTCTGAATTTGTCCGTCCTTAAGGGACAAACAAAAAAATAAAGCGCTTCATGATTTGGTCAGGTTTTGCACCTATGTAGATATGTTTCCACATAAGGTCACCCAGAGCATCAATTTGGCTATCAGAGCAGCTCTCCAAGTAGCTAAAGGCCCAACCTCCCATAAAAATTGTTTTAAATGTAGTCAACCAGGACATTTTGCTAGACAATGCCCATTGATTCAGAGGACGGACCCTTTGGATAAGATACCGACTATCCACCTCCGTCGTCCCCTGCCAGCCACACAATGCCCTCTTTGAAAGAGAGGAAAACATTGGGCTAATCTATGTCACTCCAAAACAGACATTTCTGGTAATCCCCTCCTGCCCCTTCAGGGAAACTGGTGAGGGGGCCCTCCTGGGGGGGGGGGACAAGAACCATTCATATCCAGCCCACCTCCACGGCCTCTCAGATACCTGCCCCAGGGCCAAACACTCCCCTCCCTTCCTCAGAGCTACCTCAGGAAGTGCAGGAGTGGACTTGTGTGCCGCCGCCGCTGATACAGTATTGAGGCCTGAAGACGGCACACAAATTATTCCTGCTGGAATGTTTGGTCCCCTGCCTCCTAATACCTTTTTCCTGATCATGGGACAAGCCTTGTCTGCCCTGCAGGGGGTCGTCATACACCCCATGGAGGTCAATAATGACTACACCAGAGAAATATGGGTACTGGCTACTGCCACCTCTTGCCCTATGACCTTAAAGAAGAGACAAAGGATTGCCCAGGCTCTCCCCCTGCCCTTAGACCAGCGCTACCCATCTCCCCAGGTCCACCGTGGTGCTACCCAACCTGGCCCTTCGGATGCTTTTTGGATCCAGACAATTACCCATGAAAGGCCTTCTTTTAAACTTAAACAAGACAACCGATGGCTTCTGGGCATTGTTTATACTGGGGCTGATGCTACTGTCATATCTAAAGATCAAATGGCCCTCATCTTGGCCTCTTCAGCCTTCAGTCAAGCATTTGTAAGCATTTGTCGGTCATTGGGCAACATTAATTGGCTTTGCCCTTACTTAAAGTTCACCACTGGACATCTTAAGACCCATTTTGATATCCTCTGAGGCGACTCTGATTGTACCTCACCTTGTTGCCTTACGCCTGAGGTCTCTGAAGCCTTCTCCTTGGTCGAGGAGGCTATTGCTAACCAAAAAATTGCTTACACCCCCCCCATCATCCATTACTTTTCATAGTCCTCTCCACACCCCTTGCCCCTACTGCAGTTCTCTGGCAAGGATGAAAATCTCTAACACTGTAGGAGAGTGAAAGACTCTGGTCCTTGGTTCATAAGGTTTGAAACCCTGGTGACCCTGAGGGATCATAGGCGTTTCACCTGACTCCCAGAAAAACAGACCAGTTACTAGTCTACAGCCCTTCATAGAACTGTGACTATCAGTAATATAATGCCAAGCCCCTTCACAAGTAGAGGACATGACCACAGGTCACATAGGCTCAAGACAGATCTCCAGTATAATGAGGTACCTAAAGACCTTGAGGCTTAGCCAAAGAATTTCCCTTGCCAGACATACGTCCCTGCAAAAGTTATTTAATCTCAGGCTCACTCTGAGAAGTGAGGTACAGTTATACTCATCTATTTCCTGTCATGACAATAATTGCCATGAAACCACGAACTAACTCTTTTTAATGGGATCTGCCCTAGGAAGCCACAGTGAATGACTTTGCATACAAAGCCACCGTCTAATCTCTGAAAGAAAGCATCCTTGTGCTACTAGCCACTGCAGCCACAAAGGCTGCCCCCACAGTCAAGCCAAGGATTATCCCTAGTGGACCAGTCAGAATGTTCCCCCTCTTTTTCTCCTTCCTCCCTTCACTCTGTTCCAAAGAGCCTGAAAACCAGACAGCCCTTGCCTCTTTGCAGGCCCAGGGAACCCCCAAAAAACTCCTGCTCTGTCCTGCACTCAGATTACACTTCCCCACCCCTAGTGCAATGTCCTATAGCTTCCCATAGCCTGGCTTCCCAGAGTATCTGGAGCCCTGTGGGGGAAGGATTCCAGGACCTCACTAACCTGTATACCATAGATATCACTTCCATGATGGGTGATAGCTCCACAACTAATCTATGTCTGCAAAATAATTATATTTAAATATTTACTTCTCCTCAGTATCCTACCAAGATCAGTTAGACATATTCCTCTTCTATTTTCATAGAAAATTCAATGACTTACTCATTATTTATTCAATTTATCACATCAAAGTTAGATGTGGTAATGAAATAAAAATATATAATATAAAGTATATATATATATGTGTGTGTGTGTTTAGATCATGTGACAGATATCTAATATACAATATATGATATGCAATATATTTAAAACTATATGTTACATTGTATGTCTTATTTTATACAAATATTTTTATATCACATCACCTAGAATAATTTATGGAATCATAAGATAGATTCAAGATCTACGCAGATTTCTTTAAAGACTTTTGGGGCCTGGTAAGCAGATTCAAGAGAAAGGGAGACAGTAAGGTGGCATCATTCCTTATTCATCAACTATAGAGAGAAGTTACAGAACTGATTGGTTTGATATGTGAAATATCCAGCTATCTAGAGAGGTCTATGATGTAACAGTATACGGTTGTGAAAGAGAAATCAAATCTTCCATTCATGTGGAAAGTCATAAATACATATGGAGAGCCAGATGTACCCAAGGCTATTGCCGAGACTTGGAAAAAAAGAACTAGAATATTACTTCTATATGCCCTTGCACAGGAACAAACTTGACCATTTCTGATGCTGAAGTCAATGCCTCATAAGTGCTAGTGTTAAGGGTTCTGTGGAACAAACTCTTCTCCTAAACTGTGCTTTTTCTTAGGTAGGAATATCTGTGATATCCTATGTTTCTTTTTGCCAACATTGTGTGACTTAGTTTTATGCTGACTTGGAGGTTCCGTATACATATGGCACTACGAATGGTATATATGAGGCTATACTTCTTAAGAAATCTATTTGGCATAAGTCATTGTTTAATACAAAACCTCATAGCCCCGCATATTGAATTTGTCTTTTTTATTTCTGATCCTTTGTGTGTGACTTGACACCTCATAGTAAAAGTCCATTATTTCAAAAAAATTTCAGGTAACAATCATGTTTTTGAATTTGAAGAAATAAATATAGAACATCATATGACCCAGCTATGCTTCTTCTGGCCATAACCTGAAGACTCTGTCCTACACCAGAGGTACTGGCACAGCCACAGCAGTTGGTGCTCTGTTCACAGTACACTTACATGCATTTCCCAGTGTCTGACCAATTGCTCTTCCTTTCTGACCAATCTTCTCACTATGCTGCCACTATGCCTTCATCATATAATCCTAGATAACATACTTGTCTATGACTACCAGGTATAATATTTGACTATATAATTGGACTTGTTGAAAAAGAAATTAAGTCTTAAACACTGCAGTATACTTATTTCAAAGTTTCTGTTTGTTTTATTACAGAAAGTGTGCTGCCAAAACGTGTATGTACAGTCCTTCTTCATTACCTCTGTTGAAGTACATTAAGCTCAGTTTTTGTTTTAACTTGGTAATGTATCAATGTCTTCATACTATTTCAAAAAGTATATCTCTTTTATTTCTTATCTATTTAGTTACATGACCCAAACTAGATTTATATTAAAGAACTTTTTCTGTATAACTGACAAGTCCAGAAATGTCAAGTGTGGTAAACAAGGTAAATAAACAAGATCTGGTTTCATAGTCTTGTTGATGATATATTTACTCCTATTTTCTTTTTCTGTTTATTCAGGTTTGTCTGTTTATTCAGGTTTGTCTTCCATATCCACCTGCAAAATTAACCATGAAATTGTTTTTAAAAATGCAATTAAGTGGAGATGAGAGGTGAGTATGAACAAAGACAAAGATACCTATATTCTAATAGAACATATGAAGCAAGTACGGACCACTCAGAATTTGGGAGATGGGTCAGTGAGTAAAAACATGAGGACCTGCAATTGACTTTCTAGCATGCACATATAATTTTACACATAAGAGTGTATCCAAGTTGAAAGGATTCAGAATCACACAGAGAAAAAACTTCTGACCAAGCACATGGCAAGTGATTATGAATAATAATAATTAACAATTTTTATTTATTATTGCTCTTCCTTGAAAAAAAGTGGGTTGATATCAGTGCTTATCACTGTAATTTCTCAGACAGACTTTGTTACCATTGCCAGCCAGAAAATCCTGTACAATCAACTAAAACCTATCACTTCTGAGAGCATTAGTCTAAGGAATTGAAGTCCTGATTTGCACAAAATCTTGGAAATAGTGTTCCTGGTGTCTTGCACTCTCAGTGACCTTGCCTTCAACCACCATTCTTCTAACACTGTGCAAACTTTTCAGTTCCTCCCTTACAGTTAGACATGCATTTGTTCAGGCCCATCGTTCTACTGCTGCTTATAAATTTTGTCAAGCTCATTAAGATATTAATTTGGGTAACATTTTGCTTATAAACATAGCCAGCTGCAAACTATTTAACATCTGTGCGTGTTCCAGGAGGTTAGCCTGGTGCAGTACAGCATCATTCCTTCTGGGTATAAACAATAAGCTATGCACTGATTCAGAGGGTCCTCTTCCAAGAGGGCTGTGGCCCCTGTAGTAGAGACAACAGAAACAATCATGTGCATAGTATACATCAGCATGTAAAACTGAAATTTTTACAAAGTTGTAATCCCTGTTCTAATGCCTATGATCTAACGAGCTCATTCTGGAAATAAATGAAAATATAGATGAATGAATGTATGGGAATGAATAGAGTGTTGTAGAAAAGTCAAGTAACTTATAATACAAAGATATTTACTTTTACTATCCATGTTTCAAGTGTGTGAATGATCCATGTCTGAGGCAGGAAGTGACTACAAAAAGCTAAGTGATGATCTTGAGTGCTCGAGCATTTCCTTCCTTCCATCCTTCCATCCATCCTTTCTTTCTTTCTTTCTTTCTTTCTTTCTTTCTTTCTTTCTTTCTTTCTTCTTCCTTCCTTCCTTTCTTTCTTTCTTTCCTCCCTCCCTCCTTTTCTTCCCTCCTTCCCTCTCTTTGTTTTCTCCCTCCCTCCCTCCCTCCCTCCCTCCCTCCCTCCCTTTCTATCCTCCCTCCCTCCCTCCCCTAGATACCTTTTTTCTCTCTCCCTTGCCTTCTCCATCTCCCTCTTCCCCGTCTGTCTGTTCTTTCTTTCTTTCTTTCTTTCTTTCTTTCTTTCTTTCTTTCTTTCTTTCTTTCTTTCTTCAGAATTGGTTCCAAGTATTCCAAGCTGGTCTTGAACATGTTAACTGTCATGAACTTTGTGGTGGTTTAAATTTGTTCTGGGGAATGTCACTATTAGTGTGTGTGGTCTTGTTAGAATAGGCAACACATTGTTGCTAGAAGTGTATCACTGTAGGGATGGACTTTGAGATTTTCCTCCTAGTTACCAATGAGACAGTTATTCCTGGCTGCAGTGAGAAAAAGATACAGAAATTTTGGCTCCTTCACTGGCACCATGTCCGCCTGGATACTGCTTTTTTTCTGCTATGACAATAATAGACTGAAACTTTGCAATTGTATGCCACCCCCAATTACATGTTTGCTTTTTATAAAAGTTGCTTGGGTTGTGGTGTCTCTTCACAGAAGTAAACCCTAACTAAGAAAACCTTGAATATTTGACCTTACTGCCTCTACTTCACACATAAGAGATGGCAAGCAATCACTTTGTACTGTTCTGTGAATGGACTCCTGAGTCGCAAACACACTCACTGGCATTGTCATCTGAACCACATCTCCACTGTTTAGAGACTTCAATTTGGTTATAGAAACAACAAAAGTATTTTATTTACAAGCTTCTGCCTAGCAAATTTCTCTGCATAATAGAATATTTTTGTAATTAATGATTTTCTCCACTATGCTTGTTTGTTCATGTGTGTGTGTGTACATGAATATGTCAATGATGAAATTTCCTTTATAATTTTGATTTATCCTCTTCCAATTGCTTCTTAAAGTCATGTCATATAATATTGCATCTTGATTAGGACTGCTTTATAAACAAATACTTGAATTGTTATGAATTATTATAGAGCCATGTCATAGACTATAATAGTTTGATGGGGGACATTTCTTGGAAAGATGGAGTAAAGAGTAAGTCTTCCTTAGATTTACAAGCATTTTGCAGTGAGGTCAGGAGAAACAACAGTGCTGCTTGCACAGCAGCCTGTAGTTCCTAGTATTAAGTGTGTTTATTCTATCAGTGTTGCTGTGCTCACTGCTAATCTTGACCTTTACTAATCTCAAAATCTAGCTACTTAAGACTTCCAGAATGGGCAGGACTCTTAAGGTTTCCTGGAAATTTTGAAGTCATTCAGGGATAGATACAAACTCTGATACATCTAGTGTCAGAAACCAATCAGCTACCAATCAGCTATAGTGTAGCAGCTTCTCTATATTACAGATGATATTTTTGGACTATCAAAACACTATCATGTAAACCATCCCTTTTTTATTATAGACATTCAGAGTCAGATATGTGGCGTGGGACATGAAATTTCTTGATGACATACCTGATGACCTGAGATTTTATGCTCCAGGTTATACATTTCAAAAAAGTGAACAGACTCTTCCTGCCAAATATTTTGACTCACATGCACTCCATTACAAGCATACATACAATATATATTCATAGTGTCAGTTATGTTCCTCCCAATAGTTCTGTTAATAACCCATGGAGTATTGTGTATGCAGCAAAATGTCAAAACTGTTAGATTAGAGAGTTTATGTGGACCAAAATTTCAAATAATGCAAATCTAATTCTCTTTTCCTTAAAAAAAAGTGGGTGGGTGCTTTCCCTTCAGTGATCATATTTATAACAAGGCTCATTACAATTCCAGCTCCCAGAGTTTTCGCCTGATCTTACCTTCTGTGTCAAAGGTAGGGGATTTCTTGCTGAGGAAAATGGTTCATTCCAGCCCCAAAGGATTTGTGCAGATGAGCTGCTTCTGCTGCTCCCTTATTTGCTAAAGCAAGAACACTGAGACTCTGTTAAATACCAACAAATAATGGTTACATGCTTTCTAGCTTAAATGGGATTTGTGAGTCCACTGTCAACTTTGCTTGGTATGCAATTTAATGATTGTCACAATTGCAAGCTTGTAATCATTTGTGTTCTACCAGTAAGAGCAGCAGTGCAGAATCTACTTTTAATTTGCCATTGATATAACCAGTGAACAGATGGGCCAGGGCAGTTGGATTGTCTATGAGCAAATCTCCTAAACAATGATTTGATTTTAGAATCCTTTTAATAGTGCAATTTTCCTCTTATTTTTATTCCTGCTCTCTCTCTCTCTCTCTCTCTCTCTCTCTCTCACACAACACACACACACACACACACACACACACACACACACACACACACACACACACACACACACACATATATATATATATATATATATATATGGACTCATGTGTCTGTGTCTTTGTCTGTGTGTGTGCCTGTGTGTCTGTATGTGGTGTGAGTGTATTTATATCGGTGTGTTTCTGTGTGTCTATTTATATGCATTGAATAGCAATCTCTCAGTCTTGCAAAAATGTTTCTATGATAAGATATTGTCTGATTATTTCATAGTCATTATAATTTGGAACCTAATTCTAGGACATAGGCATTTATGAGAAAATCAACTAATGGGCGCAAGAAAGATGTCTCAGAAATTAGGATCACTGTCTGCTTGTGCTGAAAATGGGGGTTCAATACCCATCACCCATATGGTGGCTCATGACTGAGGATAACTCCAATCCTGAGGAATCTGTCACCTTTTCTTTTCTTCTCACACATTGCCCACCCATACAGTATTCAGACATCCATGGAGCCTAATACGCATACACATAAAATCACAAAAATAAGTCTTGAGATCTCCTAATCAAATATTCTTAGAACGTATCTGTAGGTACATATGAGGATTTGATTTGCTAACTTATTTTTCTTTTCTCATATTTTTGTGTATCATATTTGCTTTTGTATATATTCATATATAGGTGCATGTGTGCATTGAGCAGAGTGAGCATGGATATGGAGGTCAAAAGTCTATATCATGTTTTCCTTTCTATTTCTCATCACCAAATTTTCTCGAGATTTTCTCTTCCTAGACCTGGAACTTATCAAATAGGTGTGGCAAGCCATGAAAAACAAAACACCATAATCTCCCCATTTATGTCTCCTAAAAGCAAGCAGTCTTTCTATTGGATAAGGACACCATTCCTGACTTTTACACTGTTCTGGAAATCTAAAATCAGGTTTACATGCTCAAAAGGCAAGTACTTCACTACCTGAAGAACCTACAGCATCATTTATTTATGTACATATATGTGTTTGTGTGTCTGTGAGTATTTAAGGTCGCTGTTTGTAGGGACAGTAAGTTAAAATGTATATTTTAAAGTATTGGAATTCTCAGTTCATAGTTAGTAATATCTCAAGATTGTTGAATGCTTGTTAGTAGAAAATTTTATTTCAGAAGCAGATGTCCTTTCCAATGTGTTATGAGCTTTAATATGCAGTCAGCATTTCTGAAACTATAACTCCCAGGAAAATAAGTCTGTAAGGTATTGCTAATTATATTACAATTACAGCAATCACAAATTAGTTTCTGTTTCATGTGATTAGACAAGTTTAGGCAGATCTGTGTTTTGCTGGACTGTTGATACCTTACCTCAGTATGCAGCATCAGAAAACATACATGCCTTACCAGATATGTTTGTAAGCTTGGATGACACCTGCTCTAATTTCCCTAGTCAGACTTTATAGCAGTCACAGCTACGTAGATATGACTGTAGACTTGAAAATGCTATCTAGCATATGCTGCTTTCTTGGATTTAACTGGCACTTAAACATGTGGTAGGTTTCCAATATTCTAGCAATACAGTTTTCACTTGTTCTGCCTTATTATGACTATGGAGGTAATACTCATAGGCATTGTCCTCCATGTATAAATATAATGGCCTGATGGAAATCAGCTTGTGACAGGATAAGTTGAATTTTTTAATACTTGTGGTTCGTAGGAGAAATCTTAGGACAGGTTCCATTCTTGTAACATCCTCAATTCTCTCGATCTTGATTTATCTTGTTTTTCTCTCCCTCTAAAATAAGAATGCAGACAGAGGATGAAGATATCCCTACCAGGAATACTGCTCTTCTGGGTCTTTCCCAATTACTTTCAACTAATTATGCCTGCCCTATTATCTTCCTCACAGTTGTGCATTTTGTTAAGCTTCCCCACTCATGTTGTATATGTGCACTGTGTACAAAGTGTAGCTGGAAATGGTAGAATCTTTTCTCATAGAGCCTGTTTTCATCTGAAAGGAGTAAATTTTCAGATAATTCTCAAACTTGCCACTATAGAGCTCTGGTGGATTGAATGAGAAATGTCCTCTAGGTTCACTTGTGTCATGCCATGGCCTCCAACTGGCTGTGCTCTTGGTGGAGATTATGGGAATTTTGTGACGTGAGGCTTTGCAACATAAAGAATATCGCTGCAAATGGATATTATGGATTAGTTTTTTTTTTGCCTAACTCCCTTTGTTTTCTCTCTATCCCTTTTGTATGAGAGAAGGGTGATCTAGTAGGTTCAATTACCTGCTACCATATAGAAATTTCCCTGACATTACAGACTAAATTCCTCAGTAACCAAAAACAGAAAGAAACTCTCTTCCATAACATAATTTAGTCATGGTAATTAGTCAAATCAACAAAGAAGCAAACTAGAACATACACCACGACAAGCGCTTCTGGCTTCATTTAACAGGTATGCATACAAACGCACATATACATGTAAACGTATGCTCACAAGCATGCATACACAGACACACACACACACACACACACACACACACACACACACACACACACACGCCTGGAAACATTTGCCAGAAAAAATATATTTTTTAATCAATCATGTATTTTATTTTTACTTTGTTTTTGGAGTCCATGGCAAACTATGCTATAATTCAAACAAAAGAAGTATTTTATTTTGTAACATGCACATTTACAGGAATGTATTAATACAAATAAATGTCTCCTTAAAAGTAAGTATGGAAAGATAACCATTAAATGTTTTCAATAATTTGATTTCATTCTCTTTGAATTATTTCTGTGGACACATGTTTAGAAGTTTAGGACATGAAAAGCAAAGACATTGCAAACACAGCTCAAGCCACAAGGTATTTTCTTTAATTACTATATATCCTTATGCAGACTGTCTTCCTGTTTGGTGGTTTTGTTCTCCTTACCAATTTTATATAACTGTGCTTTTCTCTGTATTCCTCAATGTGTTTCTTTACCTGGTAAGCTCTTTTGTAAAATATTGCTAAAATAAAGCTCTGTTTGTCCTATATTTTGATCATTAGATAGAGAAGATTTGCTTTTGAGGTACCTGAGCACAAAAAGGACAGTTAAATTTCTCATATACTAGTGTCTTCTCTCATTTCAAATTCAATATACAGACTAAGTATCAGACAAGCCGATTAGTTGAAATTGTATAAAGTAGTTCCCTATGAAGTCCAAAAGCAAAGTACATTCTTGGAATCTATACTAAAATTCTCCATGTGAAAAGAGGTCTCAAAAATAGATGGCTTTCTGTGTGTGCTTGGGATCATGAATTGATTGAGTCATGAACGAGCTATTTTTGTTGTCACAATCTTTCTTATCTTGAGATAAAGTCGCTTACAGGAAGTTTCCAGAATACATTCTTAGACAAAGTCTTTAAAACTAATGTGGAAAGTAATGAATAATATTCTTAATTAATATTTGCAAATATAAAGTAGAGTCAATAAAATAGTACTTTATTAAAAGAATTCTGACTCACATCATTAGTTTAGTTTTGTATATTTTCTTCCATGAGTAATTTTTTTTACAATATATGTATGTATCTGTTTGTTTGTTTGTTTAGCTATGTATAGGTTTCCGCATGGATATATGTGCATTATTTTGTGGGATGTATGTATGTGCCAGAACACCTGTAGAAGCCCGAAAAGCATATAATATCCTTTGACACTCTAGTGACAGTCATTTGAGAGATGAATATTTTGTCATACAGATGTTATAATCAGAACTTCAGTCTTCCAGATTGTTCAGTGGGCAATTTTTACCAAGGCAACCCTCTATCCTTGATATAAATAATTTTTCTTGAAGACTTAGAGACAAGGAATCTATCATTTTCTCCCTAAAACACAGACATTATTTCCATATCTGATTTATATATATAAATCTGATGATTCTTATTAGGAATAGAAATAAAACAGATGATCCATGGTGATCTGTAGCACACTCAGCAGATAACTACAGGTCCATGCAATATGTGAAAGTGTCACCAAGTCTGTATATAATATGCTAATTTTAAATGTATACATTTAGTGTTAGAGAGACTGACCAGTTCGTAAAACTGAATACAGGAGTATGAATCTAGAATCTCACTGTTCTACCACAACAGACTGGAGAATCCAAGGGCTACAGCACCAGTGTGCTGTATGTGCAAAGGAGAACAATAGCCTTTGTCTAAATTAAGTTGGAAGGTGAAAATGGATAATCTAGGGAATCATCTGACCACACACATACTCTGCCAAGCACTTGTCCACACTAAATCATGTCTGCAAGCCATATTTAAGTCTTTGGAACTGTAGGGATTATATAAACATATTTATATAGAAAATCCTAGCGTTTTTTGTTTTTTCATAATTTTCAAAACCCCATCTACTTAGAATCATACGTACTGTGTTACTCCAGAGCAGAGAATACGAGTCCTGGTTTGAACATCAGTGATCATAAAATTGTTAACAAATGCACATGTACTATTTTAATTGCGGGAGAAATTTATAAAGAGCTTGTCTTGGAAGCAGAAGAAGCTGAGTTGGAGACTCCAAGATGCCTCTTAAAAAGCCAGATGTGATAGCACTTCTTATTCCAGTATTGGTTAAGTGGAGACAGGTTATTTCCTTAGTCCTCATTGAACAGAAGCCTTGACTCTTGAGGAAGCTCCACTGCATTGAGCGAAACTGGCTTATGAAAACAGGGAGGAATGTATACAAACAATGGCATCCAATATTGTTCTCTGGCCTCCACATGCATGTGCATATATCGAAGCATACCTTCACACACATGCCAAACTGCACACGCATGTTTAGTATTTTCAAGTCAGAGTTCATTGTTGGTCATTAATGTGACGTGGAAGGAGAGGGAGCTCATTAACTATGTCATGTTCAATCAAATAGTTGTGCTCACTGAATCAGTGAATGAGGAATCATGACTCCTGGGAAAATAACTGACAAAGTTCTTTCTAGTCACACACTGCTATTTTCTTAAAAGATCCCATACAATTTTGTTTCTGGTATAATTTTGTTTAAAAATTTCTTTCAACATCTCACAGCATGTGTTCCCTGGTTTAGTGTTTTGTCTGAGAGGCATTTTAAATAGCAAAACTCCAACAACATAAACATGTGAAAATTATGAGAGGTGAAATTGTTCATAGAAATAAATATTAAGCACATATATTATTATATATTAAGCACACATATATTTCAAATTATAATTTTGAAAATGAAGATCATGTTGAAAATGAAACAGAATTTCCAATTTTTAATTTTGAGGAATTTAGTATTTTAATGGATAATGCTGAAATTTTCTGGAAATATAAAGAAAAATGGTGGAAGAAAAAAGGAGCAATGAGAAAAATTGAGTGTGGGTCATAACCAGGAGCCAGGACAGCAGAGAAATGAAAAAAAAAAGAGGGCAACACTTTCCGATATGCTAAAAGTTAGGCTTGAAATCATGAATGAGGACTGGAGATGGATCAGTGACTAAGAGTGCTTGACACTCTTTAAGAAGACCAAAGTTGAGAACCCAACGCTTACTTGGGACTTGCAGCTGCTTGGAACTTTTGCTCTAGGCACTCGGTGCCCAGTTTTGGCTTCTGCTTAACTAGAGAGAGAGAGAGAGAGAGAGAGAGAGAGAGAGAGAGAGAGAGAGAGAGAGAGAGAGAGGGAGAGAGAGAGAGAACACTGAGTTTGGTGAATGGTGGTGAAAGGATCCTGGTTCAGTGAAGGTCCTAAGAGGAAGCACCTGTACCTGAGTTCTGCTCTGTGACTTATTGGCTCTATAGCTTTAGAGTAAGCATTCAGGTCTTATTTATAGACTATAAGATTTTCTGTATTTTAGGAGGTCTTAGAGTTTTGAGGATAAAAATAGTATGTGTGAAATTGCTTTGGCGTAGATCACGTTGGTCAAATGGAAGTTACTGTAAGAAATCTAATTTTTCCATTCGTAACTAAGCTTTTCATTCTCATTTATTGTGGCTTCTTCACAATATAATTTAGTCTAACAAAGTAAATAAATAACAGGAAGAAGCCCAAAAGCAGTTTCTCTAAGGCCTATGTGAGCTCCTGCCTCCAGGTCTTATCCTAACTTCCTTCAGTGATGAACAGTGATGTGGAAATGGAAGAAGTTTACATCCCAAGCAGGTGGGTTGTCATTATCGGTTGCCCTATGCTTCTTGGCAGAGAGGTTTACAAGGAATTTCAGCAGAGCAATGTGCATGCCGTTAGCAGTAGCTTTCAAAGAGCAAGACCAAAATTCGAGCAAGTGAGCCTGTTGGATTCTGAAGTAGTTCATCACCTCATTCATGATTTTCAGCCTCACGTTATAGTACACTGTGTTGCAGACAGAAGAGCAGATGTTGAGAGTCATCCAGATGCTGCCTCCCAGCTGAATGTGGTGCTGCTGGGAATTTAGCAAAGGTGGCAGCTGCGATTGGAACATTTCTCATCTACATTAGCTCAGATTTCCACTTATACGGATGTCTATATACAAGTCCCCTGGATCTGTATGGAAAAACAAAATTAGATGGAGAAAAGGTGGTGCTGGAAAATAATTTAGGGAATGTTGTGTTGAGAATTACTGTTCTGAATGGGGAAGTTGAAAAGTTTGAATAAATTGCTGTGACTGTTATGTTCGACAAGGTGCAGTTCAGCAGCAAACCAGCAAAAATGGACTATTGGCAGCAGAGTTTCCCATGGAACTCTGAAGATGTAGTCAGTGTGTACTGGCAGCTGACAGAGAAGAGGATGCTGAATCCATCCATTAAGGGAACATTTCACTGGTCTGGCAATGAGCAGATGACTAAGTATGAAATGGTGTGTGCAATTGCAGATGTCTTCAACCTTCCCAGCAGTCACTGATAGCCCTGCCATGGGATGCAACGCCCCAAAATACTAAGCTTGATTGCTTCAAATTGGAGACTTGTGCACTGGCCAGTGGACACCATCTCAAATTGGAATCAAAGAATCACTCTGGTCTTTGCTCAATGACAGGAGATGGAGACAGACCATCTTTCACTAGTTTATGTGCTGTGTGTTTCTTTTTAAATGAAAAGTACACTATGTGGCACTTTTTCAAGAATAAAGGAAATAGTTTTTTAATGAGTACTCCTTAATTGTGACACACGATCCTTCAAGTAAATGATGCTGTTGCACCAGGGGAACATTGGACTGACTGAGGGCATACAGGACTTTCTGTTAATTGTTTTGTTCTGGCTTACCTTGCTATTCAAGTATAAGAAATTATGATTCTTAATGTCTGAGGGCTGGGATGAAACAGAATGTTAGACTTCTTATGAAGTGAATTGCTCATTCCTAAAACTTCCCTTTTTGTTGTTGTTTGGTATGTTGGCTCTTATATATTGATAGTTTCAATGTGTGTATAATCATATGAAAATTATTGGTATACACTATTTGCTTTGTTTGAGCCCAGACCAAAAACCTTGGAGAAAAGACACTATTTTTGCCACTGTAAGTATGGTTTTTAAATTCTTGATTCTTTAATGTGTTATGTATATAAGAACTTGTACAGCCTGATGCCTTCTTTATAACACTATGTGGCAAAAACTTGGGAGAGTGCTTGTGTGTGTGTGTGTGTGTGTGTGTGTGTGTGTGTGTGTGTGTGTGGCTGTAAAACAGATGTTACGATCTATTATCGTGCCATCTAGTTACTAATCGTAAGACTTTATAGAGGTACTAAGTTCTTCTAAGATCCTATCCCTCAATGTCTCATAAGGTAAATAATACATATAGTTGCGGAGATAAGCTGTGTTGGTAAATTTCTTTCCTTGACAGGATAGAGACACCATAGACACCAATATGTACTCCTGTGGAATTGTGGACCAGAAGAAGGTGCAATCTAGAAATTGAACCTTTCTTCATCTTGAGCCTCCTTTCATTGCCTAGAGCCATGGTGATTCTATTATCAAGTAGCAGATTTCAGGCTTTGTCTTCAAGCAGTAAACATTCCTTATCATACAGGGTAATGACAGCATGTCAACCTTAACTCTCCCTCTCATATGTCAACAACAGCTTGACTCTAGCTCTGCCTCCCTCCCTACCATATCCATACTATATCCACTGCTTCATTTTTTTTTCTCTTTCTCTCAATTCTCCAAAGTATTTGTTCATCATAGTGAATCCCACTGCCAGAGCATGAAGACCAGGGTGGAAGCACTGGGAATCATCTGCAGCCCCAGGTTGCAAGTGTATGTACATATGTGTACCCCTATGTCTAAACCAGAAAACAAATTCTGGTATTCTGTTGATGCCTTCCATCTTGCTTTTTAATCTGATTTTAAATGGCAGCAGACTTCACAAATTGGTTACGCTGCCTGGTCAGTGAATTTTAGTGATCTATCCATCTCCAGGTCCCTTTGTCCAAGAGTAACAGCATTTGTCGCCACACTGGCAGCTGTAAGTGTGGGCTAAGGGAGCTCAGACTTGGATCCTCAAACTTACATGTTGAACACTTACTTTGATGACTCAGGCATCTCACTGTCCAATATAGAAAGCTTAAATTTAGAGTATATTTGTGAACTTTCTAAAACTTTTCAGATACTCCTGTCTAGCTCCCCTAATATCTACCTCTACATTTTTAGAATGCCATGTTTGCTAGAATTGGTAATCATGATACCCCATTACCTAACATTAATTAAGAGCCACACAACACTCAGATTTTGTTATTTTCCCTAAGAACTTGGGATATAACTTGGATTAATTTTTAAATTTCCTTATCTTAAACCATCAGGGTTTACTTGGCATTCATCACAACTTCTTGAAGTTCAATATTTCAATAACTGACCATGGTAACATGTCTTACCCTGGTAATTTTTAGATTTTTACCGTGTTGAAAGACAAAATTTTGACCCCAATTTTCCTTATGATTGACTAAAATTCTTTCTGGATTTTTGGAAAGAAGGCCACAGTAGTGAAGAACCAGACTCAGGAGTCATATCATAGGTATATGCACATGCTGGCATAGTGATATCACATTTAATGTCACCTTAATATTATGAAAAGAAAATCTGTTGACTATATTTATCCAGGACATGATACCTCCCCTCAGGAATTATGAAGACAAGAGTATCTTGTTACTCTCCAGGAAATGCCTGTTCTGCTATAAATTTACACAGCCATTTATTAGTATGGGTAAGAACATATTCATTCCACATATGCAATTTATTTATAAGTACTTTTTACCATTTTGTTTGTTTTTGTATATGCATGTGTAAAGGTATGTCATGTACATGTAATTACCTATGCAAGTCAGAAGAAAGACTTAGACCTTGTGGAACTGCAGTAATAGTGGATGTGAGCTGCCCTACAGGAGTGCTGAGAAGCCTACACTGTTGAGACTTCTTTCCAGAATTTCATGTATACCTTAAATCCCCTATACCTTTCTTGTTTAAGTTTTTTCATAATAAAGAAATAATTTGTAATAAACTAGCTATACAAAAGTAGAGTGAAAATGATTAACATTTGTCACATATCCATGTCATAAACCTCATAGTAGAGAATATATCTAAAATTTTACAGATCATTTTCCCTAATTACTCCATATAATGGGTAATAAAAAGTTTCACTATTTCAGGAAACTGGAGTACCTAAGACTATATTTCTTTACTGCAGTGTGAAAATGAGCAATAAATTGTCAAATGGATGTAGAAAGATGACCCAACTCAATGAGTAACCACTTGCTTTACAACTATGAGGAGCAGAATTGAATCACAAGAGCTCATAGGAAAAGCTTGGTGTGACAACACAGACTTCGTAAGATTCAAATATTGGGGGGTATGATGCAGATAGGTGAACACCTAAGCTTACTGTCTATTCACACTAGCCCATTTGGCAAATTTTAAAAATAGGAAGATCCTGTTCCAAAAATAGCAAGATGAATAGGGCCTGAATAACAAGTCAAGGTTGACTTCTGGCAGCCACATCATATACATACAAATATATCTGTACCCACATGTGCAACTTCACACACAAAGCATGCATATACATGCACACATTCACATGAACAAAAAAAATACATAAAGACAACTACTGATGATTTCAATTTTTAATCTCAAACATATGATAGTTATTCAGAGAAATTCCATTATGCATGTGTCGATAATAATAATTTTCTTCCAAAAAGTTATGAGGTATGACACAGAAGTCCCAGCAAATACTCCCTCAGCCTGGCACCCAATGACAATGTCAATGATTTTAATCAAGTTGACAGTATGCTCCTTTTAGAGGATACTGTAAAATTGGGACTTCACCTATGGTATATTCTGTAAGAAACTCTAACTCCACTCTAATTCTGAGAAAAAAAAATCACAGCCCATGATGGTTTTGTATATGCTTGGCCCGGGGAATGGCACTGTTTGGAAATGTGGCCTTGTTGGAGCAGGTGTGGCCTTGTCATTCAAATCAACAAAGGTACAAGAAACTATCTATGTCAAAGGACACCTAAGGGGAATGAAGACTCCATGGCTAGCAGCATACTAGATGGAGTTCTGTACAAATACAAACATATGGTTAGAAGTATGAACTATACTTATTAAAGCTCCATTCATAGTACTTTGGTTACCACAAATATTTCATAAAAATGAGAAATTAATAGGAAAAGGAACAGATAAAGGGGTGTGAGAACACCTTTTATTACCTCATTATTTGTTTGTAAATGCAAAACTGTTATATATTTTAAAAATTTTAAAACACTATGTATTTTATAATTTTAATATTTATTTATTATTATGTTTAAATTATCATGTCTTAGATAAATAATGATACAGGAAAAGTAAACTGAAATAACTATGTTAAGAGAAACTTGTCTCTGTGTATTTCAAGTATACATGCTATGAAAAATTTCAAATCAATGAGTTACTATCTCGCCGGAGAAAATAAAAGCAGATCAGACTAGCACTATGGCTCAGCAGTGAAAAGTGATTGCAGTGCAATTTTAATGACCTGTATTCACTCCTATATCCCACATTTGGGTGGATGAAAGAGAGGACTTCACCAAACTGTCTTCTGAAATGTACGATGTCTTCATGGTACAATTCTTCATATGTGTACCATGGCATGGGTAAGTCCACCTCTCTCTCTCTCTCTCTCTCTCTCTCTCTCTCTCTCTCTCTCTCTCTCTCTCTTTCTCTCTCTGATGTTTGGCAGTAGGAGGTAGAAGGTGCAATAAACTATTGGGAAGAGCAATATAACTCTACTGTTACATTTCTTTTGAAGGGTTATTCTAAGTGTTACTGTTCTAGTGTAGGTCTAGGACGTTGGCAATTCTCAATCACCATCTGTAGGTGATGATACATGGTCTATGCCGGCATAAATATCAAGATTCCTTAACCCCTATCATCAGATTTCACATAGTCACTGGAGATCTGGATATTCCTGTCCCTAATACTAGCTGATGTATACAGACAGTGTTTAGTCTAATAGTCATAGTTCCTTAAAACTGAACAGTATTTGTGTTATAGCATTTGGCCAAAGCCTGAGTCCCTGTGCTAAGAGTCAACCTAATTCTTTGGAACTCTTAATATGATGAGGGACTATAGTTTATCTTTTCTAATTCTGTAAGAATTTTATTGTCTTGAAGTATTTGTTTTCTGTAGTCTTCTCCTGACTCTTTTATTTCCATTCTTGTTATAATTGTCATGGGTATTCCTGAAGTACTCTGCATGTTGAACAGCTTGTTTCTATCTTAGCAGTAGTTGATGTTGCTACGTTTTTGCTTCAGACAGAGAGCTTCACAATTGTTCTACTGAACTGTTCTCTCATCAATATGGCTTTGACTCTGCTGCTTCTTTATTTATGTTAAAAGAATGAATCACAAAATACAGGCAAGAATAGACTACTCTCTCATGCAAAGTCTTTACTGCATAATTGAGAGAAAGCTCAGTAGGTAAGTCCATTCATTACTCTTGCAAAGTTCTGGGTTCATTTCCCACCACTCATATAGCACCTCATACCTACCTTCAACTCTAGTTTAAATCTAGTGTATTTAACACATTCACACAAACATACATTCAGACAAATACAAATGCATATAAAAATAAATAAATATTTAATAAAAAATGAAGAAAGCCTTTATCTGATCTAAAGCTGAAATATCTGGAGCTTAGCAAAATGTCTCTCAACTGTATCACTCATTGACCATGAGAAGAATGCTTACCTGATCTAGAAGAAGGTGTTAGTATCAATCTCAGGAATATGTTCCATACAAATTGTAGCCATTGTTGATTACTTTTTGTACCAACTATGGTCTTATCTCTCAGTACCATCCCTGGTAGTCTGTCCCCAAGTTCAGAGAGACAAATGGAAACAGGGTAATTGAGAATTTACTAAGGTTTAGAACAAGAAAAAAAAAACAATATAAGAAACATTTTAAATATCCCTCACTCAAACTATCATTTTGCTGTGATCATTGCATGGTTTTCTTGGCGCATTCCTGAAGTATTCAAGGTGACCTTTATATAGAAGTAATGTAGGCACATGTTTGGCAATCCCTATGATGAGGTAGCCATAACAACAAGGTGGAATCAAATAGCTGCTAATTTGGGGATAACATAGCCCAGATCTTCAACATATTTTCAATTCTCAAAAAAATGAACTTCAGAGGGAGTTCTTACAAGACAAATTTACAAAACCTGATCCTTAAAATTAAAGGTGATATTAGTGTTGCTTATTTTAAACTTTTCCATTATCCCATGGCGTATGTCTGTTATATGTGTTAAAATAAATAAAGAAGAAGAATGGACACAATGCAGAGAATTTGCATTCTCAGCATCCCAGTCATCCATGAACTGAAAACATTTTCGGGGCAACATACCCACTGTTGTTGTAATGTTTTCTCTAACCACATATATCCATGTGCTGAATTTTCTGAAGCTATGGGACAATATGCTAACATTACCTGTGTACTTTCATGCTGATAAGGGATAGAATTTCTAATCATTGCTATTTCCTGAATCCTCAATATCAATACTTGTTCCCAGTATCTATTTGCTCCTACTGAAAATCTGAATGGGACAATGCTCATTACTTCCCATTATATTTCAAATAAAGTATAAACATAGAGCTTATTTGCTTAATCTATGCATGTCTATTCTGAACTTTATCGTCCATAAGTATCTTTCTTAGTTAAAATATGTCTAAGGGCCAGGTTTTTAATAATTCATTTAGGCAGTCCTTAGCATGTACAAATGAATGTTGTATTTTTTATGCTGTTTCTATTAAAATGTTAAAATATTTGCTTGGTTTAGTAACAATGGTAAAGGTATAAGGAAAGACAAGTTATCTTGGAAACTGTCGGCATAGCATTGTGATTTATAAGACACAATGTGAAAAATCTCTGCAGTATGCTTGTGTTAAAAATCTATAAAAATGAATGTCAAGGATTCACTATCCAAAAGAAATTGCCTGAAAACTGAGTTTTTCTGGTAATGAAAGACAGTGAACAAGTTCTAGAAAACATGGAAGCACAAAAAACAATAAGTTAATTTATATGACTTATTTAAAAAAAAAGGCTTTAAACTGGATAATTGAAGATGTCCTAGCAAATTTTGTCTGTTGGACTGCTAATGAATCCTGTTTTACTGTGTGTGAGCATTGTTACCATAGACAAGAACCTGAGCAGGACTCTCAACTTTCTTTTCCTACAAATGGAAGAGGAATTGTGAAGTTGAAGTTGGGGTTTGATTCTTTCAATTTAGTACCTGGCATGAGTAGGTAGTTCAGAAGCTTGTCTAGTATAGAATCTCCATTAGTGTACATTATACCCATAATTAAAGGCATATCAATTATTAATTTGGTACCAGTCAATATTCTCAGTATTTGAAAAACTTGGTCATGCTGAGAAACAAGAGCCTGGACTGCAGTTGTAAACCAATCTGTTGTAGTATGCCCAAAGCTTTAAATGATATTCTCCTCAACATCTATACCAGAGTCCCCATTTCCATGATGGACTAACAGCCTAAGTCTCCTAAAACCCTTTATTTCTACTAGAGACAAAGCTAATCTAAAAGAAAATTGACAATGTTTGTTTATATTGGTAGCTACTTATTAATAAATCTATAAGTATTCAAACCTGTGGATATGTATTCAAATGTTTATAAATATTTATTAATAACATGAAGTATGTATATAAACTTATCTGCCTTCATTTTTTTCCACCCCTGTCTCAAAGGTATTTAAAAAGAGGGCCCAATTAATAGAAAAATGAGGGACTATTGATTAGAGGGTGTTTGACTAAAGTGGGAATCTTGGAAGCAGAAACACTTCTAATTGGTCTTTCCATCATCTGATATTTAATTATTAGCTTCACAGTGATGAGTATTGAAGGAATGCTTTATAGGAAGAGTGATTGCTAACTGTTAGATACACAGTGTTCTGTGTACCCTCTTATCTTAGTTTCTCTTAATTGTGATACAAAGAACTTAAAAGAGAAGGGGTTTATTTAGGCTTATACTTTAAAGATAGCTTATTTTGGTAAGGAAATCAGTGTAGCAGGAAGTGAAAGCAGCTGCTCACTTGTCATTCACAACTGCAAACCAGAGTGGAATGGATACCTGAAAATTCTCATCTTTCTTTCTCTGGTTTGTGTACATCAGCATTGCTTTCCAAGCAATGGTGCTACCCGTAAATAAGATGAGTATCCTTATATCAAGGAAACAAAATTTCTTCACTGTCTTTCAAAGAGGACATAAAATCATCTAAGAAAAGTCCCCATAGGAGGACTAGGATAGCTAGCAATTTCTTGCTCAAGTATGTGTTGTTGGAAAGTATCAATATTTTTCTCTGAAAATTTTCCTTCAAAGATCCCACTCCTTGTGAAACTCATTGAAACCATGATATGTCTTGCCTGAGTGCATTGTCTAGCTGACTTACTGGATTTGTTTCCAGCCCACAGTGTGCAAAGAGGATGGCAGAGTAATTAAATTTCTTAATATGTGGAGGAGTCAGGCAACAATGAAATTTGATTGGCTCTCGCATGCCAAATATTTGCCCTATAAAGGACTTTGTCACTTAAAAAATTAAAAAAAATGATGTAGAGGAAATTTTCTGCTTGGGAGAGTATATAATTGTGCATGAACAGACAAATCTGCAGCCACAGTTACACTGTTGAACTTTCAGTATGAGTGATTTTCAGCAGATGACCTGAGTGACTGACAAGACCAGAAGAAAAAGCCAGTCAATTTTATAGAGCATAATCTACCCCCAAATGAGCAGTTCTGCCTGTTGTCCTTGGCCAGGAATTGGTAGTGCCATCATGTCTATTTGTTTGCTAGCTTGTTTTGTTTGTTTGATTTAGTTTCTTTCTTTTCAGAAGACAAAAATGGTTAGTGACACTGATTCTTTCTTCTCCATCTCCTTCTTGTTCTTGTTCTTCTTCATGTTCTTGTTCTTGTTGTTCTTGTTCTTGATCTTCTTCTTCTTCTTCTTCTTCTTCTTCTTCTTCTTCTTCTTCTTCTTCTTCTTCTTCTTCTTCTTCTTCTTCTTCTTCTTCTTCTTCTTCTTCTTCTTCCTCTTCTCCCTCTCCCTCTCCCTCTCCCTCTCCCTCTCCCCTCTCCCTCCCTCTCCCCTCCCTCTCCCTCTCCCCCCCCCTCCCCTTCCTTCTCCTTTCCCTCCCCCTCCTTCTGGCTAATGCTAAATATTATGAGAAGAATTACATAGATCCTTAGAAGTTCAGTTATTCTAATCCTTTCTAATTCTTCTGCTACAAACATCATCACTTTCTGAGTCTGACACAAAGATGCTTCCAGCTAGTTCCTATTAAGGTCTGAATTTGCAAATAACTATCCTTTTTTAAAGCATTGTTTTTACAGTTTGCTTAAACATACACTTACTGAACCCATATTAGACAGACTGGGATGAGTCACTGAATGCATTAATAACTCTCTATGTATGAGTTTACTATATATGCATCTCACTTTTAGTATTTTTCCCATTGCTATGGAAAACTGCCCTAATAAACATCTTAAGAAAAGAAGAGTTTATTTTGTATTACAGTTCAAGAATTCTAGCCATTATGGCAGGGATGACATAGAAACAGGATGTTGCAGGAACTAGTAACATGACGCCTACAGCCAGCAAACAAGGGAAGATGAGTCCTGATACTCAACTCCACTCACAGTTTCATTCAGTTTATCACTTCAGCCCATGGAATCATCTTGCCCACATTAAAGTATTTTTCTTCCTGAATTAAACTAATACAGAAATTATCATTCAGCTGATATGCCCAGAAATTTTCTCTTGGTCATTCTAGGTCTTGTCAAATTGCAAATAATAATGTTCACAATGGATACTGGCATTAATTTGGTATTTCTCTAGGTGTATTTTATCCACATAAACATTTATCTTAAACCATATTGATTTATATGATGTTTATATTGAATAAGTATATTATGTTTGCATTTGCAACTATCCTTTTTTATAACATTATGATATATTTGCATATTTTCCATGCCACAAATTACATAATAATCTTCCAAAAGACTTTCTGATTTGAGAAAATTTATAGTATGTGGAAAAGAATAAGCACATCTCAATTTACTGTAATCTTCATTTCAAGGATTTCAAATATTTAGTGATCTTCAGGAATAATCTAGACTTTGATAGTTTGGAGTAGATGCAGCAGGGTAAAATGCTTACAAAAGCACATGCATACACATACACTACCTCAGTTCCAAAAACAACTTTCTAGATATCTTGCATGCTCACTATAATGCTCTACTCTGTCTGCCCATTTGCTTATATTTTCTTGTGCCTCTTTGAGAACATGAAACACTGAATATGTAGACAGCAAATGTTCATCATGTCCCTACTGATTTGATTCAGTCAGTTTGTTCCGGTAGAAGTAGAAAAGAAGATAGCCTGCGTAGTAGCTGCTGTTCTCTTCCTAACTGTGTTATCAAAACAAACAAACAAACAAACAAACAAAAACCCAACAACAAACAAACAAAAATCAAAGCAAAATAAACAAAACAAAATAAAACAAAAACAAAAAACAAAAATCAATAAAACAAAAATCCCGAAAACTAAACCAAACAAACAAAAAACAAAAACAACCAACCAACCAAAAAAAACAAAAACAAAAACAAACAAACAAAAACCTGTTTGCAGTGTCCAACATATAGGATAAAGGGAGCCTGCTTTTACCTGGCACTGGTACGTAAAAAGAATTGCTACACAACCGGGGAGGGCAGTAATGGGGGAAGGATGGGGAAGGGAACACCCATAGAGAAGAAGGGGAGAGGGGTTAGGGGGATGTTGAACTGGAAACTGAGAAAGGGAATAACAATTGTAATGTAAATAAGAAATACCCAAGTTAATACAGATGGAGAAAAAAAGATATATACTCTAGCTAAGCCATCCCTGGGCATATCCCCAAAGGACTCTAAATCCTATTGCAATGATTTTTATTCACCTGTGTCCACTGCTGCTCTATTCACAGTAGCCAGAAATTGAAAGCAACCCAGATATCCAAAAATCTTTTAATAGAGAGTGAAAGGGTGGTACATGTAAACAATGGAATATTAATTGGCTGTAAAGAAAAATGAAATTGTAAGATTTCCAGGTAAATGAATAAAGTTGGAAGTATTCATTCTGAACAAAGTAATCCAGACTCAGAAAAATAAACCAAAACTATCATTGTTCTCAAGGAGATACCAACCTGAAGATTTCTTCGTTCATGACTAGCTGGGAGGCTCTGTGCATGCTACTAGGGAGGAAAGTCATTTACAATCATAACCAGCTTTAAACCTACAAAAACTACTGGCCTGGCAAGATGTATCCAGTTATGTAACAGTGCCATGAATGTTTTGGTTGAATTTAATGCTCAGTCCACAAGATGGAACCCATGGCATACTAGGTAATAGGACCTATGGGAGAACCTAATGCTGTCGTTACTGTGCTAAATGGACATAGCAATAAACTGCTCCTTCGTTCTAAAAAAAAAAAAAAAAGAGTATCAGTGTTACATCACTTTAATGGAATATTCAAGGCAGTTAAATTATAAAGAGAAAAAGTTCAGAGTTTCGATCTGAGATAGAATGGGGACACTGTTTGTTTGTTTGTTTTTTGTTTGTTTTTTGTTTCTTGTTTTTTGTTTTTTTGTTTTTTGTTTTTTGTTGTTTGTTGTTTTGTTGTTGTGTTTTTGTTTTTGTTTTTGTTTTTGTTTCTGCCAATGGAACCTATCCTGTAGGTACAGAGTGGTAGAGAAACATCCTTACAGTGTCAGCAGGAAACAGAATGAAGTAATATAACCCTGTAGTCCTCCACAACCTCTCCTGTAAAGTAGGGATCTTTAACTAGGCACTGACTGTCTCTGCCCCCCCCCTTCACACACACACACACACACACACACAGACACACACAGAGACACACACACAGACACACACACACACACACACACACACATTCTTTCTTATTTTATATGTATGGGTGTTTTGTCTCCTAGTATGTTTGACATCTGAGAGCCAAAAGAAGGTAGTAGATCCACTGGGGCTGATTCCATTTCAATGGGTTTGAGCCACCATCTATAGGCTAAGCTAAGGTCCTGGACCTGTGAAAAAGCAGCCTCTGCTCTCCATTGTAGAGCCATCTCCACTCTCTCTTAAGATGTTTGTTAGCTTCTGACATTGCCAGGAACTGGTGATTGGGACTATAACACAGGTCATTGGGAAACAGTCATCAGAGCCATAGTTTTGATGGTCTTTTTCTTAGTTCTGCATTCAACTTTAAAAGATTTAGAATGATGCTATTATGCAGCAAGGAAGGTCCAGGATAAGGTGAAGCTTATCATTGGATGAGAAGGAAGGGTAGGCAGGGGAAAAGGTCTAGGAAAAAGGGTGGAGGAGGAGAAGTCGAAGAAATCAAGATGGAAATGGAGCAGGAAGATCCAGATCCAGGTGGACTAGATCAATTTTTATCTTGTCTAGGTGGCCAGTTTCTATCTTTGTTAATTGGCAGTGAATTTATTCTGTGGATATATTGTAGATGGAGAATTTAAAATATTCATCTAACTGTTAAACCTAAATTTCTATAGCTTTGATTTTACTGGGTTACCTGGGATGTGAGCAAATTTTCCAGTGGTCAGAGCAACAAGCTGTTTCAGTTCTGGAAGTTGTGCTTATCTATAGAATGCCTGGGGCTAGTGTGGTGTGGTACCGTGCTAGAATGGTCCATGGGACACAATGTGTGTGTCAGGCATGGTTACAACCTGTGAAGGGGACAGTATATGAAAGTGACTGGCAGAGAAACAGCTGGAGCACTAGGCTCACATTTTGAGTGGGAACATGTGGGAACCGGTTCAGTCACCTTTTTAGTTTTACCACAACAAATAAGTATGTGAAGGTTAATCCTGGGTATATCTGGTATCAACTAAAGATATAAACTGTAAAGGACACCCATGAAGAACTTTTTTGATTAGGTGATCTGAAGGAGGGACATGCTGGTGAGACAGCAGTCTCATAGATCTAGAAGCTATCAGATTCTCAGCATCTCTCTGTAGATGGTCATAGGGTAGCAGGCTTGTGTGGAGTAATCCAATCTAAAACAAAGCCCATTTATTTACTTAGCCATATTGTTTGTCTAAAATTTCAGAAATGAAGTTTCAGAAGACTCCCTCCTAAACTTTCTTCCTTTCCCACATCCTTTTCTTCCTTTTGTTTCTCATTCATTCTTTCCTTTCTCTCCATTTCCAGACTATGAATTTTCCCTAGTGAAAACTTGGAGTTGTTTCAGTCCCCATGCCTGTCCACTATTGGGACTTCTCCAAAATGGACAAAGTAGGCCACTAGATACAAACAATTTGGGGTAATTTGGGTAGCTTTCCAGGAAATGTCCAAAGCACTGTTCAGCCCTGCCTCCGGGCCTGTGCCAAATCCTTGAAGCACTTAATCCTCTGTAGAACATGATATTAATGAGGAAGAAACAAACAAACAAACAAACAAACAAAACAAAACAAAACAAAAAGAAAAAAAAAAGAAACAAAATCAATCCAACAAGCAGAACATTACCAAGAAAAAGGACACAACAAAGGCTTTTCGCTCTTTTAGGCTGCCGGCTGGCTTCAACTGTAGAAACCAGAGACAGGAGGCTGCCTACTCCCAGGTTAGTCATGCAGAGGTGTGTGCGTGTGTGTGTGTGTGTGTGGGGGGAGGGTTGCACTTGTTTTCAGTCCAGAATTCTTAATCAAGGTTGTGGTGTCTCTAGTCCCAGTGAGTAAGGTCTTGTCTGCCAATCATAGCTTATAGGAATGTCCCCTGCAAAGTTCTAGGAGTATATTCACTTTCAGGAGTCTCTCTTTTATCTTTTTACTTCTTTGTTCCTCTCACTCCAACTCCTATTTCCTTCAGAACATGGGAAAGGACATCACTGCTGGTCAGGCGCCAATTCTTCTTCTCTTCAAGGAATGAGTCTCCTGAGATTACCTCAGGCTAGGTCTTTCTTCCAATGTGTTTGTGTGTGTGTGTGTGTGTGTTTGTGTGTGTGTGTGTGTTGGCTTCTCATTTTTCAACTTAACAGAAGCAACTGAACTGGAACTCTGAAACTCTGATGTCCATAGTAGAATTATTTTCTGGTTGCTGCAATAAAACATCCCACAAATGGAGCACAAAAATATTTATTTTTTATAATAATTTATAGAACAGACTATCATGGTGCTACTGACAAAGGTGCAAGGTCTTAAAGCAGCTAAACCTACATTTACACACATTGTTAATGCTCAATTTCTCTATTTCATACAATCCAGGATGCCTGACACAAAGGATGGTCTCACTCACAATTAAGCTGAATTTTCCCACAATCTTCAAGGTAATTATGGTAATTCATCTTGTCAAGATGCTTGCCTCACAGGACATTTCACATTCCATCAAGCTGATCATTAACACTAACCATTATATATGTCTTATTATTGTTGGCTGGAATGGAAGGAAATGGAATCCATGGAATGGGATGGGATGGGATCGGGTGGGATAGGAAGCATTGAATGGAATGTGGTTTAGTTGGTGGTCTCAACTTAATGGAACTTACTGGATTCCAAGGTACCCCTCCCTATCCATGTTCCTTGTTATGTCACACACCACTCTGCACTCTCATTATGAGTGATTGTGTCATATGTTCAAATTTCTTCTGGCCTCTCAGGATTGTGAGAATGATGCCTGATATGTTGTGGAGACTTGAGTGACATTCTCGTTATGATATCCATCACTCAGGTGCTCTGTGGAGAAAGATGACATGCTAGCAATGTTAATAAGACTGAAGTCTTCAATTTCAGCCAGCAAGGGCAGAGACAAATATGACTTTTCGGAGGACGAGAGCAAAGCAATAAAGAAAATGAAAATCTTTAAGGAGATAGCACTGAGGGAATAGCCAAAGCAGCACTAGGCAGGAAAGGGCAGCACTTACCTATAAAGCAATCATTTCCTTACCTGGTATATTAGCTAAAATGATGAGAAAATAATCAACTTTTGCACATTGTTTTTACAACAGTTTGACCTCAATGCTGAAAATGACAGCTTTGTTACAAGTTGGGAAGATTGAGTGGGCTTTTGTTTCTATTTCTATTTTAACTTAATTAATTAATTTATTTATTCATTTAAGAAAGCAAATGCTTCTATAACTCTGGTTGACCTAGAACTCCATGGTTAACTGGCCATGTGTTTACATGCTTCTAACTCTTGACTATTTGTATTAACAGCATATGCCTCAGTGCCTGGTTGAGCTGCTTGAGTCAGTCTCTCTCTCTCTCTCTCTCTCTCTCTCTCTCTCTCTCTCTCTCTCCCTCTCTCTCTCTCTCTCTCTCTCTCTCTCTCTCTCTCTCTCTCTCTCTCTCTCTTTCTCTCCTTTTTTTTACCTTTATGGGAATTTCTTACTTCTGTACAGTGAAATATAATAGTCAATCCAAATTTTTTTTTCTCCAATGAGTTGTATATTGCTCACAACACATTAATCTCTCAATACAACTTCACATCTTCTTTTTGAGAATAACTTTGCTTATAAGTCAGTAAAGAGTGAGTTCAGGGAACTCTGTGTGTGTGTGGGGGGGGTTGTGTGTGTGTGTGTGTGTGTGTGTGTGTGTGTGTGTGTGTGTGTGTGTCCTGATGTCACATTTATGACTGAGCACTCATGCCATTATCAGGACTGGGAACAGTTATTTATCTTTTTGTTGACTGCTGCCCATTGCAAAAACAAGCTTTTCTGACCAATTCTGAGGAACATTCCAAGTCTGTGGGTATAAACATAAATATTTAGAGGGCAATTAACACCATGACCACTTAGTAAAATAAAAGTAATAGCTTCTTCACTAGGCATATGACATTCAATGGGTAGAGAATCATATAATGAAAATGCCAGTTGCTTAAGGGACATGCTAAATGCCTCTTTTGTGCTAAGTTTTGTACTTGAATTTCTTCCTTAGGAGTCATGTAAACCTTGACATCTGAGTTCTACTGTCTTCCTAGGCTGATAGACTACTGAAACTCTTTGAGATCTGTGAATTTCTAGAGATTACAGTGCTGTAATCATATACCATAACCAAAAGCAACTTGCAAAGGGAAGTGTTTATTTCTACTTACAAATTATAATCTAGGGAAGTCAGAAAAGGAACTCAGAGGAAGAACTGAAACTCAGGCTATGTTGGAGTACTGTTTACTGACTTGCTGCCTATGGCTTGCTCTCTTACAATAATCATGACCACTAGCCCACTGATTGACTCCCTGCAAGAGGGTAGGAAACAGTGATCAGGTGTTTATGTCAGCAACACATGGAATAATGATGCATGTGAATTGGGCATCTCTATGTCAATTCCAAATGAAGAAAATACACAAACAGATTGCTCACAAGTTAATCTGGTGAAGAGCAGGATTCTCTCTCTCTCTCTCTCTCTCTCTCTCTCTCTCTCTCTCTCTCTCTCTCTCTCTCTCCCCGCTCTGTTTCTCTCTTCACTTTTCTCTCTCTTCTTTTTTTCTTTCTTTCTTTCTTTCTTTCTTTTGTATAAACAGGGTTCCTCTCTGTAGCCTTGGCTGTTCTGTTCTGGAACTCACTTGGAAGACCAGACTGGCCATGAACTCAGAGATCTGCCTGCTTCTGCCTCTAGATTACTGGTATTAAAGTCTTATACCACAACTCCCTGATGGTGGGGATTTTCTTAATTGAAATTATTTCTTCAGAATGTCTATAGATGGTACCAAACTGACATAAAATTAGTCAACACAATAACAATTCTACAGTGATATTCAGGCTTTACTTGGTTATAAGTCCCATGGTCTGCTGTCTCTGCTCAAATAAAACGATCCTTATTTGTTATGGAAGAAAGCTGGGGAAATTGCGTTTCCTCCAAGCACTCATCTGTGTTGTATTCATCCTTCTGTCTTCCAGAGACACCAGCCAATCTGTGAGCAGCAGATGCATGCCCAAGATTGTAAGTGCAAGTAAGCATATTTTGGCTGATAGTAGGGGTACATAGGTTACTTTCTTCAGCCTAACTTGCTGTACAAAGTTAGGAAACCTGACCAGGTGTATATTCTAGAAACACATGGAGTAATGATACACTGGATTTACTTGGCTGAGGTTGGAGATTGGAGAGAGAAGCACTCTGCACAAATACTCTGCTTCTTTTGGAAGCAGGAGGCATGCAGAGAGGAATATGACTTACAGGAGTGTCACATTTATTCTGCAGAAGAGGATGTGCTAGCTGTGTTCTTTCCTTTTATTCTGTGATGTGACTTCAGGTCCGAGAAAGTGATAAGGGCCCTATTAGAATTGGCAGATGTGAAGACTTCTTTGCTGCTTGGGACGGGGTAGGGTGCATGGGGATGAACCTTCGCTGGGTGAGGAGAGCTAGGCAAGAGTTTGTTACCAGCTTTTTCGTTCATCAAAGAAACATTACAGGGGCTTTCATTTGATTGGTACCTGGCTTCTCTGTGGCTGAGAGTGCTAGAACCCTGGCAATGTGGACAACATATGGAACAAGTATCCAATAGCTTGAATTCTGAAGCATAAAGGCTTAACTTTTCTCTCTACTATGGACATTCTTGTTGGGTTCCTTTCCCTGCACAAAGATGAGGGATTGTGTCAGAGCTCAAATGGTATATGGAGCAAAGAATGGGTTTCTTGAGTTTCTTGGGTTTCCATGTGACATGGTGAAGGCACTTTCACCTGAGTCTCCATGGGAGAGCAGCTGAGCAATGCATGTTTTTGCTTGCCTACTGCACTATAGCATACTTGCATATCCCAGAAGAGCCTGCACTTGCTTGCTGGCCCACTTCCAGCCAGGTCTGCATCCACAGGCATGCAAGAGTTGCTTGCCAGTGTTTTGGGGACAGTCTTCCATTTTGCCCCCTAAATCACAAATCAACAAATGGTTATTCTGATAGACTAGATGCTATGTCTGGAAGCCAGAACTTCCTGCTCTGGCACCATCTTTGAAGTTGCCCTCAAGGATGGCATGGTTGTTTTCCACACTATCAGCCTTCAAGGGGCATGGTTGTTCTTTAAGTATCTTCTAGAGATTGACCGAGTATTTATTTAAGCCCTTCTTGCTCTTTATTATGCTTCATTTAACTATTTTATTGATCCTCTTACTTGTTCCTTTGCTGACAGATTTCTAGGCACTGACTTCACATCCTTTTCTGGGGCTCATTCTTGAGGTTTTTCTATGTCTACAACCCAGTGTCCTCTAAATGGTACAGCTCAGTGAACAGGCCATCAAGAGATACATGTTCCTGTTTACAGACATCTTCCTTCTCTCCAGAGCCTGGAGCAAGGCAATCTCTCCCTATCTGTGTCTGTTCTGAACTTGCATTTTAAATGCTCAAAATCAGCAATAAATCGTGTGTGTGTGTGTGTGTGTGTGTGTGTGTGTATTCAGTTATTCCCCAGTGTCTTTCTCCTCAAGAACTGTATATTTTATCTTTAAAACTTTTTTTTTACATTTTGTATTTGTACACATGCATGCTATGACATGTGTGGTGATAAGTGGACAAATTGTGGGAGCAGCTCTCAGCTTCCAACCATGTGGATCCTAGGGATTGTTGAGCTTGGTGGCATATACCTTTGCTTGGTGAACCAGCCTCCTGATATGCTTTTTGAGATACAATCTTTACTAGCCTGAGAGTTGTGAGGTTTGATAGGCAGGCCAGTGATCCCTGCTTCCTACCTGTGTGATTACCTGTATTTTATCACACTTGATCACTTTGATACATGAATTTTATGGGATCAAACTAAGGTCCTCCTGCCTGTAAGACAAACATTTTACTGACAGAGCCATCTCATTCAGTGGATGTTTGATGGCACAATTCCAGACAATAGTTTTCCAGTGGTAGGGAGACTACTGAATATGAAGGCATTTAGACTTCACTTTCCAAGTGGCTTTATGTTCTACTTTGGGCACAAGGCTGTCTGAGTTAGGAATGGCAAATGCAATCCATTGTGAGACTCAAAAGGGCACATGGGAAGAGCATAGACTGGATCAGATTAGGAAATTTATATGTGACTAATCCACTCGCTATTGTTCAACAAATCTGGAATTATGTTAGAAATACAGGGGGTTGGGGATTTAGCTCAGTGGTAGAGCGCTTGCCCAGCAAGCGCAAGGTCCTGGGTTCGGTCCCCAGCTCCGAAAAAAAGAAAAAAAAAAAAAGAAATACATTGGGTCTTCCTATAAAAAATTAATTTTGAGGAAAGTTCTCATTATGTAGACTTGGCTAGCTTAAACTTACCATGCAGACCAGGTGGCTTCAATCTTACCTAGATGTATCTGTCTCTTCCAAATTGGTTTCAGTTTAGACTTGGCACTTAAAAGTAGCCTCATTATGTGAGAGTTTTGGCACAATGGAACAGTATTCTGACTGCCTGCTTTTACTCACATAGTTCATGTTTGCTCTCTAAATTAGAGCAAGGTCTAGTTTCTTGGTCTCAATCCTCTAGAGTAGATACCCATCTCTTCTTGGAATATTCCTGGCATGCACTTTACTATAAGTCTCCCAGTTACAATTCACCTAAATTATGGGGGAAAGTTTGCTTCATTGCTTTTTTAAAAATTTATCTGGGTCGATTAGCGATTTATAAGATCTCTTCCTCAGTCTCTCCCCAACTGTCTACATAGCCAAGGATAAATTTGAGTTACTCTCTTCTCACCAACTCCAAACTCTTATTTCAATTGTGTGCTACTAGTGTCTATGCCTATTTATTACTGGGGATATAACCCAGAGCCTGGTGTATATTATGAAAATTCCCTACCAATCAAGACACATATCCAATCCTCTGCTTCTGTTTTTCTAAAGAGGGAAACACAAAAACCTATGATGAGGAAATTCAAAATATTCAGATTGAGCAATGTATATTACCATATTTCTTTAGCATCAATATAGCACAGCAAAGGAGGAAAAGACAAAATCTTTTCCTAACAGGTGGACTGACCCTTAGAGAGGGATTCACCTCAACACTCCTCTGTTCTCTAGTTCAAGCATAGTGGATGAATGGGTAGTTTTCCTCTGTGTGGAATCTGGGCTGTAGCTGAGCTCCCACAGGAGACAATGAAGCTGCATTCTGACAGTGAACTTTTATTTCTGTGGTTTATCACAGCCTACATGGGTTCTTTATTCTGCATGCCTCTGGGGATGTTCTTGAAGCCCCTCATTAGTCTTTCTGAAAGTAAGGGTGACAATTATCTGGCAAATGAAAGCACATCTTGCAGGACCCTCTTTCTAATTTTCAGCACATGCTTTCTTTAAGTGTGAACTTTACTGATATCTATGAATGTTTGGTACTTTCTGATGGTAATCTACTCATACTTGGTAGCAGTAGCAATAATAATAATTCATTGAAATATGAACGCCTACAATTAATTGCTGATCTAGACATTGTGTTACATGCTTGTGAAATACAGTGGGTTTTCCATTAAAAATTACACACATGCATGGGTGTACATAAACATACACTCAGACACTTGAACTGTTTACATTAATTAATTCACTTTATATCCAGAATGCAGCCCTCCCATCCTAGTTTTTCCTCACAGAATCTCCCTCCTCTTGTAGAGTGAGGTGTACAGAGCAATGTGAGCCTACCCTGAATCACAATAGTAGTGGTGAATCTGAGACTAACATGATCTATTCATGGGTGGGATGCTCATAATTCCAGGGCAACTTCCTTCTCAGGGATATTGGAATATAGGTAAAGAGAAGGCTACAACTATGAGGCTCAGAGAGATTTCACTTAGGTGGGCCTGTTTACCGTATTAACCTATAATTGATTGATTGTGTGTGTGTGTGTTTGTGTGTGTGTGTGTGTGTGTTTGTGTGTGTGTGTGTGTGTGTGTGTGTGTGTTTGTGTGTGTGTGTGTTTGTGTGTGGGTGTGTTTGTGTGTGGGTGTGAGAGAGAGAGAGACAGACAGACAGAGACAAAGAGAGACAGAGAGACTAATGAGGGCTTTTTAGAACATCCCCAGAGGCCTGCAGAATAAGGCACACATGCAGAGTGTGGTAAACTATATCCTGTATAAGATGTTCAGCATTTGTTGACTAGGAGTGATAAAAGTGGATATTTTTGTGTTTGTTCTCAATCTTAATGGTGATGCCTAGTTGACTTTCCTGTGACTTGATAGCAAGGATTTTCATATGTAACTTTTGCTGTATTAGAACTTACTCCTATAATGTCTGATTTGTTGAAGTTTTTATTTCTTTGTTTGCTTTGTTTTTATGAAAGCATGTTGAATTTTTCTAGATGGTTTTCCTACAAAAAAACCATGTAGGTTATGTTTTTGTGTCCTATCTCATGAACTGCTTTTATTGTATTATGCGTTGATATAAATCACTTGACCATGATATATAATCTTTTTAGCATAAATTTATATACATATATGCTTTTGTGTGTGTGTGCACATGCGTATGTGTGTGTGTACCTTTCTTTTCAGAATAGGAGATTAGTATGCAGCTATGTAGTTCTGGCTGTTCTGGCATTCCCTGAGTAGTCTTGGATGACCTCAAACTCTCTGTATCTGCCTCCTGAGGTCTGGAATTAATTAAACAATAAGTGTCCCACTTATGACTGGCTTTAGTTTGTTAATTTTTTGATGAAAATTTTTACATGTATGTTCATCACAGTTGATCATTTTCCTCCTTTAAAGGTATAGTTTACAGTGTGTGCGTGTGTGTGCGTGCATGTGTGTGTGTGTGTGTATGTATGTATGTATGTATGTATGTATGTATGTGTATCAGTGTATAGATGCATGTGAAAGCAAGAAGAGGTTGTTGAATTCTTTGGCAATGGAATTACAGGAGATTTTGAGCTGACCAACGTGGATGTTGTAACCATACACAGGTTCTCTGCCTAAGTACCAAGAGCTTTTTAACTGCTGAACCAGGCCCTCAATTCCCATTTTGTTATCTCATTCTCTAGATTTGGAATCACAGTAATACTAGCCTTGTTAGACAATTTTGGCAGTTGACTCCTTTTAAAAATCTTTAGAATAGGTTGAGGATTTAGCTCAGTGGTAGAGCACTTGCCTAGCAAGCCCAAGGCCTTTGGTTCAGTCCCAAGCTCCAAAAAAAAAAAAAAAAAAAAAAAAAAAACAAAAAACAAACAAATAAACAAACAACAAATAAATAAATAAATAATCTTTGGAATAGGAGGAGAAAAATTGGCAGCCTTTTTCTTTAAATGTTTTGTAGAGTTTTATAAAGAGGCCAGTAGGCCGTGGGCTGTACTTTGCTGGGAGACTTTATTACTCATTCAGTCTGCCTGTTTCAGTACTTTGTATTTACTTGGTTCAGTTTTGATAGATCACACATATCCAGGAATTGCTCTGTTTTCTCCTGGGTTTTTAGTTTGTTGTTATATAAACAATAATTTTCCTTAATGAACTCTTATATTCCTATTTCTGTGAACTCTTTTTTTTCCTCCCATATCCCCTTGGTTAGGTATGGAAAAATTTGTAATTATATTTATAATTAAAAAGTAAAAAATACCATATACCCTACACATGGTTAGATAGGGTAAAAATTTTCAATTATGTTTATCATTGGAAAGGAAAACCAAATTATTAATTTCATTGATTCTTTTTTTTTGCTTATTGATGCTATCATTATTGTTATTTAGTTTACTAATATTAATTTATTATTTTTAGCTTATTTTGGTGTAATAATAGTTATTTAAAATCCACTGTTTTTTAGTTTTTTGTTTATTTATCTATTTATTTATTCATTTATTTATTTATGTGTGTGTCTGTCTCTGTATACATAACTGTGCAAGCTTTCTCAAGGGTGTAGCAATTAGAGTACAACCTCTAAGTATAAGTTCATTCCTTTTTCCATGTGGGTCATTATTAGGCTTGATGCCAAACATCTTTCCTCTCTGAGCTATCTTGCTGTATCCTGTTTTTGTATTTTTACATATTTTACCATCAAATGTGTTTTACTATCTTTGCTCTGATATTTTTTACACAGAGTATTGTACTTCATTCATGTTCATTCACACTACCCTTCCTCCTGAGCTCATCCCAGATCACGGTCCTTTCTTTCTTCCTCCCTCTTCTTCTTCTTCTTCTTCTTCTTCTTCTTCTTCTTCTTCTTCTTCTTCTTCTTCTTCTTCTTCTTCTTCTTCTTCTTCTGCTTCTGCTTCTGCTTCTGCTTCTGCTTCTGCTTCTGCTTCTGCTTCTGCTTCTTCTTCTGCTGCTTCTGCTTCTCTTCTTTCTTCTTTCTTCTTCTCTTCTGCTTCTTCTTCTTCTTCTTCTTCTTCTTCTTCTTCTTCTTCTTCTTCTTCTTCTTCTTCTGCTTCTGCTTCTGCTTCTGCTTCTGCTTCTGCTTCTGCTTCTGCTGCTGTTTCTGCTGCTTCTGCTTCTGCTTCTTCCTCTTCCTCTTCCTCTTCCTCTTCCTCTTCCTCCTCTTCTTCTTCTTCTTCTCCTCCTCCTCCTCCTCCTCCTCCTTCTTCTTCTTCTTCTTCTTCTTCCTTTCTTTCTTTTTTATTTATTTTTTGAGGCTTGTGTAAGTGTAGAGATCAGAGAAGAGTTTAACACAGGTTACTTCTCTCTTTTCACATCTGCAATATGGGATCTAACCCAGGATTTCAGGTTTGGCAGAATGCATCTTTACCTGCTAAAACATTTCACTGACCACCCTTTGACTTCTAATTAAATCTACCTTCTGTCAGTCAGGGATAACTTGTGAATATTTTTGTTGTTGTTTTCTCCCCGATGTGGTGGTTTAAATAGTCATGGCTCCTACAGACTCATGTGTGGGGCAGTGGATCATACCACCTGACAGAAAACTGGCAAGGTCCATCAGATTCAGAAATCAAGGCAATTTTCATAATTAAGTGTGGGAGGACCTTACATTTACTACTAACCTGGTTCCTCTATTGGAACACATAACACCCCGTCGAGAGGACTGTAATAATCAGTCATGACCTGCACTCATTCCAGATGCAGATGAGGCATCCGTAATATCTCAAGCCTAGCCAATAAAAAGCATCTTCCTCTAGATTTCATCTGACTCCCAAATGCTTATAAAGTCCTATCCACAAGCAATAAAGGACACATGTTATTTCACCAAAGATCATCTGAGAGTACCTCTTTTATTAAGCTGGAACACTCCAATGAAGAGTTTTCTCTCCTAAAGCTTTTTTTGTTGGACCTCGACCAAGCCAATCAGCCTGGTGCACATCTGACTGCAGCCACTTACTGTGCTGTGGCCCCAGCTCTGACTCTTGAGTGCCATCTGTGTCTCACTATCTACTACTACCTGTCCTGGTCTGACTTCCCCTTGGAGAGGTACAACTCTTTGGTCATTCTTCAGGATAATGATTCCCTACTGACTGGGCCCCAGTTTGCAGACCACCATAGACAAACATTCATGTGTTTGAATGCACTAATAATGTTGTGGCCTTGTTCAAGTAGGTGTGGCCTTGGTGGAGGAATTATGCCATTGTGAGGTGTACTTTGAGGATTTCTATGCTCATGCTCCACCTCGTGTAGCATGAGAGTCTCCTCCTGATTGCCTGTTGATGACAGTCTCTCCTGGTTACCTTTTGATTAGGATGTAGAAAAAGCAGCTTCTTCTCTAGCACCATGCCTGCTTGTAGACTGTCATGCTTCCTGCCATGAAAAGAATAGACTGCAACTCAGAAATTATAAGTCAAATTCATTTAAATATTCTCTTTTATAAGAATTGCCTTGGCCATGGTGTCTCTTACCAGCAATAAAATCCTAACCTTCATCAGTATCTTGTGTTCTTTACCCCCCTTTGAACTCCTCCATTCAACTTGCAAAGTTTACCTCCTACTTTTCCATACATATTTCCATAACATTTCAATCCACATTGTCGAATCAAAAGAAACCATATTAAGGCTATTTTTTTCATGAAGATCTGCACAATGGTTTTTAAGTGCTGCATGATTTGTGAGCTTCTGGGAACTCATGTTTCTGTCCTGCCAGTTTTCTTTGTTATGGGTACAGGCACCACACCTGTCTTTTCTTGGGTGTTGGGAATTTGCACTGAGCTCATCAGGGAATGTTAAGCACTGAATAGAATGGGCCACCTCCCTGGTCCATAATTGGGGGAGAGAGGTTGATAGTGTAGTGAAATACCAAATTCCAACACTGGCTTCTCTCTCAGGACATGATTGTGCTATAGCAGCCCGGTGTCTAAGAATTAGATAAGTAACATCGAGGCATCCCTTTCTGAAATGAAGCTATTATATGAATCCAAGGCTAGTGTCACAGCTGTCTTCTAACACTGTGGTGACTGTGGAACTTTGTAGTATGTAGGCGTGCCAAGGTTTGTGGGGATAAAATATTCTAGTACTCACTTGCTAAATTTTCCTCCTGGAAAAAGAGTGTAAATCTCCTAGGACAGAGTGGCTAGGTCAGAGTTGACAGTGAGCTGTTGGTCTGAGTTCCTCCTCACACTGCTGCGTATGACCATTGACCATTGGGGAGACAAAACCTGAGGAGCTCTAGACTACATCTCCCTGTGCTGCTCTCATCATGTACTGAGCTTTAGCGAAGTGCCAAGACACCACTCTATGGGCGAGAAGATGCAGTGTAAGGTGAAGGAGACAAAGTTGAGGTTCCCTGATTGCAAGGCCTCAAGAACCACACAGCAAAGTCGGGAAGGGAGAGTCAATAGGACACCAGTCCAGGACTACATACTCCCAAAGTCTTGTACATTCAGGTGCTGCTGAGTCTTGAGGAGTTGAGAGGAGATTTCATTTGGTGGCCTGTGTGATGAATATGGCATAAAAGCCCGGGGCCAGCTTGAGAGGAAACTCCAGTTTAGCTTATCGGTGAAGGTAGAAAGTTTGGCTGAGGTTGCAGATGGGCCTTCTACAGGAGACTTAAGTTGTGGCTCTCTAGGTGTAGGCCTTCTCCATACACCCCATCATTGTTCTTGATGAAAGAGACAGTCCTTGGTTCCAAACTGTTTATTGGTTTTTCATCATGGAAAAGAGATGCATACCAAATTCTTGCATTGGTCCAGGGATTAAATACCTTTTGTGTGGAGGAATTTCGCTGCAAAAGGGGACCTTATTGGCTAGACCAGCAGTGCTTCTAAGTTCCACATTATTGTGGAGAACTCTATGATCAAGTAGAAAGTATGACATCTGTGTTTTCCAGTCCAGGAATCTGGCATGGAGTTTTCTACCATATCAGGTGTGTACCTTAGTTTCCAGGGTATCAGGCCTGCTCTATCTTACCAAGTTTCCTGGCAAGTCCATTATCCCATATGTCCTCCTTTTCTTTTTTTTAAGGAGTGGTGTCTTTGAAGTGACTGTCTCTAATGTTATAGTGAAAAGTTTGGGTAGCATGGAAGCATCAAAATAAAATACAACATAAACCAGAGGGGTAGCATAATATAAGCCAAAGTGGTAATGAGGTGGGAAAGCTAGAAAGACAAGAAATAATTGAACCAATTAATTCTTCAGTGGATTGTACAGTTAGTCAGGGTATTGATATAATTTTTAAACATTTTATTTATTTACATAGACTTTACTTCCCCAGGTAGGTTCAAGATGTTGGGTGGATCTCTGGGTCTGTGGTGGCAGCACTCTTTTTGTTTATTTGTTTGTTTTTTACTTCTTTTTTTTTTTCATTTGTAGCAGTAAACCTGCAATCATAACGGAGGAGCAGAACTCAAGCAGGGAGACATCTGCAGATCTGCAGGTCGTGTGTATTAAACCTATAATAGTTTGTTTGGGAGCACATTGGAGTCTCTTGTTATGATCCTAGGAAAAGCAAGAATATCTGAGGAATTTAGTAGTGGAAGGTAGCCTATAAATCAGAAATTACCTGTTTTGTGTTAAGGAAAACACAGGGAAGAGTTGAGAATTTATCTGCTTTGTATGGCTGAAGAAAAATAACCGTGTTAACTATGGATCTGGGATAGGCAGTAAGAGCTTATTTGTAAAAGAGAATTGGTTGTTCATATGGTTTGACCTGTGAGAGTATATTAAATATGATTTGTGAAACAAAAGAAATTTTAAGCAAACTGAAAATTTTAAGACAGTTTTAGGTTAGAAGACTAGCAAGAAAATGAGTGTGTAAATAAAGAAACATGAAAATTTTGGTGTTAAGGATTTTTCAGCAGCAAGAATGTATCAGGGATGTATCTCTAGATCTGTTTCAGTCAGCTTCTGTTTGAAGCCTCTCAGAGGACAGTAATGTTAGACTCCCATCTACAAACATAACAGAGTAAGGATTGGTTCTTGTCCATGAAATGCGTTTCAAGTTGGGCCTCATATTGTTTGACCATTCCCTCAGTCTGCTTCATCATTTTTTCCAGCACTTCCTGGAGATAGGGAAAGTTTTGGGCCAAACATTTTCTGCATTAATTGGAATTCTTAATACAATAGAGATAAGAGGTAAACTTGAGCTAATTGGTGGCATTAGAAAATGAGTGGAAAACAACTGAGACAAATGTCATTAGGTATCAAGGGTTGAGAAAAGGAGCTTGCTTTTCTAGTTCAGGTGTACAATTCTTAGTAAATAGATTCAGAAGAGTCTAAGAGTAGATCTAGTTGTCCATTAAAACACCCAAACAAGAAGAAGCCTGGGATCCTGGCTGGAGCTTGTTCAAGGAGGGACCTCTGAACTCCCTTACCTACCAACTATGGCTATATTTAAGAGGGTTCAAGTATAGCTTTCACTTTAAATATAAAATAAATAACTTAGTTGATAGATAAACAGGCCCTTCTCGTGGAATTCATAACCACAAATCTACCTTAACACAATTTTGTGCTCAAGTTTATATGATCTAAGTGGGTCTGGGAAGCCCAAAGGTAAAAGATGTAACACACAACTTGGTTCTCAAATAATGATGTCCCAGGATTCTTTACCAAAGCTAAATCTACAGATAGTTACATTATAAATAGACATAATATTGCAAGCACGTTTATTGTCTCCTAATTGTAAAGAAATTGTAAAGAAAAACATGAAAATCCGAGCAAGCATTTTGTATAAATTAATAACTGAAACCTGAATTAATTTCTGGATTATACAAGGTTGCATTAGAGAATTCAGTCCCCAGAGTTGTCCTCTGGCCTCCATACACATGTACCTACATATGTATGCAGATAAATTAATATACATAAATTAAAAAACCTTTCAATATAGGTGTAAGAAGTTGCTTTAGAGATGACTTAATGATAAAAGGCACTTGCTGCTGTAGTCAGAAAACACAGGGAGATGAAAACTAGTACTCAGCTCACTTTCTCCCTTGTATTTACTCCAGAACCTCAGCCTATTGAATGGTGCCAACTATGCTAGAGTGGGTCTTTCCATTTTAGTTAACCCCATCTAGAAATTCCTTTATGGACATGTGTGGAGGTTACTTTCTATTGTTATTCTAGATCACATTATACCAACAAGACTAAATTCACCGTATCTGAGATTTTGGATCTCCTGTGTTAGTGCTGTACAGAGGTCTTACTTAACTGGTGCTGTTTGTTTAACCTCCATGGGAAGTAATCTTCACTGGGCATGGAGAGATTGTACAGCAGTTGAGAGTGCTCTTGCAGTGGATCTGAGCTTGGTACCTAAACTCACACGGGGTGATCCACAATCACCTGTAACTCCAGCTCTAGGATAGGCAACAAGTTCTTCTGGACCCTGCAGGTATCTATAGACATTTATAACATATAATTACAAGTACAATAAAATCGTTACAAACTGATTACTCTAGCTGTACAGTCTGTGATGAGGGCTTAGCTAAGAGTGTGACTGCAGTGATGGAGAAGGGGGATTTGAGAATCAATTCAGAAAGTAAGACAGGCATGTCTTAGATGATACATTAGCTGTGGAAGGTGGAAAATTAAAAAGGAGCATTAATTTCATAGTTTAATTATAGATTATTATAATATTATAATGATATTGGTAAAAAGAGATATATTACTCAAACTTAATAAATTTTAGCATTCTTCCCTGTTTGCCTTATCTGCTTTATTCATGTATTTAGTGTCAATTACAATCATTGTGACATTTTAACCCTAAATAACTAAGCACACATTTTTATTAAATTAACTAGTGTAGTCATCAATAGTTCATAGCAGAATTTGACAAGGAGCATCAAATATTTTTACTAACATTCAAACATGTATCAGACAAAGACTCTTTCCTATTTATATTTTGTTGTGTTTTGTTTTGATGTTTGCATGTGTTAATGTGTGTTGATGTGTATGTGTTTATACATGTGTAATGTGTTTTGATGTGTATGTAGGCATACAGGTAAAGGTCAAAGATTGATGTCAGGTGTCTTACTCAATCATTATCTTATTAATTAATTAAATGTTTATTAATCATTATTATTAATTTGCCTGTGTGTTACGATATGCATGTGTGTGTGTGTGTGTGTGAATGTGCAGATTTTTGCCTGGTCGGCACATAAGGAGGTAGAGAATAATTCTAGGACTTGGTTCTCTTCTTTTATTGTTGATTCTTGAGATTAAACTCTGGTTGTTAGAACTTCAGACGAAAAACTCTCTGAGCCATCATACAGAGCCCTCCACCTTACTTTTTATTCAGAGTGTTCACTGATTTTGAAACATTTTACTAAATTCACTTGCCAGTAAAGAACAGTGATTCGCCTGTCTTTTTGACATTACCAATACTAGAATTTACACATGTGTGCAGATTTTCCATGTTGGTTCTAGGCCATAATCATATTTGCATAACAAATATTTAATGACTAATGTATCCTAGCCCATTTCCTAGGATTTCTGCTATAAAAATAAGGAAGCAAATTTTTAGGTTGTAATTTTAAGTTGTACAGTCAACACACAAGAAGTTTTTGGGATTTAATTTTGGAGGGGTAGCAAAATGTAAATGTGTAGCCTTGGTTGCCTTGGAACTTTCTACATAAAACAAACAAGCCTTGAATTCATAGAATTCATCTGCTTCTGATCCTGAGAATTTGAACCTCAACAACTGGTTGGAATATATATATATATATATATATATATATATATATATATATATATATATATATATATATATTTAAAAAGGGATTTTACAAATCTATTAATATGAAAAATTGAAAAAAATTAGTCGTACCTTACGGGGTATAAAAGAGCAGGAGAGTGGTTGGATTTTTCTCTAGTTGATTTTCTTTAGCAACAAGCATAGATACACACTGTTCTGGTTTCCATCCTCCACCAGGCTTCTACGTAATACCAATTGCAGAGAAGTAAGAATGAAGCATAACCACCATGAAATCTTACCTCAGCTTTTTGATGATGCTCAGACGTATATGTCCCTTAAAATACAACAATTTTATGGACCTTATGGCATGAAGCCTACTCAATGTATACTTACTCTTTTTCATGTTCAGCCATTATAAAAATACCTAGCAGGATTTTAAGAGAAATGTTAATAGAACAGAAAGGAGTATGATATATCCCAAAGATAGTTTTACATGTACAATGTTATTTTTAAATTTTGTAAAAGTTAATGAGACAATTAGGACAACTGCTAAGATACACTGGATTTAAAATTGATCACTGAATTAGATCAGTTTATAGACGTCTTAGTTCCACAATGGAAGAGAGTGGTTATGTTATGCTGGAGAGAAGATTTTACATTTGTTCCAACATGAAAAGAAGAGTTATATCCTAGGTCCAAGTTATCAAAAATAAAATTTTACTGGTGAAGAACTCCTGAACATCTTGCCGATAGACAAAATAAGGGAGATTGTCAAGATTAGCATGATGGATAAAAACAACTTCATTAAAGTGACTGGATATAAAATTAACTCAAACAACTGAATAGCTTTCTTCTATTCAAAGGATAAGTTGGATGAGGAAAAAAGTAGAGAAGTGACAGCCTTCACAATAGTCACAAATAAAATAAAATACCTTGGTGTGACACCAATCAAGCAAGTGAAAGATCTATAGGACAAGAACTTCAATCTACCTGGTGGTTCTTCAGATAATTGGGCATAGTACTATCTGAGGACCCAGCTATACCACTTCTGGACATTTACCCAAATGATGCTCTAACATATAACAAGGACATATGGTCCACTATGTTCATAGTAGCCTTATTTATAATAGCCAGAAGCTGGAAAGAACCTAGATGTCCTTCACCAGAGGAATAGATACAGATCATGTGGTACATTTACACAATGGAATATTACTCAGCTATTAAAAACAATGACTTTATGAAATCCTTAGGTAAATGGATGGAACTAGAAATTACCACCCTAAGTGAGGTAATCCAGTCACAGAATTACACACATGGTATGCACTCACTGATAAATGGATATTAACTAACCCCAAAGCTCAGAATAACCAAGATACAATTCACAGACCACATGATCTTCAAGTAGAAGGAAGACCAAAATGTGAATGCTACAGTTCTTAGAAGGGAGAAGAAAAATATTCATAGAAGGATATATGGAGACAAAATGTGGAGCTGAGACTGGAAGAAAGACCATTCAGAGACTCCCCTACCTTGGGATCCATCCAATATGCAGTCAACAACCCAGACACCATTGTAGATTTAAAGAAATGTTTGCTGACTAGAACCTGATATAGCTATCTCCTGAAAGACTATGCCAGAATTTGACAAATACAGAGGTGGATGCTCACAGTCAATCCTTAGACTGAGCATGGAGTCCCCAATGGTGGAGTAAAGGACTGAAGGGGCTGAAAGGGTATCCATCCCATAGAATGAACAATAATATCAACTAAGCAGGCACCCCAGAGCTCCCAGGGACTAAACGACCAACCAAAGAGTACACACAGAGGGACCCATGACTTCAACTGTATATGTAGTAGAGGAGGGCCTTGTTGGACATCAATGGGAGGAAAGGCCCTTCATCCTTGGAAGTCCGGCTTCCCCAGTATATTGAAATGCCAGGGAGGTGAGGTGAGAGTGGGAGCACCCTTATAGAATCCGGGGCAAGTAGGTTGGAATAGGGGATTTCCTAAGGGGAAACTGGAAAAGGGGATAACATTGGAAATGTAAAGAAATAAACCAATTTAGAAAAACAAACAAACAAACAAAAGGCCCAAACGAAAACAAAAAACAAACAAACAAAAAGCAAGACAGGTAATGTGTGTACCCTGCTACTTTAGATCATTGCTGAGGTTGGTTGAAACTACAACAAACAAACAAACAAACAAACAAACAAATAAATAAATAAATAAGAGTCTTTGTATAGGCAATGGCTATTGTTGACTACAGAATCCTCCAGACTTTTCATAAATGCCTTTAAATTGTATAGATAAAATTTGATATTAAAATCTGATATAAATGAAAGGAACTTATAAAGAAAGACAGTTATCTTTTATATGTTCACACAAAGAGCAGAAAATCTTCCTTCATTTATTTGTGCACCCTATGGAACATTCTATACACACACACACACACACACACACACACACACACACACACCTATGGAGGCTATAAGAGGGTATCAGATCCTATGAAAATTCATTTAGAAAGTATTTTGAGCCACCAGGTACAAGTGCAGGAACTAAACTCAGATTTGCTGAAAGGACAGGTAGTAAGTTTAACTGATGAGCCTTCTATCTCTTAGCCTGTTTCATAAATTTTTTCTAGGCTTTCTCATATTGTACAAAACAGTTTATGTACCATTTCCTGTAATAAATACAGTGTTTTAAAGACTACATCAAATATTCTATAATAAAAATACACTCTAATTTGAAAAGGTCTCATTATTATATCCTTACTTTGTTTCTCGTTTTGCAATGAATATATTATTAGGACATATAACTAGAACTATTTGTAGCTCTTTTAAAATAAAGATTCCACTATATCTAACAGTAGAAACAAGGTGATGAATTTCCACTTGTCCATCCCTCAATTTCCTATTTTTTTATTCTCCCATCCTAGTGGATTAAACATAAATTTAAAATGCCATTTTTCTAAAAATATTTAATATGGATCTCTAAGATATTGATATCCTTTCTCATGTATATCCATATGTGTACCCACACTATATTGGCCTACATGCATGAGCACAATTACAAACATACCACATCCATACACATATAAAAAGGAAAACAAAAATACCTTGTTAAAAATTTCTGAACATGGTTGGGGATTTAGCTCAGTGGTAGAGTGCTTGCCTAGCAAGCGCAAGGCCCTGGTTTTGGTCCCCAGCTCAAAAAAAAATTTTTTTTCTGAACATTATTAAAAAACCAAACAAACATCTCAGAAATGCTTTTCCTGATTGGTCTCTTTGAGGTAAGAGTTAACCAGTGCCTCCAAACTGCATTTGATTTCATTACATAGCTGGGTAAATGCTTGAAATTTACATTGCCTCATCAAAGGGTCTACATAGATTAAAGAAGCTTGCTTTAAAGTACAATGCTAGCCACTACAAGCTATTTTGACATCAAGTACCTGCATTGGTCTCTAGAGTTGAAGTTGTTCTGAGGTGGGCATCCCCACAGACCACCTGTTTTACTTTCTCAGCTGCTCTTGTCACCTTCTAGCAGTTTGTACCCCATTTTGCCTCATGTCCAAAACTCTCTTGGCTCATGTACCTTGCTCACTAAATTCTATCACTATTTCTCTTTGAGTGTCACCATTTTCGAGGATTTCACTTGGTAACATAATTTTTCCATTCTTACCTTCTTTATGGTGATGTTCAGTTTGAGCAGAAATCTCTGCTGGGAAGTGTGTGAGGCAGGGATGGAATATGGAAAGACTAATCATATGAATTTTACGTGATGGGAGGAGCACAAACAGCTTGGAGTGACACATGACTGCATTTATTGCAGAAAAATGATTTTTTTGTTACTCAGTTCTGTTTTGGAAGACTTCTCTGTGTGCTTAGGACAGTATGTGATTATGCTTTTGAAGAATAAATTTCATAAAATTTAAGTATTTCCACTTAAATTTAAGTATTTTCCACTGAAAATTAGCATCTGTAGTGAGATAATTCTTACATGTAAAATAGAATGCCTTTCTAGAAGACTTAGTACAAAAAGAAGATAAAAAAAAATTCAGTATTGGGACTGGGAGATGTTTCATTTAACCACATGTTTGCCTTGAAAACACAAGAACCTATGTTTGTTCCCTGAATCCCATCAATTTAAAAACTGTTATCTGCCTATCAATCTAAATGCCTCCCTTCCTCCCTCCCTCCCTCCCCACCTACCTATCTAGCTAGCTCACTAAAATGGCTAACATGTTGTTTCCTAGGTCATCCAACAATAGTTGTCTGGAAACTGGAGATTCTGAGAATATTGTAGTTGCTCAATCCATGATGCCTCAGCAATTCCAAACTGGTGCTGTAGGCTGGGAAAATCCTGGAAAGCTGTTGGCCTTCAATTCATGTTGGAATACCAAATGAATTGGAATCAAATTTCCTCCTCCTCTTCTTCCTCTTCCTTCTCTTTCTCCTCTTCCCCCTCCTCCTCCTCTTCCTGCTCACCTTCCTCCTCCTCAATCATTATCATTGTTGTCAGCTCCACCAACAGCAGCAACAGCAAGAGCAGCAGTAGCAGTGGTTTCCTCCTCCTCATCCTTATCATCTTGCTCCTCCTCATCATCAGTAACTGCAACATCAAAGGCAGCAGCAGCAGTATCAGCAGCATTAAGATCAGCAGCAGCAGTGGCAAAATAGACTCACTAAGTGGCAAGAGTTGAAGGCAAGAAGGCACTCCTGAGTTTAACCTTGAGTCTCTTTTTATCCCAGCTTCCTGTAAATAGGTGCTGCCCACTCTAAGGGAGAGTCTTCTTCTCTCAGGTCATTGTTTCTTGCAATAACCTCACAGACCTTCCAGGAGACAGCTCTTCATTGATGACAGATCTTGCCAAATTGACAATTAAGATTAACCATCACAAAAGTGTCTTCAAAATAATAAGCATTTTTCCTCAAATCCTACTGTTTTCTCCCAATCTAAGAGGTTGCAATACTAAAATGTTTAAAAGGCAAGCTTTCATTAAACTTTAAATGTAAAGGCTTGTACATTTATTTATATATTTTTGTGTGTGCATCAGCCCTGGTGAAGCCAGGGAGGTCAATGTACAACTTGTAAGACCCATGTCTCTCTTTGTACCATGCCAACCCTAGGATTAAATTTCTGTCATCATTAGGCTTGGTGGCAAGTGACTTTATACACTGATTTAACTTACAACTCCTCTTTGAAATTTTTTAAATAAGATATAAAATTCATGGATCTGGAAAGTTACTTCAGTGGTTAAAAGTGCTTACCGTGAAATCATGAGGAGCAGAATTTGAATCTGGACACCCAGCTAACAACCTGGGCATCATGCATACACTTGTACCACTTAGCTCTGAGGGAGCTAAGACAGGAAAATGTCTGAGACTTGCTGTCTACAAGCCTATCTTAAAAAAAAAAAAAGGAAGGAAGAAAGAAAGAAAGAAAGAAAGAAAGAAAGAAAGAAAGAAAGAAAGAAAGAAAGAAAATGCAAGACCCAGGTTTAAGGAGAGTCCCTGCCCATAGGGCTCTAAGAAGAAAGATAGTGGAGGATAGTTTATGCCCCTTCTGATCTCCTAAGGCATGCACCCACCTACACACACACACACACACACACACACACACACACACACACACACACACATGTATTTACATACTCACAACCATACAGAAGTAAACAAACCTGCAAGATGTATTACTTAATTTGCTCCCTTCTAGGGAGCCCATAAGCTAAAAGTTAGGATTCCTTTGACCTTTAATAAATAAATAAATAAATAAATAAATAAATAAATAAATAAATAAAAAATTAAGAAAAACAAACTGGTTCCCATTTCTCGCTGCAAGCACATTGACTTAGTACTCTATGTTTTCCTTCTCATTTGACCCAGGAGCAAATATTTGAAACACCATTCTTGGCATAGAGTGATGTTTATTCTCTTTGCTGGTAAATCTCACTTAAAGACATCCAACAAAATAAAACACGCATTAGATTATGATACATATTTTTTCTGTAACTGGAACAATTATCATAAAAATTTTTGTATTTTGCCCTTCCCACAGCTCCCTGCTCCCAAACAGCTTGGGAGAGAGAACTGATCGCCCAGAAGTGTGGACAACCCTGAGACTGCAGGGCAGGAGAGACTGCCACTTCTGCCCGCCTTTGTCCACATCCCTGGCCCAAGAAGAAACTGTATAGTGAATTTGGGCACAGGAAGATAGGGGCAGTCAAGCTGCAGGAGCCTTGCAGTCCAGACTGTCCTGATCTGAACAGACCTGCTCAATCAGCTCCCTACACCCAAATCATGTGGGAGAGAGAGCTAGACCTTCAGATGGGCAGACACACCTTAGAAACCAGAGGAAGCTACTCTATGTCCACATTTCTGACTCTAGAGGAAAACACCAGGCACCATCTGGGACCCCTGTGCACAGGGATCCAGGAGAGAAGGGGCAGGACCTTCTGGTTCCCACCCACAGGGACAGCTGAAAGCCAGTGAAGAGGAATGACTACATACCTGAGAGCAAAACACCCTGTTCCCATAACTGACTGAAAGAAAACATGAAAACAGGTCTACCCCAGTCCTGACACACAGGCCTATAGGACAGTCAAGCCACTATCAGAAATAGCAATACAAGGTAACACCAGAGACACTAGAGGCAAGCACAGGAACCCAAGTAATAGAAATCAAGACTACATGGCATCATCAGAGCCCAATTCTCCCACCAAAGCAAACACCAAATATCCAAACACACCAGAAAAGCAAGATCTAGATTCAAAATCACGTTTTATCATGATGATGGAGGACTTTAAGAAGGTCATAAATAACTTGCTAAAGAAAATACAGGACAAAACAAGTAAACAACTAGAAGACCTTAAAGAGGAAACACAAAAACTCCTTAAATAACTACCGGAAAAAGCAACAAAACAGGAGAAGGAAATGGAATGAAAGCATCTAGCATTTAAAAATAGATATAGAACAATAAAGAAAGCACAAAGGGAGACAACCCTGGAGATAGAATACCTAGCTAACAGATCAGGAGTTACAAATGCGAGCATAACCAACAGAATACAAGAGATAGAAGAGACAATCCCAGGAACAGTAGATTCCATAGAAAGCATTGAGACAACTGTCAAAGAGAATATAAACAGAAAAAGCTACTAGCACAAAACATACAGGAAGTCCAGGAAACAATGAGATGAACAAACCTAAGGATAATAAGAATGCAAGAGTGTAAATACTCCCAACTCAAAGACCAGTAAATATCTTCAACAAAATCATAGAAGAAAATGTTCCTAACCTAAAGAAAGAGATGCCCATAAACATACAAGAAGAATACAGAACTCCAAATAGACTGGACCGGAAAAGAAACTCCTCCCATCACATAATAGTCAAAACCAAAAGTACAAAACAAAGAAAGAATATTAAAAGCAGAAAAGGAAAGAGGTCAAGTAACATATAATGGCAGACCTATCAGAATAACACCAGACTTCTCACCAGAGACCATGAAACCCAGAAGATTCTGGACAGACGTCATACAGATCCTAAGAGAACACAAATGCCAGCCCAAGTTACTGTATCCAGCAAAACACTCAATTAATATAGATGGAGAAACGAAAATATTCTATGACAAAACAAAATTTACACAGTATCATTCTACAAATCCAGCCTTACAAAGGATAATAGATGGTAAAGCCCAAGACAAGGAGGCAAGCTTTACCCTAGAAAAAGCAAGAAACAGAGAACTCAAGCACACAAACATAATCTCACCTCCAAATATGAATAAATCAGGAAGCAACAATCACTATTCCTTAATATCTCTCAATATCAACGGATTTAATTCCCTTAAAAAAAAAAAAAGAAACAGACTAACAAACTGGATACTTAATGAGGACCCAGCATTTTGCTGCCTGCAGGAAACACACCTCAGAGATAAAGACAGATACTACCTCAGAGTAAAAGGCTTGAAAACAATTTTCCGAGCAAATGGTCTGAAGAAGCAAGCTGGAGTAGCCAATCTAATATCGATTAAAAACATTTTTCAACCAAAAGTCATCAAAAAAGATAAGGAAGGACACTTCATATTCAGAAAGGAAAAATCCACCAGGATGAACTCTCAATCCTAAATATCTATGCTCCAAATAAAAGGGCACCTATATACATAAAAGAAAACTTACTAAAGCTCAATGCACACATTACTCCTCACACAGTGATAGTAGGAGATTTCAACACCCCACTCTCTCAATGGACAGATCATGTAAACAGAAATTTACAGAGACATAGACAGACTAATAGAAGTTATGAACGAAATGGATTTAACATATATTTATAGAACATTCTCTCCTAAAACAAAAGGATATACATTCTTCTCACCACCTCATGGTATTATCTCCAAAATTGACCATATAATCTGGCACAAAATAGGACTCAACAGATACAAAAAGATAGAAATAATCCGATGTGTCCCATCAGACCACCGTGGGCTAAAGCTGGTCTTCAATCACAATAAGGAAAGAAGGCCCTCATATATATGAAAGTTGAACAATGCTCTACTCAATAATATCCTGGTCGAGGAAGAAACAAAGAAAGAAATTAAAGACTTCTTAGAATTTAATGAAAATGAAGGTACAACATACTCAAACTTATGGGACACAGTGAAATCTGTGCTAAGAGCAAAACAAATAGCTCTGAGTGCCTGCAGAAAGAAACAGGAGAGAGCATATAACAGCAGCTTGACAGCACACCTAAAAGCTCTAGAACAAAAAAAAGCAAATAAACCAAGGAGGAGTAGAAGGCAGGAAATAATCAAACTCAGACCTGAAATCAACCAAGTAAAATCTAAAAGGACTATACAAAGAATATTTCTTTGAGAAAATCAACATGATAGATAAACTCTTAGCCAGACTAACCAGAGTACACAGAAAGTATATCCAAATTAACAAAATCAGAAAAGAAAAGGGAGACATAACAACAGAATCAGAGGAAATTCAAAATATCATCAGATACTACTACAAAAGCAAAAATTCACCAAACTTGGAAATCTGGAAGAAATGGATAATTTCCTAGACAAATACAAGGTACCAAAGTTAAATCAGGAGCAGATAAACCACTTAAAAAACTGCATAACTTCTAAAGAATTAGAAGCAGTCATTAAAAGTCTCCCAACCAAAAAGAGCCCTGGTTCAGATGGTTCAGTGCAGAATTCTATCAGACCTCCATAGAAGACCTCATACCAATACTATCCAAACTATTACAGAGAATTGAAACAGACGGAGTGTCACCAAATTCCTTCCATGAAGCCTCAAATACTCTTATACCTAAACCACACAAAGATCCAACAAAGAAAGAGAACTTCAGACCAATTTCCCTTATAAATATTGACACAAAAATACTCAATAAATTTCTTGCAAACCGAATACAAGAACACATCAAAACACTCATCCATCATAATCAATTAGGCTTCATCCCAGGGATACAAGGATGGTTTAATATATTGAAAATCATCAATGTAATCCCCTATACAAACAAACTGAAAGATTAAAACCACATGATCATTTCATTAGATGCTGAGAAAGCATTTGAAAAACTTCAACACCCCTTCATGAGAAAAGTCCTGGAATGAACAGGAATTCAAGGCCCAAACCGAAACATTGTAACAGCCATATACAGCAAACCAGTAGCTAACATTAAACTAAATGGAGAAAAACTTGAAGCAATCCCACTAAAATCCGGGACGAGACAAGGCTTCCCACTCTCTCCCTACTTATTCAATATAGTTCTCAAAGTAATAGCCTGAGCAAGCAGACAAAAAAAAAAAAAAAAAAAAAGAAAATAGACTGGAAAAGAAGTCAAAATATCAATATCACAATTTGCAGATGATAGTATATTTAAGTGATCCCAAAAGTTCCACCACAGAATTACTAAACCTGATAATCAACTTCAACAAGTGGCTGGGTATAAAATTAACTCAAATAAATCAGTAGCCTTTCTCTACACAAAAAGAAACAAGCTGAGAGAGAAATTAGGGAAAGAACACCCTTCATAGTAGTCCCAAATAATGTAAAATATCTTGGTATGACTTAAACCAAGCAAGTGAAAGATCTGTATGATTAGAACTTCAAGTCTCAAAGAAAGAAATTGAAGAAGATCTCAGAAGATGGAAAGATCTCCCATGCTCATGGATTGGAAGGATTAGTATTATAAAAGCGGCCATTTTACCAAAAACGACCTACAGATTCAATACTATCCTTATTAAATTCCAATTAAATTCTTCATTGAGTTAGACAGAAAAATTTGCAAATTCACCTGGAATAACAAAAAACCCAGGATAGCTAAAAGTATCCTCAACAATAAAAGGACTTCTGGGGGAATCACTATCCCTGAACTCAAGCAGTATTACAGAGCAATAATGATAAAAAAAACTGTATAATATTGTTACAGAGAAAGGCAGATAGACAAGTGGAGTAGAATTGAAGACCCAGAAATGAACCCACATACCTATGGTCACTTGATTTTTGACAAAGGAGCCAAAACCATCCAATGGATAAAAGATAGCATTTTCAGCAAATGGTGCTGGTACAACTGGAGGTCAGCATGTAGAAGAATTCAGATCGACGCACTATTGTCACCTTGTACAAAGCTTAAGTCCAAGTGGATAAAGGACCTCCACATCAAATCAGATACACTCAAAGTAAAAGAAGAAAAAGTGAGGAAGAATCTTGAACACATGGGCACAGGAGCAAATTTCCTGAACAAAACACTAATGGCTTAGGCTCTAAGATCAAGAATCAACAAATGGAATCTCATAAAACTACAAAGCTTCTGTAAGGCAAAGGACACTGTTGTTAGGACAAAATGGCAACCAACAGATTGAGAAAGGAACTTTACCAATACTACAACTTATATCCAAAATATACAATGAACTCACGAAGTTAGACGGCAGGGAGACAAATAACTCTATTAAATAAAAGGCATTCAGAGCTAAACAAAGAATTAACAGCTAAGGAATTTTGAATGGCTGAGAAGCACCTAAAGAAATATTCAACATCTTTAATCATAAGGGAAATGCAAATTAAAACAAACCTTAGATTCCACCACAGAGCAGTCAGAATGGCTAATATCAAAAACTCAGGCAACAGCAGATGCTAGCGAGGATGTGGAGAAAGAGGAACACTCCTCCATTGTTTGTGGGATTGCATATTGGTACAACCATTCTAGAAATCAGTCTTGAGATTCCTCAGAAATTTTGGACATTGAACTACCTGAGGACCCAGCTATACCTCTCTTGGGCATATACCCAAAAGATGCGCCAACACACAACAAAGACACATTCTCCACTATGTTCATAGCAACCTTATTTATACTAGCCAGAAGCTAGGAAAAAAAAAAAAAAACAGATGCCTTTCAACTGTGGAATGAATACAGAAAATGTGGTACATCAACACAATGGAGTACTACTCAATTATCAAAAACAATGACTTTATGCAATTCATAGGCAAATGGATGGAAGTGGTAAATATCATCCTGAGTGAGGTAACCCAATCACAGAAAAACACACATGGTATGCACTCATTGATAAGTGGATATTAGCCTAAAAATCTCGAATTACCCTAGATGCACAGAGCATATGAAACTCAAGAAGGATAACTAAAATGTAGATGCTTAACTCCTACTTTAAAAGGGGAACAAGAATACCCTTAGGAGGGGATAGGGGAGCAAGTTTATGACAGAGACTGAAGGAACGCCCATTCAGAGCCTGCCCCACATGTGGCACATACATATACAGCCACCAAACTAGATAAGATGGATGAAACAAAGAAGTACAAGCTGACAGGAACTGGATGTAGATATCTCCTGAGAGTCACAGCCAGAATAAGGCAAATACATAGGTTAATGCCAGCAGCAAATCATTGAACTGAGAATGGGACTCCCATTGAAGGAATCAGAGAAAGGACTGTAAGAGCTGAAGGGTATTGAGTACCCATATGAACAACAATGCCAACCAATGAGAGCTTCCAGGGACTAAGCCACGCCCCAAAAACTGTACATGGACTGACCCTGGGCTCCAACTGCACAGGTAGTAATGAAAAGCCTAGTAAGGGTACCAGTGGAAGGTTGGAACCCAAGTGAATGTGATTCTTAGGGGGAGGGCGGTAATGGGGGGAGGATGGAGAGAGGAACATCCATATAGAAGGGGAGCAGGAGGGATTAGGGGATGTTGGCCTGGAAATCAGGAAAGGGAATAACATTTGAAATGTAAATAAGCAATACGTAATTAATAAAGATGGAAAAGAAAAGTAAAAAAATAAAAGAAAAAGTTGTATTTTTTCTTATATGTATGTGTGTTTGTATTTTTGTATGTTTGTGTGTATGTATATTTGTATGTATGTTTGTATATATGTATGTATGTATGTGTTCCTGTACATGTAGGTGCATTTTTGTGAAAGTCAGAAGATCCCCTGGAACTAGAGGTAGATATGGTTGTTTATAGCCACCATGGTGCTGGAAATTGAACACAGACCCCCTGTAAGATCTGGAGATATGTTTCACAGATGAACAATCTCTCCAGGATACTACTGAATTTTAGAAAATTTCTACTTCTTGCTCCAGACTATTGGGTTATAGGCATATACCATCATGCCTAATTTATGTGGTGACAATGGAATCCAGGGCTTCAGACATGCTAGGTAGTAACTCATACAGTGCTACAACCACAGCCCCAGCAACAGGATTTTTTAAAAAGCAAAATAAGAATTACTTTCCTGTTCAGATCCAAAAGGTTCCATTTCACAAAGGGTCATAAGTGAACTCCCATTAGAAGAAAGTAACTCCTAGCACTCGTTCCATATTCCAACTCAGAATAGAGTCCTTATTTAAGCTGAAGTAGAAAGCTACAGCCCTTAGGATCAACAGGGGAGTCTAAAGAAAACTGAACAAATCTTGATTTTATTGACCGGGTCTCCAATGATTTAATTACAGCAAGAAGACAGACCAAGTGCAGGCACTGCAGCATTTATTATCTTTGCTACTGGAGTTTGCAAACCACGTAGTTAATATTGACCCCTAATTCTATGCCCACTTCTGGGCCTTCTTAGCTTGCCCAGAGGCTGCTCTGTTGGCTTTGTAATCAGGAAGAACAAAAGATGTGTTTCTCCTGGGTTGAGTCAGGCTGCAGCCTGCATTTCTATATCAACAATGTCTCTAAAATCTACCCTACTTGACAAAGAAATAGGGATTAGAGACTTAGTCTATGGGCTAAATTCAGGATGCTAGCATGAAGCAGCTTCTCTGTTTAGGAGTTCATGGGTACTGGGGTAAAGCATCAACAGACCTTGGCGTCCACCTGGTAGGTACACCATTCTGCCTGAAACTGTAACTAATATATGGAATTGATATGAATAAATGCATAAGTAGGAGACAAATCATCGTTTTGGAACTATTTTCCTCAACTTGGCTTTAGCTAGCAGCAGTTATTTTATGACTTCATGTGTCCAGGTGGATCTCATCCAATTTCTAGGTCAGAAGACAGAGAAGGATGAAATGGAGCCAAAGTAGCTTGTAGTTAGTCTAAGGAAACGCAGCTTGGAGAAGATGAGTGACAGCTTGATTGAAGAGGCTTTCACCCCCTTATACAGTTTATCCACTTAATTTTTTTTCACAATCACCCTTTCCTACTTTGCATGCCTCTGTGTGTGTGTGTGTGTGTGTGTGTGTGTGTGTGTGTGTGTGTGTGTGTTTCTCCTGGGCTGAGTCAAGATGCAACCTGCATTTCTATGTCAACAATGTCTCTAAAACCAAAGGTCAAAGAAATGGGGAGTATACATTTAGTCTATGGCCTAAATGCTAGCATGAAGCAGTTTCTGTGTGTGTGTGTGTGTGTGTGTGTGTGTGTGTGTGTGTGTGTGTGTGTGTGTGTGTGTGTGTGTGTGTGTGTGTGTATATATATATATATATATATATATATATATATATATTCATGCTATTATTTTAAACATGGTATCCACTTGTAGCCCTGGCTGCTCTGGAACTCACTTTGAGGACAAGGTATCTTCTGACTTGTATCCATTTTCCTGCTTTAGCTTCCTGAGAGTTGGGATTACAGGTATGTATCACTATAAGCAATTACATTACATTTTAAATAACATGATCTTTTGTCTGTTATGCATCTTGTTTGGCTCTAAATGAATGAGGTGATCACATAGCATCTGAATTCAGGCATTTAATAAATATTTTTATTTGATGCATAATGAGAATGATTACGGGAGCAGATCAGTTTCTTATGCAACTTACAGTCAGTGCCAGAAGACAAAGAGTAAAACAATGAGTAAAATAAAATAGTAAAGATGATCTTTGTGTTACTCAAAGGCTAGAACTACTGCTTCAATTCTGTCTGTCCCAATCCCTGGTCCATAGAGATCATCAGTGAAAATGGACGACCTAGAAAAAGACATTGTTGGGTTGCTGTTTCTTTTATACAAAAGAGACTTAGCAAGGAAAAGAATTGAGATTCTGTGTGAGTATTGACTGATGCCATTAAGGACAAACACAATAGTGACAGGTCTCTTTGGGCAAGAGATGTTAACATCAACTATACTTTAGACATGGGGTTAATGACTAAAATATATAAGGAAGTACAAAATCATACACACACACACACACACACACACACACACACACACACACACACACACACCTCCCCAAAAAGATCCAAAATATAAATGTATAATTGGTAATTCTCAGATTTCTGACAGGGTTGAAGACTGATTATAATTTTATAGCCTATGAGACTGCTTGAACTCTGAAAATACATATTTTATTAGATAATTATCAGATAATATACAAGCTAGCCAAGATATAACATAGATTTTAAGCCTTTCTTAATCTGGGATGGATAATTAAATGTTCTGCTTAACTGATAAAGTGTTGGACTGGGTGTTAGTTACATTTTATACTTTTAATTACAAAATGATAATAGCTGTGCTCAAATTATATTTGAGAGGAAAGTTGTTTTTTGTTCTTTTTTGTGTTTTTTTTTAATTAGACAAAAAGGGTGAAATGTAGAATGTCATACAGGGGAAGGCAGGTACAAGATAGAATGAGGCCTGTCATTGGGCAAGAGGGAAGGATGGGCAGAAGGAAAGTTTTAGAGAGAGGAGGCGACTAGAAGAAGCAGGAGAAGCAGCACAGAGAACATGGAGGTTGATTTTAAGATTCCTCTCTGCAAAATTACACGTTGTTAAGAATATCCTAAAGGATTGGATGTGTACAGGTCTTCATATGTTTATGGGGGCAATTATATCTTATCAACTGGATCAAAGGTTATTGTGTTGTGTCTCTTGCCATGTGAAGATTTAAGTGTAAGAGAGTATGTGGCAGCCAGAGACACTAAGCTGCCATGGAATTGGTATGTATATTTCTGACTTGGTGGCAACCTCCCTTGGGAATTAGATGGATAGAGATTGCTGCCAGGGTCAGAAAGAAGCAGTGTGATATGGGATGGAGCAGAGTGGGTGAGACACTTTTCTGACTGAGATGAAGATATCTACCAGATAATTTGGGATACTATGGTGCTGGATCTAGTGTGGGGTAAAAGAATGCTTTTTTATAATTCTAATTCAACACATTCACACCTGCCTTACTCATAGACACCTTCAGCAAGTAATGCTGACCATCAGAACTGCTGAAGGCATCTAAAATAGGGCAGTGACCTAGTTCTTAAGTAGCTGTAGCTGTGACACAGCTGCCCTGGATACTATGTTGGAAGCAGTTGCTGCTTTGCTGAGGGCACTGCAAAGATAGCTGAGCAGACTCAGATGACTAGGATAAGGAAATATCTGGAAGTTTCTGTTGGAGCCTGGCTCAAAACAACTAAGGATATGATAAGCTTACATCAATTTCTGAAGCATCTGCATGTGGAATCAGAAGCATCAGGATAGTTGGCCCTTAAATTCATTTTACTTCATTTTATTTTGTGCACATGCATTTGTGTGTGCATGTGTATGCTTGTGTGTATGTACGGGGGTTGTTTTTCTCAGTAATACTAGAAAACTACCAATATTTTTGAGACAAGGTCTCATTTTACCTAGTACAGCTGTCCAGGAGCTTCAAAAACTCATATATGTCTGACAGTCTGGACATGAGATTACAGATGCACAGCACAGTATTATACCTCGTTTTCTTTTGTTCTTTCCTTCTTTCTTTCTTTCTTTCTTTCTTTCTTTCTTTCTTTCTTCTCTCTCTCTCTCTCTCTTTCTTTCTTTCTTTCTTTCTTTCTTCCATCCATTCATCCATCCATTCATTTTGTACAGATTTTCTCTGTGTAGCTCTAGCTATCCTGAAACTTGATTATAGAGCCAGCTGGCCTTGACCTCAGTGATCCACCTGCCTCTCATTCCTGAGTGCTGGGATTAAAATAAAAGTTGTTGTTGTAATTCTCTTGTGTTAGAATTGAGAACACATAGTCATTCTATTGACAGAAATAGTGCTGCATTGCCATTACAGGTTCCCTAATATACTCAGAATGCCAGGGAGGGTTCCTCATTCTGTCTTAGGAGTATTTCCACTCGTGTGTGTAGTGTGTGTGTGTGTCTGTGTGTGTGTGTGTTGGGGGGGTGCACAGAGAAAAAAAGAGAAATTGAGAGACAGATATAGGTGATATTACCTTGGAATTATGTATCTCGTTTTGTTTCTTGAGAGAGGTTCTTTCACAATGCTGGAACATGCCAAGTAAGCCACTGCCTATCTCTGCTTCCTCACTGCTAGGATTAAAGCATGTACCACAACTCAGGCTTGTTCTTTCCCTTCTTCCTTCCTTCCTTTATCTTTCTTCCTATTCTTCCTTATTTCTTTCCTTCCTTCCTTCTTTTCCCCTTTTCTCTCTCACTCTTTATCACTTTCTGTTTTACCTCCTTTAAAATAAAACCAGTATGGTACTCTTAGGTGAACATAAATTAAGGTACACATGTTCATTAAATTTTTGTTAACTAGATTCACCCAGGAAGAGGGAACCAACTGAGACATTGCCTCTATCTGATTATTTTGTTGGCATCTTATAGGATGCTATCTTTATTAATGATTGATGGGGGAGGGCTCCCTGTGCAGTCCTCGATGTATAAGAATGTTTCTAGAAGAAAACAAACTAAACAAGCCAGAAGTAGCCAGCCATTAAGCAATGTTCTTCCATAGTCTGTGCTTTCAACCTGAAAGCTGCAAAATTAAATGTGCCCCTACCCCAAGTTGATTTTGGTTAGTGTCTTATCAGAGCAGAATAGAAGCAAACTAGGACATTACATAGGAATGTTTTTACTGTTAGACAATTTCTTATATGCATATAATGTGCTTTGATTAAATTCATTCTCTATTCCTTCTCTCTCAATCCCTCATCTCTCTCTTCTTTTCCCCACAATCTCATGTACTCTTTTTAAAAAAATAAATTTTATTTAGTAGAGTCAAGTGTAGTCAGTCATTCATGACTTTAATCCCAGCACATGGGATGCATTGGTAGAAGAATGTCTAAGAATTTGAGGCCAGCCTGATCTACATGGTGAGTTCTAGGACAACTAGTACTATATAGTGATCCTATCCTGAAAAAACAAAACAAACAAACAAAAAATCCCAACCAATTCATAAAAACAGCAAAAACAAACCCAAAAATATTTTATGTGTATGAATATTTACCTGTAAGAGTTCAAGTGTGCCTCAAGGGTATCTGCTGCCCACAGAGTACAGAGCAGGATACCATATCAGCCAAGTCTCACTTACATGGTTGCCTAAATAGGGGCTGAGAAAGGAGAATAACAATCATGCCAAAGTGTATGGTGCAAAGATTACTAGGTCTCAAGACTACACAAAGAAACAAAGAATGCTTAGAGTGGGAGAAATGACCTTCCCCAAGGAAGAGTATACCAATTGATCATTCAATCCTAAATAATAAGGCATGAAAACATAATATAAATAACATTAAATAGACTGAGAAGGTTATATTTTAAAATATGTATATTTATATATTAAGCACATATACATAAAATAACAATGAATTAACAAATATGGGTAGGTTTATGGGAAGAAAAAGAAAACGTGAAATGATGTAATATTAACTCAAAACAAATAGTAAAAAGAAAAATACTGTAGGATATCAATTTTCTCTTTGTTCACTCAAGGAAGCAGGGAGAGGCTCACCAAACTCAGGAGTAAACAAATTTCATGTGTTTGTGAATGTTCTGAGTTACAGGATTCATGAGCAGTCACCTCAAAGTTATAGATGCAGAAAACAACTTCTTGAAAAAGATAATGTCTACCTGAAAGGATGTCCCTCATATCCAGGTGACTGCCATTCAAGGAGAGCATTCCAGATTTGCAATGTCCAAGAATTGCCACATATGTCTATAAAGGAGAATCACCTTTCTAACAAGAAATATTCAGTGCTAGGAAACAAAAGTAAGATCTCTTTAATTAGCACATAGTTGTAGCATCAATGATATTGCCCAAAGAGTCCCACCCCCTTCAGAAATATTTCATAGCTTCAGAAGGAGTAGTCCTTGCTCTAATTTATCTCCATGACAATTGCTCATTCTATAGTCGTCTTTTTATCCCTGACACAATGGATTTTCATTTTTCTCCCTCAGAGAAGAACAAGTTTTTTCAGAGCCTGAGGTTTTCAGGTTTTTAGTTAAGATAGTTTTATTTTTAGCAAACAGGAGTTTTCAGTGCTCAAGACTGCATAAGCAGGTATCTGCAGACAGGAATTGGTAATTCACCTGTGCCTTTGTTACCTCAGATTAGAAAAGAGTTCATTATATTCTTTTTCATTCCCACATAACACAGTACTTCTGAAGTAAGCATGCTAATCATGTTTAATGTCAAAGTGTGATGTTTTTCTTTTCTCCTTCGTGTTGGGGTGGGCTCTTTAATTTTGTAATAATAATTACATCATTTTCTCTCTTCCTTTCTCTCACTTTAAACCCTTCCATAGTCTTAAATGTGATGTTACAGATGCTTCATCTGCTTGTGGAGGGGCTTGGTACACTGCCCCTACAACATGACTAATTTCCTTGATCCTCTATGTGAGGTGCTGTGGTCAAGGTACAAGGGCCTGATCAAGAGCAGGTGAAACACCTGCCATCCTCTGACATGAGGGTCTGGGGATTCTAAACCTACTCAATCTTACCAATTTTCCTGGCATGACCCACTGTCCCATAAGTAAACTATGAATATTTACACTGACCAGTAAGGTTATAGGTCAAAATCATTGTGCTGAGTGAAAATAGCCAGGCTGGGTCTAGGAAGATGGTTCTGTAGGTAATGGCACTTGACCAGAAAGTTAGAGGATATGAGCTTGTTCACCATAATGTACATGAAGGTGGGAGGAAAGAACTGACCATGCAAAATTATAGCTTGACCTCCACATTCATGCCTGTTCAAATACCTGTATAAAGACAGTAATAAGCAATAAAATTGGACACTGGAAAAATGACTCTCTTTGAGTGATTATAGCTCATTCAGAAGACATGAATGGGCTGCCCAGCACCTGTCTGATGGCACACACTTTCTAAAATCTTTAAGATTCAGAGATCTTATGTCTTCCCTTGTCTTCTATGTCCACTTTCTCTCATGTGTGTGCATCGAGAGAGAGAGAGAGAGAGAGAGAGAGAGAGAGAGAGAGAGAGAGAGAAGGAGGGAGGGGGAGAGAGAAAAAGGGAGGGGGAGAAGGAGAAGGAAAGAGAAGCAGACAATAAAAATTAAGTAAAAATCTTAAAATTTAAAATTTTATATGTGTAAGAGTGTTTTGCCTTCATGTGTTTTTGTGTGGCATGTGTATGCTATACACAGGGTGTCTGTTTTCACTGCAACTGAAGTTATATGCTGTTGTAAACTGCCATCTCTTTGGGAACTGAATCTTTGTCCTCCGCAAGTGCTCTTAATCATTGAGCTATCTCTACAGCCTCTGAAGCTTAATAAATTTAATATACCAACTAATTTATAGTTTCAAACACATACCAGTAGCTGTCAAGTACAGAAAATGACTGAATGGTTGACTGCAAAAGGAGAGGAATAATCTTTTGGAAATAATAGAAATAACCCTCTTAAATCGTCCTTGTGTGTGTGCATGTACCCTCATGCAAATATAAGTGTGTGTGTGTGAGAGAGTGTGTGTGTGTGCGTGCGTGTGTGTGTGTGTGTGTGTGTATGAGAGAGAGAGAGAGAGAGAGAGAGAGAGAGAGAGAGAGAGAGAGAGAGAGAGAGAGAGATTGACTGTTCTGTTCCATAGCTCAAGAACTCATGGCTACTGGGTGGGCAATAAATTCTCAGTTAGGAACAGAACTAGCTAAATGACAGAGCTGAGTCTTAGGACTACTGTACATCTCTCCAAGGTCCCTGTTTCACTGTCGCGTCTAGATAAAAAATTCCCCTTAACCCAAAAGAAATTCTGATCCATACGTGTTAGGGTTACAGAAATCTTCAAATACCGCCACTAACCACAATCTTGGACTTCCACTATACTCCAGATATACAGTACTATCTTCCCCTTCACTGTTTTACTCTCAGCTTCTCTGGGCCACCATTGATTGATGACCTTTATTGTCTATGGTTTGTATGCTGCTTGTCTCTTGGCTTTGTTTATATATCATCACATTCAAAGAACAATTTGCTGCTACAAAATAGGAAATTATATGGAAATGAGTTCAACAGGGTGGGAGCAATGACTTAATGGATAACAACATTTGCTACGCAATCATGAAGAGCAGAGTTCTAATTTCAGCACCCAAACAATAAGCCAGGCATCAGGCCTATAGCTGTAATGACAACTCTAAGAAGGTTAACCAGGAGGATCACTGAAGATTACTTTGACTGTAACCTAGGGAGGGAGAACATGAGGCCCAAGATTAGGAAAGAGACCCTGCCTGAAATGGGTAAGTAGAGCTTACTGGAGGAGTACAGTAACACCTACTTATGGCCCTAGAGGACACTGGCACATATACCTGAACACACACAAATAAAATAAATTAATTTACAAATGAATCTTTAAAAATAAATGAAGTTTACAACATAAATTGGACATGCCAAGAACAGTTTTATATAAAGCTGAACCCATGCAGGGAGTTTGTACAGTTGTTTGAAATAAGTGCTACATATTTTCTGATCTAACATATTTTCCGAGGAAACCAAGAATGAGTACAACAGACAGTCCACAAGCCAAAAGTATATCCCAAAAGGTAAAATTTAGCCAAGACCAGGTAACATTGTGTATACCTGTAATCTCAGGGCTCCAAAGAATGGCAAGTTTAAAACCATGTGGGTTATATATAAATGCTCTATCTCAAAACAGACAAAAATCCAGCCAAATGTTCAGAGGAAACCCCACTTCTCTTGAATTTATCCATAAAGGATACATCAGGGGAAAAGGCAAATACGTTTAAATGCAACTCCAAAGCTGAAATGCATATTTTGAATGCTCTGTGAACCTCTCACAGATTTGAGGGATCATGGGATGTTGTTGCTTATAATTAAGAAGCCTGATCTAAGGGGAAAAGGGAATTATTCCTTCAGTAAATTAAGGGAGACAATTGTTGAAATTATTGACTTTCTGGCTAGGGGTGTCTACCCTTCCTTTGGTATTTAAGTTCCAGGATGGAAAACACATTAAAAGCCTTTAAATTTCCAAGAAACTTTAAACAATACAAGAGCTTAGCAGCTGGCTACACTCCATGCTATTAGAATCTATTTTCCTATGGATAACCCTGAGTTATAACTTACTATGTTTCTTTTGGTCATGCTCTTGGGATCATGCTCTCTGAACTTTTAATCTTTTTTTTCTAGTCCTCCTCCTCCTGCACTTTTGATTTTTTTCTTCTCTAACACCAAGCCTCAGTTCCTATTTCTCTTCTTCCCAGCTCTTGCCTGTTGGCATCCTTATGTACCAATCAGAATTAAATTGGGGTCAGGGTCAAGAGGCTATGTGGAGACCCCAGGTCTTGGTGAACTTCACTTAGCATTACATTTGACAGTAAAAGACAAAACCTTAACAGCATCTACAAAAGGCTTGGGATACACCTTACACCTTGCCCACTGAAGACTTTTCTTGGAAGCATGAGAACCTGACTTTGATCCTCAGCTAGAGGCCTGGTAAAAATAACAGGCATGTTGGCAAATACTTGTAATCCCAGCAAAGGAAGACCAAACCTGAAGATTATTGGGTGCTCACTATGATCCAAAATAAGTACTTCATTCCTTAGGTTGCTTTTGAGAGTCATTTTGTCACAGCGGTAGCACAAGTAACTGTGTGCATTTTTTCAGGATAAATAGGAACTTCCCTACTTACACAGAGTATTAACTTGGAAATTGTGCATAGGGTACCACCTCCAATATTCAGGCCTGTTTGAGAAAATAAATATGACTTTTTACATAAAAATCGCCAAAACTTGCCAGGAAACAGATCTTCCTTTGCTAGAAATGCTGCAACTTGTACAGTTTAGGGAGCATAATATGCTTTGCAAATGTGGCTTTTGAAGTTGTATTTGGCTGTCCACCTCCACTGCTCACAGACACAGACATATCTGTCTTCAAGGGTTCTTGAAAGATATGGCTGCCACTGCACAAAAAAATTAGAAAGTCTAGAGTCAATGGGAAAGGCTGTATCAGGTTATCATCACCACACACCTAACTCTAAAAGTTGGAGTTGTCAAGCCAAGGATACCCACACCAAGGCTGCTGTGAACTGGAGTCAGGCTTTTACTTCAGCAGCCAATAAAAACTAACCTCTAAAATCGACTAGCTCAAATGAATGGGGACAACAGCTGAACTCCTATTCTTCCTTGGTCCCCCCCACCCATGTCTTTCCTGATTTCATGGATGCACATCTGATTTAGTCCCCACTTTGTATCTTTGGTTTTCTCATATAAATTACGCGGAGGAGTTTTTTGAGAGCAGCCCCAATTCCTAGGTTCCCATCAATATGAAGACCTGGGTCATCAAACAAACCCAGATGGGTTCTGCCTTATCTCCTTAATGTGATGCTGATACAGAGAAACAAATTGGCCACAGATCATGCCTCAGACTACATCATGCTGGGAAGGAACTGCCCATGCATCACTGAAGTAGTTTTTGAAAGTGTATATCCTCGTCTCACTTACTGTGTGCCCCTCTCAGCCCCTTTTGTCTTTTTCTCTTCATGTCTCTGTCTCCACCTGACTCTGTCTCCCTCTTCTTCCTCTACCTCTCTTTCCTCTCCTGCTTCCTTTCCTTCCTCTCCCTCTCTCTATCTCACCTCTCCATCTCCCTCTCCTACCTCTCCCTCTTCCTCTCTCTCTGTCTTTCTCTCTTTCCCAACTGGCTCTAACCTTCTAGAATCATGAGCTAAATAAACACTTTCCTTTAAGTTGTTTTTGGTAAGTATATTGTTTCACAGGAACAAAGAAATAACTAGTACAGAACTATTTCCTAGGCTCAAGCCAAAATAAAAATATTTTAAGTTCACTGCATGCTCAGGTAAATCCACATTTAGTGGCAATAATGGATAAAAAATGTTAGTAAAATCTGCTATTCGAAAAAAGGGGGAGGTACACATGTGAGGTATATGTTTGAGTGGCTTAAAAGTAACAAGATCTTCCTTGTTCTTCTACAAAGGCAAGGCAATTGGTACTTCACAAATTGTTGATCAGAAAGTAGAGATGGAGCCTTGAAAGATGACTCAGTCGTTGAGAGCACTTACACCTCTTCTAGAGCACTCTGCTTTCCAACACCAACATGAGTCAGTTCACAACCCCCAGTTACTCCAAGGTGCAGGGGAACAGATGCCTTCTTCTAGCCTCTATAATCTGCCACATACCTATTCCCATACACATATAGACAAATATACACACAAATTCATAAACATTAAAAAATACATTTTCTTCTGACTGTATTTTTATTTTTAATTTTATCTTTTTATGGAAATAAAATTACATAATTTTCCCCTTCCCTTTATTTTCTCCAATTATGCCCATTCCCCTCACCTTGGTCCCTCTTAAATTTATGGCCTTATTTCTCATTTTACAGAAAAATCACAACTCCTCATGTTATAATTTTTTAAAGAGAAATATCAGTAAAAAAACATGTATGAATTTAATTAAAAGAATTACCTAAAGAGATTAGACATGCTTGTCTTTGATAAGGACAAAGCAGGGGATCTATGACTACAGTGCATAACTTTTATAAATATGTGTGCATGTATGTAGACATATATGTATGTATATATGTATGTATGTATGTATGTATGTATGTGTTTATGTATATGTATATCTGTATGTACTCTGTATAAAGACAAAATACATCTTTCAGATTCTGATCAATGTTACTTGTCTGTATGTGAATCTGGGGTTGAACACTTGATGACAGATAACCAATCTGGGGCTCATTCCTAGGAAAGACTACTTCTCCGGAGCACTTTTAGCATTCCTTAGGAGGCTATATTCTCTGTCTAGCACTGATATCCTGTGTGATTTCCCTTTTTCACCTTTGTATAGCTACTGATATTATGGTTCCTTATGCAAACCATTCTGTTGAGGTATCATGAATGTAGTAGCTTCCCTGTCATCTGCAGGAGATACTCACCGCAGATTTCCTAGTTCTCTGCTTTGTACAATCATTTTTCTTCTCTTCCTAAGTGCTCTTGAGACTTACGTATAGAAGTTGTTTTACAGATCCATTCTGGCTGGCCTACCTATAATCAATTGTCCCCTATAATTGTCCCCTAACTATATTCTAAATAATTATCATTATACTCACAGACAAGTATAGCTCTCACCTCCCCAATAAAAGACACTTTTCATTGTAATAGGTATAGACCATATCAAAAACTCATTGCTTCCACCCTGTTGAACTCATTTGCAAACCATTTTCTATTTTGTTGCAACAAAATGTTGTTTGAATGTGATAATATATAAACAAAGTCCAAGAGACAAGCAGCATAAAAACCTTAGACAATAAAGTTCATCGATCAACGTGGCCCAGAGAAACTGGGAGTAAAACAGTGAAGGAGAAGAGAGTACTGTATATATGAAAGGCTTCTGGGGTATAATGGAAGTCCAAGATTGAGGTTAGTGATGATATTTGAACTTTTCTGCCACCCTAACTTGTATGGGTCAGCATTTCTTTTGGGTTAAGGGGAATTTTCTATCTAGACCCTACAGTGAACCAGGGACCTTGGAGAGATGTACTGTAGTTTTAAGACAGCTCTGTCATTTAGTTAGTTCTGATCCTAACTGAGAATTTATTGCTCATCCAGTAGCCATGAGTTCTTGGGCTGTTGAACAGAACAATCAGAAATATGTTTGCTTTGCTACTGTGGATTCTTGAATTAGATCCCATGAACCTGGTATATAGCTGATTTGGTTACATGTGCTTATAATCATAGTCCTGGGGAAGCAAAGACAGGTGGATCCCAAAGTTTGAGAGAGTGCTGACCTAACCAACTTAGTAAGCTCCATGACAGGAAGATACAATGATTCAGAAAAAAAGAATGAATGCTTGGTGTGGTGGTGGCATAGAACTTTAAGTCCAGAACATAGGAAGCAAAGAAAGGCTGATTTCTGAGAATTCAAGGCAAGACTGGACTACATAGTGATTCCAGGCTACACAGTGAGAACCTGCCTCAATCAAAAACAATAGAACCCTCCCCCATATAAAAAAGGAAACAAATAAAAAGGATGGCACCTGAGGGAGGAAAGGATGTCCTTTGGGTTCCAGATACACATGCATACCCATGCAATTGCATAAATTTGAGCTCACACACACACATTTATATGCACACAAATACAGGTGTTTGTTGTATACATTCTAATATATTGTCCTTCATTTAAGTGGAGATTAATTCTTTGATGATGAACCTGTCATGCTTATTTTTTTCCTGTCTAGATGATGAAAAAGCCAGTGTTCAAAATGGTTCATAGAATGGTGGGTAGAATAAAGGACCCTATGGGCTTTTGCCAGACTTACACTCACCCACATCAGGTCAAGGATAGTCCAAGTTCCTTTCTCTAATCACAGTTTGCAGATAGGACAGAAACATTCTTGAGTAAACTATTCTCAGTACAACCGCAGAATATCCTAACTGACAGTTTCTTGACCAACTGAGAATTCCCAGATTTAAATGCATGTTATGATTTTCCCATGCTTGCTAGCCAACAGATTTAAAGGTCAATATGCTTAGCCAATAAGTTTGAACTGTAACCTTGATGATGTAACCTGTGTCCCTAAAAAAATAAAAACATCTTGTAATAGCCATTTGGGGTCACCTTCTAGTCTCTTGCCTTGAGGGATGTATTAAGGGTTGACACTGACATGCTGGAAAACTTACATTTGCTTTTGCATCAATCTGGGTCTTGGTGTCTCACTTGGGGTCTTCTTGAGATATCACTGACCAAGGGCTGTGGTAGTTCAACAAAATGTGTTAATTTAGACCTTTAGAGGCTACTGGAATAAAGCTTCCATTGGTTTGTGTTAGACAGTGGAGTTGATGAATTTCCCAGACTAGATAATATTTTTTTGTGAAACTATAGGGCCCTAGGGGCTTTCACCAGCCTTACATGCACCTGCCTCCAGGAAAGGCTAGGCCAGATTCCATTCTTCTACCAAAGGGACATTCCTGAGTAGAAAATTGTCAGAATGTACTGACTGGTACTTGCTAGCTGTCTTAGTTAGGGTTTTATTGCTGTGAACAGACACCAGGATTGATGCGAGTTTTATAAAGAACAGCATTTAATTGGGGCTGGCTTACAGGATCAGAGGTTCAATCCATTATCATCAAGGTGAGAGCATTGCAGCATCCAGGCAGGGATGGTGCAGGAGGAGCCGAGTTCTACTTCTTCCCACAAAGGAAGCCAAGAACAGACTCAGCATCCTAGGAGGAACTAGGGGGAGATTCTCCAAGCCCACCCCACAGTGACATACTTCCTCCAAAAAATCTACACCTTCTAATACTGCCACTCCCTGGGCCAAGCATATGCAAACAATCACACTCCACTTCCTGGGTCAAGCATATGCAAACCATGACACCAGCCAATAGACTGAAAGATTAATATGCTTAGTCAACATGTTTGAACTGTAACCTTGCTGAGGTAAACTGTGCCCCTAAAAAGTATAAAAAATGCTTATAATAGCCATACAGGATTGTATTCTAGCCACTTGCCTTGAGGGACTAATTGAAGGTTGACCCCAGTGAGCTGGAAAAAAAATTTTTTTTGTATTGATCTGTGTCTCAGTGTCTCACCCAGGGTCATCTCAAAGAAAGTACCACTGACCAAGGGTTGGGGTCTTACAAAACCAGTGAAACTTTGGAGTTAAATGTTATTGTAGCAGAGCCTGGCACAACCTCACTAATATAGTTCTGATTGTTCATGGGGTGATGGAACACAAACATTAATCATTCCATGAAATTTTTCTTTTTTTAAATTTAACACTAACTCAAAGGAGTCCCTGGCAAATCATTTGGTCCAAAAAAATAGCTCTAGTGCCAGAATAACTATTATTTTTCCTGAAACAAGGTAGTTCTTTGAGCATCACACAGATTCAGGGTCATAATACAACTCAACAGTTATGCCTCCAGTGATTTTCTACAAATAGTTTAATCATGCAAAATCTGTTTTTACAGCTCCAAAATGTGGGTAATTTTATCTTCCTGAAAGAGAATATTAAGAGACTGTGGCAAGTCTATAAATAGCTGGGGCCAAAGTTATTCTTGGCCTTTCCTGCATGCTTTCACAGTAGGCTAGTTAACCACAAGGTATAGGATTGCAAGTACATTACCTGCTCAGCTCACTGGCCATCTTGTTTTCTGAGACATATCTCTAACTGGCCTGAAACTTACTAGCTAAGCTAGACTTGCTGGCGAGTGCAAGCACCAGAGAACTGCCTCTTTCTTCTCAACATGAGGATTACAAGTAGCATAAGTCCTATTATTTATTTTCTTTATGTGGCTTTTGGGAATCAAGTAAGATTTTTTTTTTCCGGAGCTGGGGACCGAAGCCAGGGCCTTGCAGTTGCTAGGCAAGCTCTTTACCACTGAGCCAAATACCCAACCCTCAAGTTAGATCTTAATGTGTGCATTGCAAGCATTTTACCTTTGTGCCTTCCCCCCAAATCCACCTTGTAATTATTATTGCATGGGTCACAACTTTTCAGGTTTAATTATACTCAACAAAATTGATAGAATGCCATGCATTACTCTGACTTAAGTCATTGGAGGATTTGAGGGAGTGCAGCAGGAAGCCAGAGTATGTGAGCTTCTCCAACTCAGGTGGGAAGTAAAAGATAGTTGTGGGAAAATAGAGTGATCCCATGGATACAAGCTAGACTAGAGAAAGAAGGTGAGTAATTGGAAATGAGTAGGGACAAGATAAAAACAATGTACATAGCATACGTGAGTGCAAATGCCTATTTGAAATTTGCTACTGTGAATCTGGGGAGACAGTTCAGCAGTTACAGTGCATACCGCATTTGCATATAACCCAGGTTCAGTTTACAGCACTATGTTGTCTTTATCACAGCCTTTTACAACTCCAGTGCCAGAGTATCTTATGACTTCATCTGATGTCTGTGAGACCTGTACTCATACACATAATTAAAAATAAAAATAAATATTAAAAACCTTTTCTCACTATGTACCTGCAAAGTTTAGCTTTGTAAACATTATGTAGCCTAGAATTTCTTGGGAATAAATGATGTCTCATTGAAGGGCTTTGTTGTTGTTGTTGTTGTTGTTGTTTTTGATTGTTTTAATATTGGACTGGCCTATGAACTTGACTTTGGTGGATGGTCTTGATTGTTAATTGAAGTAGCCTTCTATGGGCAGCACCGTTATCTATGCAGGCTACTGTGAACTCTATAAGTGTGGAGAAATGGAGCCAAAGACAAGCAAATATATACACAATCTCCCATTTCTCTGTGCTCTTGACTGGATGGGATGGGTTCATCTGTCCCACACTCCTGCCACTTGTGATAGAGTCAACTGGAATTGTGATTACCAATAAATACCTTTCTTTAGGTTTTTTGGTGAAGTCAGGTTATCTTATCACAGTAACAGAAATGAAACCAAGATAGTACATCAATAAAAAAAACAAAGAAAGAAAAGTAACTCAAGGTGAATTTTATCCAGCCCAGTCTTCCTGAAGGCCCTGCATTTATCTTGTTCAATTTGACCTTCCCAATGTGCTTTATTCGATGAGCCCTAGGGTGACCCCTATCAGCCATTCAAGCCTCTCCACTCATTTGCAGTTAATAATAGCCTGTACTGTAACACCTCTCCTATTGCTCTTCTGAACTTCTCTTTCCCTAGGAATACCCATTAGATTTTTCTGGTGTCTGTGTCTTTTCTTACATTTTGTGCTTCAAGTACCTGGATAACATGATGACCTTGATTTCTTGAAGTCCCAACATGATTGGATGATGCTGGACAGACTTTGGAGATGATAAGGGGGCATGACTTCCTTACTTCAATGCTGTTGTGCTAATCTCTGTGCACCAGACCTCACAGTTTTTGCTTCTCACAATTTATCCTTTTTCATTGAAGCAGGTTTTTGTCATTTGGAAATATACTGTGTTCTGAGAGCATTACTGGTTTTTGTAGAGAAATTATTGTAAAGAATGCCTATCCAACCCCCCGCCCCCATTACCCTTTCTCTCTCTCTTTTCTTGAAAGAATTGACAAGGTATAATTTTCATTGTTTTTAAGTTTGTTTCTTTAGATTATTTTGTAAGTATTACTGTTCTACCTGTGTGTGTATGTGTGTGTGTGTGTCCTGTGTGTCTGTGTATGTGTGTCCTGTGTGTGTGTATGTGTGCATATGCACGTGCATGTGTTTGTGTGTACACTTGCACGAGTGTTTGAGTGTGTATATCACATGTATGCCTCCTGCCTGCAGGGTTTAGAAGAGGATATCAGAGTTCCTGGACCTGGATTTACATGCACTTATAAGTAATACTGTGAGTGTGGGAAACCGAATCCTGGCCCTCAACAAAGGCAAAAAGTGTTTGTAAACACTGAATCATCTCCATTTTTAAAATATTAATTTAATTTGTGTTTATACGTGTATTTATGTGCCATGTTTGGTTCGTGAACAATAGAGGACAATTTGTGCGTATCACCTCTTTTCCTTCCACCTTATGGCCTCTGGGGACTGAACTCAGTTAATCAGGCTAGGCAGCAGTTCTCTTAATTGCTGAGTGTACTCACCAACACAACAAGGGCCTTTTAAAGAGTGACTCTTTCTGTTTCTTTGGTGAAGTGTAAAGGTAATAGACATTCCCAGTGTTTCCCTTCAGTGTGTGAGTGCTTTCCAAGCCATTCACTTTCTTCTTCTTTTTCTTCTCTTTAAAGTCTTTTTAATATGTCTATTTCTGGGCCTGTGAAATGGTTTAGCATAAAAAATAGCTAGCTCCCAAGACTAGCATTCTCAATTTCATCCATGGCTCGTACATGGTTAAAGGAGAGAACCTTCTCTGACCTCCACATTTGTACCATGGCATGCCTTTACCACCCTTGCCCCCCTCAGTAAATAAATGTAAAGTAAAAATCTGTTGCTTAAAGTACAGTGATTATTTCCTGATATTCTGTCATATACTATGTTTATGAACACTCTTCCTCCTTAGGCAGGGGTAGTTCTCCAAACTAGGTCATTCCTCTGTGACAGATTCTAATCTCTGCTACTCTACTTGTAAAGTTTTCTGTTATTTATTTCAGAAAAAAATGGTGAGTTATTTCAACTCTTTCCATTCTCAGAAACTATTACTCAACTGCTACCAGTTTATTCTAAGTTATGTGACACCCATTTCCCTTATATCTTTGTTTACCAGACCATCCAGTGTGATACCCATGCCCAGACATCCATGTTTTTTATTAGACTTCATTTTCTTTTTACTTCCTTCACCAGCTTTGCAGTGGATATTTAGGGAATCTTCTCTGTACAAGTTACTTGTTTTATCATTAGGACAAATTATCTGATAAAAGCAACTTAAGAGAAAAGGTTTATTTGGCTCAGAGTTGAAGGGCTCCTGGTCCGTTAAGATGGGGAAAGCATGACAGCAGGAACAGGAAGCAGGTGATCATCTTGAACCCACAGTTAGGAAGCAGATGAATGCTGGTCCTCAGCTCATGTCTCCTTTAATTTTCTTTGCATTCTTTGGGAATTTCATACATGTACATGTATGCACTGTACTTTGCTCATAGCCACTTCCTTATCTCAGTCCCATCCCTTCCCTCCAATCCTTTTCTCCTTTACATTCAGTTTGAGACCATCAACCCATAGAACAGTGCTAGCATGAGGCCAGACCTACTCCATCTTGGAACTAGACTCCATCTAAAAAAAAATATAATAAACCTGAGAACTTGATCTGTTGCTGAACGCCAGCTGTACCCACATACCAAAAAGGACACTGTAGCTTGACCTTAGTCCATAGTCCAGAGTAACTCTCTAAGTACTTCCTAGCAGCAGTAAATCAAATATTAGTATGCTTCTTTCAGATATACTTTCAGAAAATTTGTGATTATTCATGGTTTTCCTTCAGAGCACCACCTGTCAGCTTACAATAGTCATTCAATTAGATGCTTGCTAGGTTGGAAATTTCCTCACTTGTTTGCCATTTCCTATAAAATCATGTCCCACTGAGAGCTCTGTCCTATCTGCTCCCTCAGATATGCTGGTGTGGACCACGCTCCAGCTTATAATAAAGATCCTATGCAGTTGCGTAAGTATCAGCTCCTTGGTGGTCTTTTGGGGTTCAGGAAATGGCACAACACTGTCTAAATTCACGGTGGATCTTCCCTTTTCAATGATTTAATCTAGATAACTCTAATAGACATTTCACCAGGGATTAGCTTCCAAGGCAGTTCTCAATCTCATCCAGTTGATGGTCCCAATTAGCCATCTCACTTTCACTTAAAATCATCTTGCCAAGAAGATCTGCATACATAACAAAGAAAGAAGAAGAGTATACCATTTACTGGAGTAGACACAGGCAGGCTGCTATGCCCACAAGCTTAGAAACTAGCCCTTCAGACATCCTTGGAAATTCATTATTCCAGTCTGTGCCCCAGCAATATGATACACTTCTGCTGTGTCATTGCCTTGTTGACCAACAGAATTGGAAAGTGGAAATCAGGTAGTCTATCAACTCTTTGCTAATTTACTCCAGAAACTATCTTTATATAGTGGATTTTTTTTTCTTTTTCTCTTTACTTGGTTCATTTTATTAAATTTTATTGAATTTTTTCTTTTCATAGTTTTCTGCATATCTGTAGTGAATTTTGATGACTGTCTATCTCACCTCCTTTCTTCCTTCTACCCCTATGTTCCCCATCTCCACAAGCCTTTTTCACAGTTTCATGGCTCCTTTGTTTTATAACTCACTGTTCCTTTCCTAGACTCCATTAGTAGCTAATAATTCTTCAGGAAAATGATAGGGCTAAATGGTTCCTACATTATCTATGAATGACTTTCGATAGACCCATCTTGTGTAGGTGAATTTCAGGTAATCTTTGCCTCAATGAGGCCATGATTGCATGGGCTTTGTCATGTTCACAGGATAGCATTTCATTTACTCTCCCTCTCCTCTCATGCATTATTTCCCTAAAGAGAGTATCATGAATATCTTGTTGAGGGCTTATTGATTTATTACCCATCATTTTTGCTCAGTATATTGAGCAGCCATGCATCTCTGAATTTGCTGCCTCTCATTACATGGGAATTTTCTCTGATTATGACTGATAGTAGTAACATCTATGGGTATGAGCCTAAGTATTTAGACAGCAGTCTGCTAGTAGATCAGCTAAGAATTACAAATTCCACCTCACCCTTCACAGTGCTATACTCAGCCATGTTTGTTTAATTATTTATTTTTTCTTTTTATGTTGTATGTGACATGATCTCACTATGAGATCACTATGAGTCATAGCTCATATCCTGCTATGTACACCATGCTGACCTCACATTCATTGAGGTTGGCCTGCCTCTGCCTCCTGGATAACAGTATTAAAGGCCAACACTAGACATTCACTAGTCAGTCATAGGTATTTAACCTAGTATATGGAACCATGACTAATTTATTTTATTATATTTTTTTGGTGTACTTCTTTATCTGCTTTTAGTATCCATAGGGAGAAATTGCTTGCATATCACACCAAATAACTCACACATTTTGATTGTGCAGTTCAATATACTGCAGGAAGTTTGCTACTTATGCAAACCAACATTAATTCTAAGACATTTGCTTTACCTTATAAAGAAACAGAAAACCTACCAGCAGTCATTCTTTATTACTAACCTACCCTCATGGTATTAGGTAGGCATAAAAGTATGTTTCTTCTATAGACTTGCCTAAGACATTTTATCAAAATGAAATGATTCAAATATAACCTTCTTTGGTTGCTTTCCTTCAGGTGATATAATGTTTTTAATGTTTATTCATGCTGCATGTATAAGTACTTCATTTCCTATAAATGGCCACATATTGCTCTACTTTCTTGATATACATACCATAATATATATATATATATATATGTGTGTGTGTGTGTGTGTGTGTGTGTGTGTGTGTGTTCATATAGTGACATGATGAAGATAATCCTTCACTGAGACTTCATTCCCAAGTGATTATGAGTTGTTTCAAGATTCCAAAGCAAACTATCCCATATGTGCTATTTGTTGCCAATCTTATGGCTGGAACCATGATTACTCAATCAATTGTGTTTTATGACAAATCACATGTGCCTTCAGTCTCCACACTTGGGATAAGGACATTTTTCTTTGTTTTTTTGAGTCTTTTTGATTGTTAATTCAATAAGAGAATAATCACAGTGTTTTGTCAACCAGAGAAATCTATTTAAAAGACTACTTTGAATGACAGAATAAAGCATGATGCTTTCTGCTGAAGTAAGTTCAAGCACCAGTGAGCAAGGAAGGAAAGACTTTTGATGTGGGTATGGGATCCATTCTGTGTCTTTGAGCTTACTCTCTCTTAATTGCTGGTAATTCTGTGAGGCATATATAACTTCACTGGACCAAATACTTGGAAGAATCAGGTGCACACAGAATGAATATGCCCTCATTGTCCAAAGAAATTTCTGGTATGTCTAGAGAAAGTTATGATTGGCCCTGGCAGAACAAAAGAATCAGTGTCTCCTTTAATAAGCCCCTGAAACTACTGAGAACAGACATCATCCATGATACAACAAGAGTCCTGGAAGTGCAGGAAGGTTGAGAACAGCCACACTATGCATCTGTGGGCCATCTTTAGCCTGTGGTTAAGAAACTGGCAAGAACGTAGTCTGAGACCATTTTTTAAAAAGGTATGAAAGATAGATAAAAAAGCTGGCTGAAGTGGGGTAGGCTATAATAGCCATACCAGCAATGGCTATCATTAGTTTTCTGGGGTGCTGACCAACTGCTCCCTGGAGCCTAGCTAGTTAACAATCTCAAGATCTATACTTATGAATAGATGATGAGGGTAGGGCAGGAGTGTAGGGAAAACCAAAGGCAATTTCATGGCAATGCTAAGAGGTGAAACTTAACATCATTCTATCAATCAGAAGCTAGGCAGAAAGTGTTCTCAGGATCAGTATCAAAGCATTCATTATGCTCAACTCAGCCTTAAGGATCAAAAGGTAGTGAACATGACTTCTCTGCCCTGCTAGTTGTTGTACAAGGTTCTGATATGTGCATGATGACAGTTAGATAAGCTCTAGTCAGTGACAGTCATGACGTTTTTTTCTATTGTGATAAAATGAAATCAACTGAAGGAAGAAAAAGGTTTTGATTTTTTTGTTGTTGTTTATTTGTTTGTTTGTTTAGTCTTGTTTCTCCCGGATCTCATTTCCTACATCTCTTCATGGAATACACAGACAGTATGAGTTTGAGGCAGTTGTTCATATCACATGTGTATTTAGAAAAGAGAGAAAGAAATACATGAATGCCTGTGTTTAGCTCACCCTCTCCTTTCTTATTCAGTTCAGGATTCCCTGGCTAGTGAATTGTGCTATTCACAGTAGGAGATTCTTCCTACTTTAATTAATATAATCATGTTAATATCCTATAGATATTTCCTTTATACCTTGACAATAGCTCATTGGAACTCTTTCCAGATGACTTAACATTATGGCAACAATTACAACTAACCATCACAGTGGACTAGTAAACAAACACAGGAAAAGCTTCCTGGTTATAATGTGTCATCCCCGTATCAGGGACTGCACAGAAACTAAAACTTTATTGAGAACAAAGCTACAAGCACATTCAGTGGGTAATTTCAAAGAGAGCCTTACTAATTACAGCAAATGAGGTTGTATTAAGTTGTGCCTCCCTCACCAATCAAAGCAGAACTTTCATGATGGAAACCCATGAATAGTCATACATGGCAGACACAGTATTACCTACAGAGGAGAAGATGGATCATACCTTCAGTCCAAAAGTTCTGATTCTGGAGGTTCCAAAGGAGTAGGCTTGACCATTTTTCCCAATCTGCAAATTAAAGTAAATTTATGATGAAAATCAGAGAAAGAAGAAGTAGACGAGCTTGGTAATAAAAGGTTGCAATGCTAGCACACAAGATGCAGACTAAGGAAGAGGGTGGTACCTACACAGACAGCTTCATCTATAAAGAAAATTTCACACAAATCTGGCTTACACAGTAGGAAACTGTCTCCCAGAGGACACAGAAGAAGAACTGATCATGGGTATAGTTGAAAGAGGGGCCCAATCATCCTATGTCTGTCTTGAGGTTCTCACTTGACCTTTAGTTATAAATAGATTAAGAACCTTGGCAGAGAAGCAAGAGGCATTCATAACCACGCAGTGCCAGTCAAGGTGAAGATGTGATCTGGTTGATAAAACTTTGGTTCTGGTTCTGCATAGGAACCAGAAGGAAGTTATAATCACAGCCATATCTTTAGTGCAATGACTGCACTCCCATCTTTGTACCTTCAACCTTGAAGGGTGATGATACTCATCAGGACGGAAAACACTGTTTAGCTACTGTCATGTTTTGCAGTATAACATAGGAAGAAGTGTTTAAAGAAAGGACATAGACACAGAATGTAGGCAGAGTTGTTGATCTTTCACCTGTTATTACAGGAGAAATCTTGTTTCTGGGAAGAGCTTTCTAACAGTTCTGACAGGCTTCTATGTCACCTCTGGGGAGAATGTGGCCAGAAATAATGATGGGCAGGCCCACATCTTTACCAACACTGCTTCACTATCTTAAATCTGAACCTCAGATCAGAGGGCCCTAGATGGATGTGAGGGTCATTGTTTTTTTTTGTTGTTGTTGTTGTTGTTGTTCCTAAAGTGGTCACAGTGAGTAGACTATTTTCTATGTTTTCACTAAATCTCGTTCAACAGAACTTTTCAGTGTGGTGGCTGAAACTGCTTTGTCCACACTGCCAGGGTTCAGGCTCTGCTTCTCAGCTCTGATAATATGATCTAAAATAAAAAGCAAAGTTGATGACAGACTCAGAGTCATATTAAGGGAGCAGCAGCTTATTTGATAAGTTTAGATGTTTGTCTCTGAAAGTGCCTGCCTAATATCTAATACCTCTGAGAAGGCCATCCTGAACTTGAAGTTGTCATGGAAACAACTTGAGACCACATGAGTGTTCCTCATCAAGGCTCACTTAGAAAATATTCCTGTGTTCTGACAGGAAGGGCCCATCTCATTGTGGGAAAGGGGAGAGGTCAGAGCTTCCACTTACTTTGAGTATCACCGCTGAGGGCTCAGCTACAGAGAAGGGTCAAGTATAATGGAACACTGAGAACTGAGACTCAATATCTTCTCCAGGTTTGGCAGGAATTAAGTCTCAAAACAAAAAAAATATCTTTATTTTTTCATCTTTAATAACTTGGGTATTTCTTATTTACATTTTGGTTGTTATTCCCTTTCCCGGTTTCCAGGCCAATATCCCCATAACCCCTGCCCCTCCTATTCTCTATGAATGTTCCTCTCTCCATCCTCCCCCCATTACCGCTTCCCCTTCCACTGGTGCTCTTACTAGGCTATCTATTGCTATCTATGGGGTTGGAGCCCAGGGTCAATCCATGTATAGTCTTTGGGTAGTGGCTTTGTCCCTGGAAGCTCTGGTTGCTTGGCATTGTTGTTCATATGGGGTCTCAAGCCACTTCAAGCTCTTTCAGTCCTTTCTCTGACTCCTTCAACGGGGGTCCTGTTCTCAGTTCAGTGGTTTAATGATGGCATTCGCCTATGTATTTGCTGTATTCTGGCTGTGTCTCTCAGGAGAGATCTATATCCGGTTCCTGTCAGCCAGCACTTCTTTGCTTCATCCATTGTATCTGGTTTGGTGGCTGTATATGTATGGGCCACATGTGGGGCAGGCTCTGAATGGGTGTTCCTTCAAAACAAAACTTAAGAGTTATACTTCATCTGATTTTGTTTGCATAAAAATTTATTTGTGTGAATGTTTATATTTGTATACAAGTGAAAGACTGGATGTCAGTCTTTATGTTTTTCTCAGTAATCATCCATCTTGATCTTTGGAGACTAGGAATCTTGCTCGTGTTGGGTTCTTCAATTATCCAAGATTGGTTGGCCACAAAGCCTCAGGGACAATCCTGTCTTCCTTTCTTCAACACTAATATTACAAACATGAGCCACTATGTTAAAATTTTATTTTTTATATGAATTCTTGGGCATCAAAATTGTCCTTATGCCAGTGTGGCAACCACTTTACCAAATAAGGCATTTTCTCAGCCTGCCTTCATCCATTTTTTGTTCTTCTCCTGTCCTTCCTTCTGTTACCTGCATGACTGATCTAATACAGCCATGTATGGCACAGCCACCACTTGAACAGAATTGGTGCAGCCAATTTACAGAGGAGAAGATGAGGCTCAGAAACAAGAGCATTTTCTAGATGTAACACAGATGCAGTATACTGCTCACTTTTCACCCTCTCTTTTGCTTCACTGTGGAAGTTCAGGATCTTTTGAAATCTGACAGTGACTTTGGTACTCTGGGGTGAAGGGACACTTATGTAGGAGATGCCATTTCTTCCTGCCTGTTATGGTGAAGTTTACTGTCCATTAAACTCTTGGCTAAACTGTAGACATAAATCAATTTATGTTCTATATTCAGTGACCCTATGAATACATGACACTAACTTTTCAATTATATGTTCCTAGGTCACTTGCTTTTGAAACAAAATTCTTGCTTTTTGCATATGAGATTTCCTAGATCACAAATTGGGACATTATCTTCTGAAAAACAAGTGAATAATGATAATTCAATTTGCAGTATAACTTCTGCCTATTCAGGACACTGGGTGAGAGTTGGCCCCTTAGTCATGTCTAGATACAGAAATAACAAAGACCACCAATTGACATATATCTCCTATATAAGTCAGGATCTCTAAAGGAGTAGAAGCAACAGGATGAATGTATATAAAAAGAAGAGTTATTAGATTGGCTCATACAATGTGTCTTGGACAGTCTAACAGTAGAGGATGAGAATAAAGAAGTTCCTGGGCTAATGAATATGTCCCCATCTGGGGCTTAAGTACTGGAATCATCCCGTAGAGTCACAGTCACCATAGGTTGCAAGACTGAAGAATCTGGGTTCGCATATCAGGAAAGGGTTTCCTCCTTGTCTTTTAGTCCTTTCTGGAAATGACTCTCTGGGTCTCATTCATACATACACACTAATCCATACATACTTACATCCACATACTTCACACATACACACAAACACATGTCCATACACACATTGTAAACACACATACATTCACACATGCATAAATTCACATATATAAATTCACACATGCACATGCAATTCATACAGTACACAAACACAAGCACACATACACATATGCTCATATACATACATTCATGCACTCACACATTTTTCTACAGACACAAATACATACATATACACACATATACATATACATCCATCTATACACATATTCATACTCCCATCCACACATGAATACATACATACATACATATATACATAATTCATACATGTACACATGTACACATACATACACACATTTATTTCAGATTTGAATTCTTGGTCACTAGGGAGTGGCACTATTAGGAGGTTTTGCCTTGGTTGAGTAGGTGTGGCATTGTTTCATTGTTGGAGAAAGTGTGCCCCTGGCAATAGACAGACTGTGAGGTTTCAAATGCTTAAGGCAGGCCTATTGTCTCTCTCCCTCTCTTTCTGATATCTGCCAGATATAGGACTCTTATATAGTACTGTGTCTGCCTATGTACCACCATGCTTCTTCCCATGAAGATAATGGACTAAACCTCTGAACCAGTAAGCTCTCCCCAGTTAAATGATTTCTTCTATAAGATTTATCTACATCATATTTTCTCTACACACCAATAGAAAACCTAATGAAGATAGGCATGGTATATTATCTTGCTCTTAGTTCTACTTCTAGCAAGATTGAGAGCCCAGGTTTTGCTGAGTCTGGTTGTTTCTGATGTTTTCATTTTATCTACTAAATACTGAAGAAGTCATGCAGGTGCTGCCAGGAAGTTCCTGTTAGGGAAAAATTGTCTTTAGAATGATTGCTTCTTTCTATAAAGGTCATGGACATGTGAAGTGAAGAAAACTAAAATTTCCTCAAAATCTACTCTGTAGTTACCTTACATTCTTCCTTCTTTTCTTACAGCAGCCATGTACAAACAGGATATGGACCTGCTTCCTTAGAGTAATTCTACCATTGGGGAAAATATTTAGAAGTCAAAGAATTTAGGACTTGCAAACACAGTTATATTTTAGAAAATAAATTTCAAAAATGAGGATTAAATGAAAATTATGATGACCATATATAAAAATCTATAAGCTAAATGTAACAGGTGCACCACCAAAGAAGTCCTGAATGGTTGGCATATGAAAATTAATTCTAAGGGGTTGGGGATTTAGCTCAGTGGTAGAGCACTTGCCTAGCGAGCACAAGGCCCTGGGTTCGGTCCCCAGCTCCGAAAAAAAAGAAAAAAAAAGAGAAAAAAGAAAATTAATTCTAATTAAACTACTCCTCAAGAGATCTCTGTTCTTTGTTGTCTTGTTCACAATCTTGAAACTAAATGAAAGTATATTTTCACCTCTGGGTATGTGGCTACTTCCTAACTGCCCACAGAACCAGTTCCCATTTGGTTCCAGCACCACCCTCAGCTTTGAGGAAAGGGCATAATGGTTGCCTTCATTCACAGCAAAATGGTTCCCAGAAAAACAACTTTCTGCTCTGGAGTCAAGAAGCCCTACAGCATAGGACTCTATGGGGCTCTGCTTTCTTGAAAGCTTATTTGAGGGTTATAGCAAGGACAGAGCTATTCATGGGGGAACTTCATCCTCTATGACATAGCATTCAACTTCTGGAAGGGGCACACAGCATAGTGAAGGAAAAGGGAGATATATATATATATATATATATATATATATATATATATATATATATTTGCGTACTCACTCAGGTAAGCAGAATCAAGGGGTAAGAGGTATCACGACCAGATTGTGCCCATATACCTTAGTTTTGTTTCTGAAGCAGCTGTTTCCTTGAGGATATGGTCTTGCTACAGGTCTGGATTCAATTAAAAAGAGCCTGCTGAGATTTGTAAATATCAGTGTTCTCAAATGAGAGGTTAAGGGAGAGATGTATTCAGTGATATTAACTGAGACACTTTATTAAGAAAAAAGAAATGACTCCTAAGAGTAGAAGTGGGATAGACACCTGAGGTATATTTAAGAATCGAAAGCCTTGGATGTCAGTTAATTCACAAAGATGCCTTTTCCCATGCTGGCAGGGTGGAATTTGAACATGTTCTATTGTATTACATATATCCCTGGGGGCAAGGCATCCTCTAATCTTTCTGCCAACTGGATTCTTTCTTATGTTAGCACTGATGCTTTTCCCTTTATTCGCTGCTCTGCTGTCACAGACTGAGGCTTCTGGCTTTTCCTGCAGGTGACTGGCCGAAAGATCTGAGTGTCCCACAAGCATTTGCCTCTGAGGAGTGAAAGGACAGAGAGAAGATGAAGCTTTTGAAGAAAGTGTGTTTTTTCTTCTCTGTCTTGACACATTTGGTTAATTTCTTTCTACTAGGTAGTATGAATGAAAGTCCATGGAGTTTTATTGCCTACAATACCTTCAGAAGATTGATAACTATCCAGGCTTTTGGTGATTGTGGAGGGGATGAAATGCTGCAAGTTTGGAAACAAATTACAATTCATCTTGGCTATTTATCATTAGACATTCCTTGTCTACTTCTGTGTCTGATATTACATCCTTGTAACTAACTAATGAAACCTGAACAGACAAATAGCTTCCATCTATGTCACCAGCTTTGGCATTTGAAGCCAGGAGCAGAGGTTTTCCCCCAAATTTGATGTAACCCACTTTAATGGCATTTTCATCGTGTTTGAAAAGTCCCATCAATTATGATGTTTTGTTCTTCTACCTTGAAACCATATGAGCTTGTTACTTTGTTAGGATACTACAGTGTTCGTGGTAACTTAAACTTTGTTCCAAGTCATGCCACTCAGTTTAATTCCAAATAATCTATCTCTTAACCTCTTTGAGCTGAGAACTGAGCTTTGATGTTGACACCTTTTGAGTTTATTTGGGGCAAGTGTATTGTGCCACTATACAGAAGAAATGGTAAAGTTGAGTGAGCTCATACCCCAAAAATCTCATAATTGAGAAGACTGAGAATCATTCTATGCCAACATCTACTTGCTTTGGACAATGTAACCATGACATCCGACTAAAAGGAACATGACAATCAGTCACATAGGAAAATACCTAGATCCTTTCCCCATGAAAATAAAGCATCAATAACATCTCAAACAGAGCCAAAAAGAAAAATAATTCTACCCCTAAATCTTACCCTACTCCTCAATGATTATAAAGTTGTCATCTACATTAAGTAAAGTGCACAAGTTATTTCTTTCTCCTATGGACAGCATTCATCTATGGACTTTGCTGTTGACATCCCTCCCCCTGGCACTGGCACTGGCACTGTCACAAACAACTCTGCTGTCCCTGACACGGGTACTGCCTGCCCAACCTCCTAGCTTTTCTAAAAGCTGTTCCACTTCCAGCTTCTCAAGCTGGATCAAAACCCTAGAAACCTATTCATGCTGGTTCTCCTGAGGACAAGTTTAATTGAAACTAACAAAAATAGAAAGCTAAAATCTTTCCCTAGTGCTGCCTTTAGTCTTAGCTCTCAGGAAGCAGAGGCAGGTGTCACTCTCTGAGTTCAAGGCCATATCTTTAGTAAGTCTCAGGAAAGCCAGGGCTGTGGAGAGAGAGAGAGAGAGAGAGAGAGAGAGAGAGAGAGGGGAAAGAGAATAAAATATTGAAGAAAAGTTAAAAATAAAACAAAATGAAAACAAAAATCAAAGGAAAATATTTACCCAATTCCTTGCTTTCTCTGACTACAAGCTAATGGGATTAAATGGAGCAGAACAGGTCACCAAGGATTCCAATAACATCTTGAAAATTTGCTCTCAACTGATTAGAAAATCCAGGTTCTCCAAGGGAAATGGGCTCATTTATCAAACCTCCCAGAACACTGGTACAGGAGGACAAGGTAGTGAGCAGAAAGGCAGATAAGGAGAAATCTCACTTACTGTAGTAGCAAATACTCTCTGCTTTTACTCCCCAGCAATTCATTTCCTTTGTCTTTTGTAAATGACATCAGAAGTGGCACATCTTTGAAGTTTAAACAAAAGACATTGTGGCTCTGGGAAGGACATAATGCAGTTTTACAAAGGCTCCCCTAAATATCCCAAAGGGGGCTGGATGTGTTACAGATTCTCCTCTCTCTAGTAATTCCATGTGCTCCAAAGCCTCTGAGAAGCACTAGACATGGAACACTGAAGAAGATGGCAAAATATCCTTATTTCTGGTTAACCTTCTTTGTCAGCCAGGTTGGACACAAAACCAACTAAGAGATATGCCACTGGGCATACCTCTAGGGTCACTTCCAGAATGACAAACTATGTGAGGAACATGCTTCCAGAATGGGGAGCACCATCTGGTGGTGCTGCTGGAAGGAGACCCAAGTACAAAGCAGGTTTTCTCTGATTGCTTGGCTTGGCTTCCTGAGGTGAGTCTATCTATTCATCATCTCTCCTCTGGTCAGTATTTTTTTGCTAATACCTGAATTGAGCTTCTTCAGTATTCCAAAGTGCCTAGATGACAACATGTTCTTCAGGAATTCCCTGGGCCTTTGGTGTCAGTTAGGGACTTCAGAGTCATCAGTATCAAGAGCAAAGCAACTACTGAGCTCTATGTCTGTACTGCTTGGGAGCTGAGCATTGAGTTACCAAGCCTGTGTCAAGTAATCCAGTCTAATCAATCCCCTTTAATAATACATATTCATCCTATTGGTTCAATTTCTCTACAGGAGTTTGAATACCAAAACTATCTATATCTACCATTTTTCCTATGATCCCCTTGCTTTATTCTACACATTTCTGAGAAAACAACAAGAATGATAACAACATAGAGGTAGGCTTTAACTTCTGTGTGCCTTGATCTTTCTTTTAAATTCTTATTTCCTTTCCATCTCTGAAAATTTCATTCTTGTATACAATTTGTCTTGATTCCTGATTTCTTCTGTGTGCTTTTTTGCTGCTGGTCCCTTCCAAGCCACACTGGCTCCTTTCTGCCCACATTCCCAGGGATGGTTAGCTTTAATTATAAACTTGTCACAGTGTAGGATGCCTTTGAAAGGATGGCTCAAAGAGAAATTGCCAATATTAGGTTGCCTTGTGGGCATGTCTGTGGGGAACTGTGAATTAAATTAATATGTGTTACTATTTCCTGAAACTGGAGGCTTCATTTTGTGAGGAGAAATGTTCAGTTGGTGTTCTCTCTTCACCATTATTTGGTGCTTACTCTTCAACATCATATATATTTGCATTTTAGAAAGCTTCTATTCTATTATGTTTCCGCATGATACCTCAGATGGCCCTTAGTCTTTGCTGTCCCTCTATATATTCCTTTTGATTGTCACCTTATATCCCCCACTCCCTCCATTCCATCTATAGATATTTTATTTTTCCTTTTTAGGGAGACCCATATCCCCTTCTTCCCTCCAGTCTCTCACTCTGTATCTAATCTCTGGTGCTTATATGGACTATACTTCTATCAAATATTTAACAGCTAACATTCATGTATAAGGAAATACATACCATATTTGTCTTTTAGGAACTGCGTTTCTTTTCCCATATAAACTTCTTGCTAGTGACATCCATTTTTCTGGGTGTTTTTTGATTTTATTTTTAATTGCCAGTAATACTCTGTTGTTTACATATACCACATTATTTTATTCATTTTCACATTGATGAACATCTAGTCTGTTTCCAATTTCTGACTATTATGAATAGAGTGGGTTTAGCAAGTGTCTTATTAGTAGGATAAAACATCTTTTGGGTACATGCCTGTGATGGTTTGTGTATACTCAGCCCAGGGAGTGACACTTTTAGAAGATATGGCCCTGCTGGAATAGGTGTGTCAATGCAGGTGTGGGCTTTAAGACACTCATCCTAGATGCATAGAAGCCAGGATTCTGTTAGCAACCTTCAGATGAAGATGTAGAACTCTCACCTCTTCCTATGCCATGCCTGCCTAGATGCTGCCATGTTTCAGCCTTTATGATATTGTACTGAACCTCTGAACCTGTAAGTCAGCCCCAATTAAATGTTGTCTTTCATAAGACTTGCCTTGGTCCTGGTGTCTGTTAACAACAGTAAACCTTTATTAAGATAATGCCCAAAGTAATATATGTAGATCTTAATATAAATCTATTACCAACTTCCTGAGTAACCACCTCACTGAAATACATACAACAAATGGCTATACTTGTTGCTGGCCCACGAGCAATTAAGAAATGTTCCCCTTATGACACATTCTCACCAGCCAGTACTGCCATTTGTTTTAATGACAATGGGAATCCTGGCTGGCATAAAAGGAAATATCTAAGCAATTTTTATTTGATGATCAGCATTTCTGTTTCTTAATGATTTGTGTTTCATCTTTTGTTAAATTTATGATGTTTATGTAGGATACTATTTTTAATTCAGTTGTTTGATTTCTTCATGTCCAGGTTTTAAGTTCTTTATATATTTCAGATATTAGAGCTATATCAGATGTTTAGTTGGGAAAAAACTTTCCCATTTTGTCCTCTTGAAATTATTCTTTGCCATTTAGAAGCTTTTTTTCACAAGGTGATATTTATTAATTGTTGATCTTAGTGCCTGTGATAACAATGTTTTTCCTGTGTCAACAAGTTCTAAATTAATCCCCACTTTCTCTAGTATCAGAGCCAGTTCTTATAAGAGTGAGTTTCTATAAAAATATTAGTTGGTGGACTAGTGAGATGGCTCAGAGTGCAAAGGTTACAAATATGTGTAAACAATCTAAGGTTTGTGTGGTTTGTATGGTTTGTGTCCCTTAAAAGAGTACCTGCTAATACATTGTACCTTCTTTAATACCCAGTTCTCCTGCTTTATTTGTTCATCCATTTATTTTTGTCATGTCCTGGTTTGTCTTCATCTTTAGTGACTTCAGAGAACACTCAGAATTTGTGTGAGATATTGAGGGTGGGCAGAGTTGATGCTGGGTGTCTTATCTAGCACTCTCCACCATATTTTCTGAGGTCTTTTACTAAACTTGAAGGTCACTGATTTGCCTATCCAATAAGCTCTGGGGATCCTCTTATTTCTACATCTCCAAAGCTGGTGTTGCAGACGTTTGCCACTAGACCATCATGGGTACTGGGCATTGAGTACATGTTCTAATGATTACAAGTTATGCTTACTTTCAGCTGACCTTTCCCTCCAGCTCCCCACATTTGGAATGTTAATGTGAAAATGTTAAAGAGATAACCTAATCATTATTTGTGTGATCACACTCATTGTTTTTAATTCTTTCTCAGCATCTTCATGGATACTCATCATAGTCTGTCATGGTGGGGGAAATCAGAGCACTGGCATCTTTTAGCAGCACATTACATTGTACTCATGAGGTTCAGTCCACTATCATCAAGGTGGAAGCATAGCAGCAACCAGGCAGGCATGGTGCAGGAGGAGCTGAGTTCTACATCTTCATCTGATGGAAGCCAGGAGCAGGCTGAGCCTCCTCAGGCAGCTAGGAAGAGATTCTTCAAGTCCACCCCTACTGTGACACCCTTCCTCCAACAAGACCACACATTCTAAATAGTGTCACTCTCTGGGCCAAGCATATGCTAACCATCACGCTAACCACCACAGCTAAGAAGTAATGTTTGCCCTGTAGGGAATCCTCTTCCCATATCAGTGTGGCCTTTGTAATCTGCCACTTATCAATCTGGTGCTGGACATTTGACAGCAGCTTGTCTGGGTCCCTCCATTCTTCTTTGTACTGAAGCAGGGTAAAGATTGTGGGAGGAAAGCCTTTGTGGGGCCTGGGGGCTGGGAAAGTGTGGCAAGTTAGCTATTTCTCTACTGGTCAGTGCCTCTGAAGCAGAGAGTGTCCTTGCTTTCCTTCTGTAGGACCAGCTACAATGCCAGGGCTCCTTTCTCACTCACTATGATAAAGTGCAGACACACTGAGTACTTGGATAAGAAAAATGGCTTTCAATCTCTCTGCTTCATTGAAAGTACTTTGACTGTGTGCCCAGCACTGTGTCCCATACTGTGAGAGACAAAAAAGGAGTGCTAACTGATGCATCCCTAGGAAGCTTAGCAACTCAGCAGGAACATGAGATTAGTGCAATCACTCAGGCATGCAGAACAGGAGTTGATTCAGAGTCACAAACAAATGGATAAAAGTACTGAGGGTTCTGAGAAAATTCAGCACGAAGGTACTGAGGGACCACAGAGATCTGTCTGGAAGAGAGGCATCAGGTGCAGGCCAGTTCTTTTGACAGATGAAAGGACTTGGGTATAATGGAGAGGAGGAAGAGCCTTCACACAGGGAAAAGGACAGGAAAGAGGGATCCTGCAGAGCATGCCAGGCTTTTGTGAAGTACAGTAATGCATAGGAAGGAGCCAGTTGACAGTAATTTGACCCCCTGTAAGTTGCTCTTTACAATGGTTTGGCAGGAAAGATGATTTCATTTGAAAATGTGTCTCTACCTTCATAACCATCATTATTGCATCTTTTGGTAGCATTTGAAAATATTAGCATAATTTGTAACAATTTATTTTTCCTTGAGATTATGTTTTCCAAGTTACTTTCTTGCATTTATTCTTATGCTTTTTTAAAGTAAATTTAGTGAAAGTTTGTGTGTGTGTGTGTGTGTGTGTGTGTGTGTGTGTGTGTGTGTGTGTGTGTGTGTGTGCGTGTGCATGAGTAGGTATGTGGGTCAGAGGTAAAACTCAGGTGTCATTTTTCCGGCACTATCCACATTGTTTGTGATACAGGGACTCTCACTGGACTGGAGCTTGCCAATATAGCTCTAGGTTATGCTGCCTAGGCAGTGAGCCCCAGTGACCCACCTACGTCTCCTTCACCAGTACTGTGACAGAAGCATGAATCACCATGGCTTGCTTTTAATGTAGTTTCTAGTGTTTGGACTCAGGTTCCTATGCTTGTGTTGCAGGCAATTTACAGACTGAACTCACTCCAAGCCAACAGGGGAGTATTTGCTGTTTATCCTTCCATCTGTGCTCCTCATGACAGGGCAACCTAGGCCACAGTGAATGCACAAGAGGATTCATCTGAAGCACCAATTAGACACAAGTGATTTGTGATTTTTGGATAAAAAGAAAGTCTGAGACAGTGGAGTTTAATGAGCTTTATTGATTCTCAGAGTATGTGGCCCTGTCCCTATCTTCACTGGAGTAGGTGCATTTAGAAATGGGAAAAAAAAAAAGCCACAGACAGAACCCAAACAAAAACAAATAAACAAATACAGGTTGAAGTGGTCAGGGTTTAGATTTTCTTTACATTAGGTTTTTAACTTATTTTCAGGTAATTATTTCTGTTTTGCTGTGCTGAGCACACTGGCTGCTCAGTATACTGTTTCTTAAGATCACAGTTCAGTCAGGGTTGTCATGAAGATTTAAATTTTACTAGGAGATTATCAGCCTTAATGCTTTCTTGAAAGTTATTGGCTTTTTTCTTTATCATCTAACAGTCCTACACCTGTCCTGGCATTGGAAAAGCAATCAGATTTTCTGGTCATTAAACAATCTCATTCATATTTGGAAACCTTAAGATTTTAACTCATGGGAGTTGGGTGCAGAGTGGTGGTCACTGTTAATGCGAAGATGGAGTGCACTTGGTCTTGGAAAAAAAAAACAGAAATAATGTTATCTTTTGGAAATAAGGTTTATTTGGAGAAAGGACCCTGAAACATGGTCAGGCCTAGAGGTGGGATTGAAAACATCAGACATAAAAGAGTACAGACTTAGATGATGCTTCCTTTAAAGAACCATAGAAGAGTTTCATTAAGAACTGGTGATATAGCTCAGCATTTATGAGCACGTGTTGCTCTTGCAGAGGATTGAGTTTGATTCCCAGCTCTTACTTACATGAAGTGTTATCAGCATCTGGTATAAACAGGATCTAAAAAAATAAAAAATTTAAAGGATCCAGCAGAGTTGAGCTAGTATCACAACCTTCTGTAATTTCTTTTCAAGTGATGTGATTGAGAGGTTATTTCTCCACCTATGAAATGAGCCAATTTATTAGAACATATTTATGATAGGTTTATTGGGGAGTTCCTCTGGGGAGCATTCATTGGCCCCAATGAATGAGGCCAGATAAGTAACTCTGGGGAGAGAGGGAGCAGTGAGAGAGGAGAGGGGGATAGAGTCTGTGGGGAAGGTGAAGAGAAAGAAAGAGTATATGCAGAGAGACATGTGTAGAGTCAGCAAACAGTTAGGGTTTGCTTGTTTATTTGTTTGTTTGTTTGTACCACAGTCAAGACAGATAAGCCAAACATATACTATACAAAACTCAGACTGGATCAAGAAGCGTAACCATGGAAAATGGCTGCTTATAGTGTGTGGATTTATCAGCTTCATCCTATTATTTCCCCTCTTGATTTATACCTCTGAAGTGTTCTCCTTCTATGGATAGGCAGAGGATATCCTAGTAGCTATCCTACCCACAATTCTGTTTATTATATTTAAACATATTAGATACCCACATGTGTAGAAAGATGAAATTTCCGACTGGGAAAAAGGGAAATGATGACTTGTGTGTACTCATCATGGAGAGGCTCACTAGGAGCCATGTGGAGGTGGCTTCACTGTTTTTCCAGCCTCATCTTTTCTCTAGTTAGTTCAGAGCCTGCATGGTTATCTTCCATATCACCCCCCCCAATTGTTTTGTGCATGCTTGTGTTTGGCTTTGTGTGCATGTGTGTGTGTTCATGTCTGCTCATGTCTCTCTCTCTCTCTTTCTCTCTCTCTCTCTCTCTCTCTGTGTGTGTGTGTGTGTGTGTGTGTGTGTGTGTGTTTGTGTGTGTGTATGAGTATATTTGTGTGCAAGTGTGATGGAGGGCAGAAGAAGGCACCCTATCACCTGGAGCTGGAGTTGCAGGTGGTTGGAAGCCAACCAATGTAGAGCCTGGGAACCTAAATTTGGTCATCTCTAAGAAAATAGGAACTCTTCTAAGCCATCTCTTCAGGCTCCAGAGCCTCATTGTTTTAACCTTAATATTAGTTTTAATTGCTACATCACCCTTAGCAGTTAATAGCAGTCAAAAGAGGAAGTAGGAGGAAAAAAGGAAGTATAAAGGGACAAACAGAGGAAAATGACAGGCCAGAGGAATTGGGAAGGAATGAATGTTTATACAGTACAGAGAAAAAAGGGGGAGATGGGCAACACACCCTCCCCGGATGGTATTTGGGCACAGGTTAAGATGACCTCTGGAGACTAGAGGGAAGCCAAGGAAGAAAAAGCAAGCTTCTGTATTTTCACTCAACAGCTACAGATGGGAGAATCATTTGAAGCTTTGAGTTAGAGCTCAGAGGCTATATTCATTTCCCCAGGAAGAAAGACTTGCATTACTACAGTAGGTTCCCTCTCTCACCCAGTAATCTGGCATTTTAAGGCCTTCACAGATGTTTCGTTAATGCAAAAGGAGGCATTATTACCTGTGATTAAGCATTAGCACCTTCATGTTATTTTTATGCTCATGAATAATTTAGTTTTCATCTCAATGTTACATTAACATAGTTTTGAATGTCATTTGCTTTCTTTTTATGTCAAGGAAGAATGGTATTCAAATACTTTTATCATCTAGAGATTGCAAGTTGGAGACTCTGATGAAGGGCCAAGTTGTTATGGTTTGATGGTAAAAGGATTTGTTTAATTTCCTAAGAGATATACCTTCTCACAGGAAGAGTTGGGTCAAGATACTATGTCAGACTTAGGGTCTTTTCTCAGGCTGATTAATGTAGTTCTAGTGGGTAATAAGGTACCAAGTCTCATGTCCTTTTTAAAATCATCTTCCTCCTTATGGGATATGAAGTCTGAGCTGAGGCTGCAGTGGTGGAAATCCACATCACCTGTTCTTAGATGAGATTTTTTTTTTTTTGACTCTGTGACCTTTACGTACATACTGCAGACAGGCACTTGGAATTCCTCTGCCCTTAGCTCAATGTGAACATATGAACAGTGAATGTGTTTGTCACAGAGGCCTTTGAACACCATGTGCAAAACTTTAAATAGGGATTACATAGCAAAAATAAATAAATAAATAAATAAATAAATAAAGACAGTAGAGCTAGAATTCCTTGGGTCCCCTGGAAAGAGGGGTCTAGAAAACATATCCTGTCACCCCCTGTATCTAACCTTTTGATATTAAAATGATAGCATTGTAACTTTACAGTGCTGTGTTGTGCTACATTGCTAGCTAACTATCCTGGATTCTATGTGGCTTGCATGCTCTGGATTATAGAAGTCGGCCAGTATAGACTGATGCATAACCAGTGAGTAACATTCAAGAGTTGGAGGACTTGAGGGACAAGGTACACTGAACTGAGGATATAATAATGTGACCACAGAAAAGTATAAATTCCCTCAAGTAAAACAAACATTATTAAAAGTCAACACCATCAACTGTGTTCACAGAGAACCAGCGTCCAATCTACCTAGTGAGAGTCTGGCTGAAAACTATTGCCATAAACTGCTTTTCCATAATTTAGTAAGACACTGATTCAGACAATGCCTTTCCAGCATGGGTAAAATAAAATAAAAGTTATTTAATGTAGGTTGTTTTATGATAGGACTGCCTTTGAGCAGGTGATTGGAAGAGGTAGAATTTGTCTTCAGTTAATCAAAAATCGAACCTTGTCAAGGCCTTCATCTACAAAGTCCATGAGAACCCATGCTACAAGCTTATAGACTACTCAGAGTCAGATGCCTTCCTGACCTTCTATTGTTGAGGAAAAAGAGTGAGTCCAGAAAAAAAGAAGAAGATGTGAACAGAGGAGATAGAGAAGACTAAAGACAGAGAGGAATAAAAGAGAGGAGTAGGGGAGAGAAGAAAAGAAGGGAAGAACAGAGGAAACAAGAGTTTGAGAGGGAAGAGATGAAAATGAAAGTGTGAGGAAAGGAAAGAGAACAGGAGAGGAAGTAAAAAGGAAGAATAGGAGAGGAGGAGGGGAGAGTGGGAAATTTGTGCTCTATATGTGAAAGAGGAGAATAGGAGTGGGGAAGGAAGAAGGAATGCAGAGAGAAGAGAAAGTCACACTTATAGCCCTCATATATTCTACATGCCTTATCTTCTGTACACCTCATGTTTGGGTTGTGTCTCCACAGATGTGTTTGGGATAATAAAGAAAAACCCCACGTGCAGATTCATGGGCTTTTGAACACCCACCAACCCATGACAACATGAAATCACAGAAAGGAATATGGATCTTTATCTCTGGGTCATTTATCTCCTAAGGAGAAACAAGGTCCTCTCCTGTGCCAGGAGGGAAACTGTACTTCATTCATCTCACAATAAACTTGAAAAATAAAACCAAGGTTGAACAGAGAGGGACAGAGGCACCACCAGCATTCTTTCCTTAAGGTTTATAGCTGGATCCTATTTCTTTTGTTGTTTTTGCTTCCTGATCTACCGAGGAAAACCTGATCTGCCAAGTCCCTTGCTGTGCCTTCCTTGCTGTCTTAGTATCATTTGTTAGTGTGAAGAAATATCCAGACAAAAATCATCTTAAAAAAAAAGACTCATTCACCTTACAATTCCAGGTTATAGTCAATTTTTGAGGGGAAGTCAAGGCAGGAACACAAAGGCACTACCTACGTTTAGCTTGGGCTACCATCTTAATTAACCTAATCTAGGACCTCCCTTTCTGACATTGCCAGAGGTTCGTGTCCTAGTTGATATTACATCCTGTCATATTGATAAATAAGATTAGACATCTCTGGCAGGTTGTATACTTGACATAGGGGTATGTGTGCTGACCTGGAGCAGCAAGGGTACCTGCTATACAGAGAACAGACACAAAATGCAAACCATTGTGCCTTTCCCTGACAGTGTGCCAGGACATTGTGAATGGCTTAATGTCAAGGGCATTGAAAGGAAGAAATCAGCCTGACTGGTGCTTTCAAAAGGACACTTGATGGGGTGTGGTTGCTCCAGGTACTGATTCTGGAGTACAGACCAGCTAGCCAGTTTGACCAACAGACCCACAGATCCATGTGAGTGTGTAGCATATAGGATGAATCTAGATGTTATCAGAAGAGTATGGATGAAAAGGTCTCCCAGAATATTCTATAATTGCTTTTCAATAGCCAGTCCTTTATTATTTGAGAACTATTGAATTAGAAATTCATTAGCTTCTACTCCCTAGGGAAGAAGGTTGCTTTCCTGAGTCCTTGCAGACAGAGCAAAGAATAACAAAATCTGGAGAGATGGAAGACATCTTCACTATGAGGTGGTGACAAGCTGAATCATTTTCTTTAGTGAAGAAGAATTTAGAAGACAGAGAACTAGCCCTCTTTTTAGGATCATAGATCCCTTTCTGAATACCGCCATGTTTAAAATAGACTCCAGAATGGAGACTGTTAATGTACCTTTGGTTTATATGCATTTGAAGAGCAAATCTTATCTTTGTACTTATTCCAGGCCTCTGTTTACTGAGTCACATCAAGTACACATAGGGTGAGACAAGCATTTTTGTTGTGGCACAAGGCATCCATTTCAAGGACATCTTTGTCAAATTTGATCTAATTCTGAGGATAATTAGCTCTTAATGACTCTGGAAAGTCTCTCTCTCTCTCTCTCTCTCTCTCTCTCTCTCTCTCTCTCTCTCTCTCTCTCTCTCCCTTTCTGTCAATGATAAGAAAACACCTTTGTTCTAGTTCTGGAGTGGAAGAGATAAAAGTATTCTAGCCTTTTTGGTGTTTTCAGGTCCGTTAGAGACTCTAACAAGAAGAGGATGAATGACTCCTGAGGAGTGCTGTCTGAGATAGACCTCTGACCTGCACATAAATGTACCTGTATGTCCATAACACCTAGACATTTTGAAAACACACACACACACACACACACACACACACACACACACACACAGACAGAGAGAGAGAAAGAGAGAGAATGGAAAAGAAGAGGTAGAATGAGGAGAAGGAGAGGGAGAGGGAGAGGGAGAGGGAGAGGGAAAAAGACAGTAGGCTTCTGGGTACAATCCCAAACACAATAGACATAAAGCTGGACTGGGCAGGATCTATAAGAATAATTACACTAACTGCACTCTGGAAGGGTGTCACACTTAAGAACAATATGCTTCTCAGAGGGATCACAGACTTAAAACTTTATTATGACATTTATGTAAAATAGAAACTAAGATTCTTATAACAATAAGTTAAAAAAATGAATCCCCAAGTGGGAAGAATCCAAGTGTCTCAAGAAGGTGAATATTTTTGTTTTATATGAGAATATCATCCTTTCTGGTGAGTTTGGGCAAGTAGGCTAGTCTAGATGGTGAGGAGGGGTTTGTGTGTGGGTAGCCTCACAAATTTGTTCTGGACTCGTTACTGGCACACTCTGTTCTTTTTTTTTTTTATTAGATATCTTTCTTTATTTATATTTCAAATGTCATTCCCTTTCCTGGTTTCCTTTTCATAAGTCCCCCTCCCCTTCCCCTCCACCAAACCGGTGCTTCCCCCATTCACCCATCTTACTACCCTTCCAACATTCACCTCCCCTGTGGGGGACAACCTTGGTAGGACCAAGGGCTTCCCCTTCCACTGGTGCCTCAACAAGGCTCTTCTTTGCTACATATGCAGTCCTGGGTCAGTCTTTTGGTAGTGCTTTAGTCTGGCATACTCTATCGTTTTTTTTTTTTTTTTCTTTTCTTTTTTTCTTCTTTTTTTTTTTTTTTTTTTTTTTTTGGAGCTGGGAATCAGACCCAGGGCACTAAGCTAAATCCCCAACCCCTGTCATACTCTATGCTTAAGTCTTGGTTTAAACTCATAAGCCTCTGCATCTTACATCTTTTAGGATAGTAAGACTGACATCAGCAAACAAGGTTCCTCCCTCATGAGGATCTGCAGATAAGTAAGGAAAAGACAAAAGGAGACATACATGGCAGCTGTATTAGCTACTTCTGTTGCTGGACAAAATACCACTATATTTAAATTTTAAAAAGAAGAAACAGAAACAGAACTCAAACATTTTTTTATTTTTATTACTTTTTAATGGTTTAAGAAATGTTTCAAAGGGGTAAGAGTTCTGCTCTTTTGGACAGCAGTCTGCCAAGGAGCTACCTTTCACCAATTTTATCTTAGGGATACAAGTCATCCTCAAGTCTTCAAAGCTGTACATATCCAAGAGGATGGAATATAAAAAGCTTGTGTCTTTATAGATTTTCAATCCAATGCCAGCCCAGCTGTGGCCTTATCGGCTCTGAAGGTCCTGGAGTAGAGTTGGGCTTTGCTTTCAAGTATCTTGAATGGGAGGCTGCCCCAGTACATTTTCCAGGAGAATGGTTGATCTGTATCTCATCCGTTTTCCAATGCTGATAGATTCTCCGACACAGTCCCTTGGGCCAGACATGCTCTCCTAAGAGGCTGTAAAAAATGACATTAAGCTCTCTCTTTTCACTCTTCATCTTTTCATGCTGGAAACAAGCATCCATTAAATCTTTAAAAGCTGTTTTTCTTTTTTTTTTTTCTTCTTTTTTGATTATTTCAAATTTAGAGCCACTAGAAAGGGACAGGATTTCAGCTCTATTTACAGTACCCTCTGTAGAGTGCCCTGGGCATGGGTTTTCAGCAAATTCCTTTGTCAGTTTCCAGTCAAAACTAAGAGCAGGTCCTCAACTATATGTAGGACTAAGGAAAATCTGTTCACTCTCTGTGTGTGTGTGTGTGTGTGTGTGTGTGTGTGTGTGTGTGTGTGTGTGTGTGTGTGTGTGTATGTTGCAAACATCTGCAGCTGTCCTTGATATGAGAGCAATTAAGATCAACCTCAGTGTGTTACATTAGAGAAAAGGGAAGCAGCAATTAGAAGAAGCCGAAATTAAGTTTAAATAGAATAACCAAACGTAAATTTTAATCATTGTCTGTGTAAGGAGTGGTAGATTAATTTATAAATTGGTATTGAAATTAATATTAGGTTATATTTATTTTTATTTCTTGAGGTTGGTACTCATGAAGCTGAGGCTAAGTGGTATCCAAGGATGACCTTAAACTTCTGATCTTTTTGCCTCCATCCCAAAGGTAAGGATTATATGACACTCCAAAGATAAGGATTAAATGCCAGCTCTACTACAATTGGTTAATGCAATGTTTTGTGCTTTTAGATAAGAAAGCACTCCAGCAGCTAAGCTACACCTATAACCATGTTAACATTTATCTATTGCTAATTATATACTATCTCTTTATACTTTATACTATCTCTCTTTCTCAATATCAAATTTAAGTTAAAATATTATTAGATTGTATTTATGATGAATGTGCATCCATTGCTTTGTACATAATATACAGTGGTATAACATCTCTCTCTCCTTTATTACTTTGTATTGTATATTTTGTCTATTTTTTCAAATGTTACCCCTTACCTCCCATTTCCCATCTCCCTCTAGCTTCTGTGAAGATGGCTCTCCACTCTCACACCACTCACTCTCCCCTGTCTCTTCAACACCCTGGCATTCTCCTACACTGTGGAAATGAGCCTTCAGAGTATCAAGGGCTTCTTGTCCCATTGGTGCCAGAGCCATGGATTCCTCCATGTGTACTCTTTGGGTGGTGATTTAGTACCAGGAGCTCTGGGCAGTCTGGATCTTCAATGTTGTTGTTCTTCCTATAGGTTTTGCAAACCCCTTCAGCTCTTCAGTCCTTTCTCTAATTTCTTCATTTGGGGTCCCCATACTCAGTCCAATGGTTGGCTGCAAAGCAACCTCATCTCTGTATCAGCCAGGTCTGCCAAGACTTCCTTCAATATTATTAACTTAATTATTTTGACTCTGTGTTTATGATGTATTCATGTATATTTGTCTGAGACAAGGTTTCCTAGATTCTCAAAACATATAGGTAGTCTCTATATAAGTAAGAGGTGGTTGATGACTTTCAGTCTGTGGTCCAAGTCCCAACAATGATCAGCCAGCAATTGTGAATGGAAGTTCAAGGATCTAGCAGTTGTTCAGTCCCACAAGGCAGGCAGACAAGCAAAAAAAGAAAAAAAAAACATGAAAGGACCAGAGAGACAGGTCTGTTGCAATGGAAGCTATTTTACAAAGTTGCCTCTCAAATTGCATGACAGGCCTGTTGCAATGGAAGCTATTTTACAAAGCTGCCTCTCAAATTGCATGAAGCTTTTGGGGTGCTTATTGCCTGAAGAAATGCTTAAATCATAAACACATGGAAAAGGAAGTGAGTCCTCCTCATCTTTGGCCCTTAGATGTGATGTGTGAGAAGGGCTCAGCAGGAGATTCTCATGAACAGTACCAAGAGACACCACAAGGATCTTGGGAGAATGGCTCAGTAGGAGCTGCTTGTGGACAGCACCTGGAGAGAAACAAGATTCAATTGCTCCATTCTTGATGACAGAATTCCGAGTTATTTTATTGTAATTCTATAAGAACTATTTAGTTTGGGATTAGGGTAATAATGAAGTTCTTGCTGAATAGCAGGATGGCTGGAGCTCAATCCCCAGCACCAATAAAAAGCTGTACATGGTACTGCATGCCTGTTATATCAGAGCTAGGGAAACAGAGACAAGTCTTCCTGAGGCTTTCTCTTCACAAATTTGAGAGTTCCAGGTTCACGGAGGAATTGTCTAGAATATAAAAGGAATACATTTAACATTGACCTCTAAATCCCTCAGGAACTAGCACATACAAATGTGAATCTACCTATTGCATGTACGTATAAACACAAAATATAGTATTGAAAAAACAGTCTACCCAAGAAATTTGTATAATTTCTATGTGTTAATAAAAAATTTAAAAGGAGGCTAGAATATTAATTGCATTTACTTGAACATTGTGTGCTTCATATATCAACTAAATTATCACATTTTATCCTATGTAATAGGATGACTGGTAACTAAATTTAAAAGTCAGCATTGGAACAGAAATTTTAATTTAGGTTTACACGAGAAATTGTTTCAAATGAAAGTTAGTACTGTGTGGGGCTTTCTGGAAGAGCTGTTAGCATTTTACTTGGACCAAAATGCCTCAACATTGTGCTGCAGAGTTGTGAGAGAAAAAAAAATCCCTCCCCATTTCCAATGACTTTGGGGTTTATCTACCAGCTGAGGTCAAGAATCCCATGCCACAAAAAGTTTCTCTCCTAAGGGCTCCTTGGACTTGAAATGAATTCCTGTTAGGAATGAACAACAGACATGTAGTGACGATTCTAGGAACCCTAGACTTAGAGTAAAGGACGAATGTGCAGCATGACCTGTGGATGTGACCAGAGTTATGTACATAAGGAAGAAAGAACTTCAGGAGGCATAGCAATTATTCTTGTAGCTGTTACTGTCACCTTCTCCCATACATGCAGCCTTGGACTGTGGAGAGACAAAGACTGTGCATGCAACAGGTTGGCCAGACTATGCATAAAAACATTAAGCCCAGTAGTACAGCAGATCCTTATGACAAAATTGTGGGGTGAGTCTGGGCAGCAAAGGGGTCGACAGTTTCTGGAAAACACTAAGGCTCTGCATGCATGCTTTGCTGCGCATTCTTAGTGTTATGGAGAACACAATCCACACAAAGTTTCCACATGACTGGCATGTTTGGTTCCTAGTGGGAACATTCCTGACAGCTGCATGATGGGAAGGGCTGCAGATTTCAATAATAAAGGCGGTAGAGAAGCAAAAGGAATTCCTTTGATTATGGTAGGTGAAGATACAGAAACTTGTGAGGCAGGAAGAAATGAGAAGAACTTCCCGAAAAGACATACCAGTCTCCATAGTGGGTGATTGCCCAAGCAAGTTTTTCCAATGGGGGACAGTGTAGAACGGATGGCTCAAACACAGATGTGTTTTCTCACTGTTCTATATCTTAAAAGCCTGTGACTTAGATTTTACTAGGAGCCTTTTCTCTGATTTATTGATAGCGCCTAATTTTCTGTTACCACATGGATTAAGTGGGTTTTTTCAGAATGAGGAGGGCAGTAGGAGAGAGATATGGCAGTGTTAAAGTTTAGTTTCAATGTTAAAACTACTGGAAGCCCCAGGAAGGAAAACCTAGTCAAGACAATAGAATCTAAGACTGGTTAAAACGAAACATTTCAGTTAATTTGGTCAACCATTCAGCTGAGAGACCATGCTATGAAGACAGCTCATTCTAAGCCATGTTAAAGACATGTAAAAGCCACGGGAAAGGAATAATTATTGCTTTAATAAAATATAGTACTTTATCTTTCTAGAATCGCTTGCCCTTAGCACATTAACTGCAGGGTAACAGCTTTGTAGCTATGTAAGATTACCTGCCTTTTCCAATTATTCAGAAAAGAATAATATTATTTTTTCTTTAAATTCTGTTCAAAGAAAGTTTTTCCTCTTAAACATTTTGTCTAACATCCCTTACATGGCTGCTCTGTGGCTGACTACACAGAGCAGAAAGTACTTTTAATTGCTTAGAGAACTCTCCAGGCCCCAAATCTGGTTCTTCCTCTGACGCTGACTTTGACACATTGTTATAATCTGTACATGAAAATAGAAATAAGCCTTTTCCTTCTATAAGATCCTTTTTATTTGGTCAAAAATTAAACTAGGACAGTGGGAGGGTGGAAAGATACTCATAGACTCATCCTTTGAAGCTCTAAGCTCTCATTGAGTGCATTCTTCTAAATTGCCTTGGTCATTGGATCGTAGCAAAACAATAGAGAAGTAAATAACACAATGTTCATTGCCCCTTTATTCACAGTAGCAAGACAATGAATCCAGCTAAGATATTCATTCATCAACAGGTGAACTGATAGAAAACATATTTAATATATTACATGCAATTGTATAATCCATAAAGAAAATTTAAAGCATGACATTTGCAGAAAAAATCGATGTAGCTGTAAACATCATGTTATATGAAGCTGAAAGACTAATGTCACATTTTTTTCCAGAAAAGAGAAGTTATGATGACTGAGAAGAAAAGAAAGAGGGTAGAGGGAGGAGGAATTAAGGAAAGGAGTAGTGGTAAAAGAGCCCAATGAGATCAGGGTATAATTACATGTATGTATAATAATGCTGTGGTAAAATATTCTTATGCTCTCCTACGAAAAAACACTTATAAAAATACAAATCACCAAGAAAATTTTATTTACCTCAAAAGTTTTGTCCAAAGTCAACTCAAAAATCTTTTGTATTCCTTCTTTCCAAAGTTCTCCTCCAGGGTCAAGAATTGAGCACAGTCCCTTGAAGCTCCCTGGAACACATGCATGGTAGGATGTACTTTGCCTGTATCTACGTTCTGCTCTTTGGTGATGCTAGGAACAAGGCATGAAATCTGATTAGAGGAACCACTGCATCTGCTCACTGCATGAGCCTCAGATGAGGGAAATGATCACTAATTTTAGTTACTTCATACCCTAGTTTTATTATGTTAAATAAGAGTATTTTTTCAAAAACACTAGTTTCTAGGACCTCTGTTCTAATTCTGAAGTTTGTGCCTTATGGCCCCCTCCTTTTTTAAAATAAGGTCTGGTCTTCAAAAATGGAGACAAAGGGATCCTTAAATGAGAACAAATGGGGTTTATATTTTACTTTCACTTCTAGTACATATTTCTATCCCTCTGCCCCTACTCAAGCTGCCAATTTTTTTTTTTATTTATCAAAAGTTACATTGTTTTCTTATACAACAAAATGTACTGGCATAGTGGAAGAGTTTCCACAGTGCATAAATTCTGACTTCAGCTACAACAGGACTATGCCTAGTACATATCTTTGTGTTGCCTTTTGGTCAGATTGAAGGCAATGTGATCTGCTGTGACATACACTAGGACAACTTAATTAATATGATAATCTCAGAGGATCCTCTTTTAGTTCAAGTGAAGTGACAAACATTTACATATAGAAAGCAGGTAATAGGGCCATAGAAATTACAGTACAATATATCCTAATAGTTAATAACAATTGAAAATAACTTGAGCACACTTACATACTCATTTGACACAATATGTGTGGGTGTAGGTCCTCCCAACATCACTTCTTAACCTCTCTCTGAAATTTTCCCTTTGGGTATCCTTGTTGAAATTCTATGGTCTGTTATAAAGCACGGCTTTGCTTGGCTTGGCTTGCTATTTAAAATGTCCCTCTGACCTTTAGTTCTCAGATCAAAGCTGTATAGATCTAAAAGATCGATGATAATCAGATTCAGTTTACACCCATCAAGTTTATTTCATAAATGCTGTCATCACTCTGAAGGAATCATAAGTGTCTAGTTTCTTTAATTTCAAATATATGTCTGTCATTCATTTCCATCACTAGGTATAAAATGGGGACTGAAGAGATGACTATATGTTTAAGAGAACCTTCTGTTCTTATCAACCACCTGAGCTTTGTTTCCAGCCCCTATATCAAGGCAGCTTACCACTTTCTGTGTCTTCAGCTTAAAAGGGAACTGATGCCTTGGCTTGGCTTCTACCAGTACCTGCATTAACATGTACATATCTCCCTAACCTACCCAAACTTATAATTAAAAATAAAATAAGTCATTATAAAGATGTCTAATTACTCTATGTGAAATTACCATGTCTATTTTATTATGTAGATATTTCTGGACAGTATCATCTTGAAACTTTTAATTAACTTTTTAATATATTTTTAAATGAAGATGTATTCTGTTTGCATGTATACCTACATGCTAAAAGAGAACATTAGATCCCTTTATTGAGGGTCATAAACCACCCTGTGATTGTTGGAAATTGAACTCCCGACCTCTGAAAGAAAAGTGTTCTTAACCACTGTGCCATTTCATTAGCTGTAGAATAATTGGGTTTTTTTGTTTGTTTGTTTGTTTGTTTCTAATAAATGTCTTTTAAGTTCTTTTGTATGCCGAGAGGCATAATTGGAATAGCAAGGAAGCAAGAACAATTGTTTCAATACATTTGTTTTCAATACAGTGATTGATTCCTCCTGAAAATGAAGGATGGTTTTTTCATTACAAAAATATTTGACATAATGCAATGTGTTTTGCTACCTTGATTTTAAACATCACATTAACATGTTTCTCTGGAAAGGGACCTATGGAAGGTCAATTTTCATAGTTGTATACTTTTTCTTCAGTCTGAAGAATCTAAAAGCATTTAACTATTTCTTATTGTTGAAATCTTGTGCTGTGTGTATGTGTGCATACTTATGCATATTTGTGGGCGGGGCTATAAAGGTTATTAGCCAGTCTTGGGTGTTGCACACTGTTAACATCTACTTCTTTTTCCCCTATCTACTTTGTTTTTGAAGCAAAGTTTCTTCCTGTGGCTGTCTGGCATGTGAGCACCAGCAGTTGTCATGTCTTTGCCTCTGGTATGACACAGCTAGGGACAGGATACATTTGTGGGACCCTGGAATATTTCAGGGTGTCTGCTTTCTGGATCTAAGATTCCCAGTACCCCACCATCATATGAGTCTCTGACTATCATGAATAGATATTTGTTGTTGATGATGTCTCTTCAGAGAGAGTTAATATAAAAATATAAAAACATCTCTTTTTTTGGTTCATGTGTCTTGATGTATGTATACTGGTGCATGTGTCCATACATGACAGTGTTAGATAAGGGTATCAGTATACACCATATTCCTTTGTTGTAGGATATTTCCTTGATCTATCAGATCCTATGTTTTGGCTATTTTGCCAGTCACCAAGTCCTGATGGTCTTTCTATGTTCCCTCCTCAGTGTTAGCATTACAGGGATATAAACTACAAGAATGCCAGGTCTAAGCCACCCAATAGAAACTATTCATCCAAGAAGCCTAAGAAAAACGGCTCAATGCTGCAACAAAATGCAAGCATGTTCAGAGTATCTTGGCTAGGATCCACTGATATTTACGGAGTGTAAACCATAGTGATCTGCCCATAGGCCACATCAATAACCTGTCTTAAATTTATATGCAAATGACACATGAAAACACACAGAAATAAGGACATAAAGCATGGAATAAATGGTGTGGGCACAGATTTTTACCTCAAGCTTAGAAGGAGGAGTAAATATACAACTGTAATTACAGAAAATGGGACTCTTTATTTACACAGTGCTTTGCTCATATCTTTAATGAGTTCCCACTAATGACACATTTGAGCTGAAAAGGCCTTAACTGCTTTCTACACCTTGCTATTCTTATGAGTCAATTACAAGGCTCCTCTCAATGTTGATTGCTGCAAACCCCAGGCTCATTTTCTGAAACAGTTGTCTTGTCAATAATAATAATGATCTAATTTCCCACAGACAAAAAGGAGGGAGAGGTTTAAAAGGACAATGAAAGGACAACTCTGTCCCTCTGCTAGGAGCAGCAGGTGCTGTACTGTGCCCTGTCATCTGAATGCTCTATCTTCTTCCGTGTAAATGCTACTCTTTTTCTTTTAGCCTGCCATCACTCCATTCTAGAAATTGTCTAAGCAATTGAAAATGGTGAAGTCTAAAGAGATGGCTCAGCAGCTAAAAGGACTTGCAATGCAAGCATAAAGACCAGATTTTCGGTTCCCAAACTTATGGGATAAGAAAGAAAAGGTAAAGAACCACAAATTGTCCCTGGTTTAAAAAACGTGTTCAATACACAATCTTCAAACATCTATTGATTAAATGGTCCACACCTGTATGATTGTGAATCATGCCTTCCATATCTCAAGCATTTGATAGCTTGGTCCCTAGATTGTGATATTGTTTGGAGAGGCTTACAGGGTATGATCTTAGCAGAATTACACCATCGTGAGTTGGCTTTGAGGTTTTAAAAGCCACACATTTCCATTACAATTCTCCATTTTGTTTGCAGTTTGAGATATTGGTTCTCAGCTGCTACTCTAGTACCTGCTGTTCTGCAGGTTGCTCCACTGACTGTGCTTGACACTTATTCCTCTGGAACTGTGAGCCTTAAATAAACCCTTTCTTTTATAAACTACCAAGGTGTTCTTGTCACAGCAAGAGACAAGAAACTGAGACAACCTGGTTCTCCTTTTTGTTTATGTGTTTGTGTGTGCATGTATATGTGTACACACCTATGTCTATGGGTACTTATGAATGTCGAGGTCAGAGGTTAACCTTATAAATCACTTCTCAGGTGCTGTCCACCTTTGCTTGTTTGAGGTAGGGTGTTTAACTGCCCTGAATCTTAGCAGGTACGCTATAGAATTGGGTTAAGAAGATCCAAGAATTCACCAGGTTTCATTTCCCCAGGGTTCGGATGTTAAGGTGTGCCTGGAATCTTATTATATGATTTTCAGGAATTGAATGCAAGCCCTTATGCCTAATGACAAGCATGTCACAAAGTGACCTATCTTCTTTGCCCCTAGGAAAATTTTTCCTTTGCTGCATTCTTCTTTGATATTAGCAATTTTCCCACTAGGAGTCAATATTAATTACTGAAAAAATATGTGAGAAAACAGCATGTTTAAAGCAACTTATAGAAGAGAGTTTATGTGGGCTCACATTTCCAGAGGGATGAGTTCACAATGGTGGTGAAACATCAGAGCTATCAGAGGGTTGAGTGGCTGGAGCAGGATGCTGAGAGATCCACATTTCAACTGCCAGCATCAAACAGAGAGAAATCTGAAAGTAGCATGAGGATTTATACACTTAAAGCCCACCCCAAGGGATGTACTTCTTTGAGCGATGCTGCACTTTCTAAAACTCTCACAATAGTGCCATTCCCTGAGGATTGAGAGATCAGGTCCCTGATTCTATGGGGGCATTTCTCATTCAAATCACCACAGAGGTATTACCTAGGACTCAATTTAGTAACTGACCTGTGTGTGATGATGTAATGATTTAGAATACAATGAAAACATTAATCTTTTTAGAAAAAGACACCTCCCTAATGATATTTAAAAAATCCCCTAATGCCTCCACAAAACATCAGTGATGACTTTTAGAAAATACCGTAAATCCTGCCCTTTTTGTTTTCTACCTTTAAAGCTAATGGCCCCTTTACTCAAACTTGGAGCAGAATTGGCACATCGTGATAGAGCATCTATATTTGTGCTTCAGGTATTTTTTTCTTGCTTTCTTTTTTGTCTGGAAACTATTGGGGTGGTAGATACTTGTAATTTGCCTTGGAGATGGTTAAATGGGGTTCTTGATGAGATTGTGACAGTCCTCTTTTCTTAGGTAGTATTCTCCTAAGAATTGACATGAATAGACCTCTAGCTCCTGTATGTCATATGGGAGGTGTCCAGGCAGGTTGTCCAAGCTGGAGTCCCTTGCAGCAGAGAGCTATCAGTCACTGATACAAACCACCTCTTAAGATCCCTTTCCTTGCTTCCTTCTGAGAGTACAAGCCAGAGTCAAATTATCTCAATGTGAACTAAGTGAAGGGGAAGGGAAATTCCTGAGGAAATTCCTGGGCTTAGTGTTTTTTTGTGGGGCTCATAACTTCAGGAGCAGAAAGCAGTCTCTCTGGTCTTATAGCTTAGATATGGCTTTTCATCCTCTTACAATTATTCTTAACAGTAGCATCTTTGGAAATATTTGTTTTTCTTATTGTCCCCCACCCAAGTAAAAGTGTAGAAACACAAGTATGTTGCACACCTAATAATATGCTTTCTCTCTATACAAGCTTAATATGTATAATTGGTATGATTTTTTTTTTATTCTTCAGTTACTCTTGTACATACTGTTGTACATACTAGAATACTGAGCCTAGAGCCAAGGATGTTTCTGAAAGTAACATACCGCAAAACAGTACATATGAAACCTTATTGCTTCATAAAGGCAAAAAGCATCATGTCCAGAACAACATACCAGAAATGGCATAACATAGTTCTAAAGGAAAAGAGATGGTTCCCTTTAAAACCCTTTGATGAAGGAATAATGAGAATATGGTACATATGGTAATATCCAGCTGTAAGGAAAAATGAAACAACAAAATTTGCTGGAAAGTGGATGTACTTATAATGCATGTTATCAAAGACAAGGCCCATCTTAGAAATAAAAATATAGAAATCACGTTTTCCTCATATTTAGATCCAGCCTATAATGTATATATGTTTATAGGAAATCACATATATCCATGGCAGTATAACATTTAGGAAGGAGAACAAGAAAGCAGGTAAAAGATATATGATTTGTAAAAATGATAGAAAGCTAATCATTTTTCGAGTTTTAACTCAACATTGTTTGGCGGGGACATGTGAATAAAATGGTAATTAAAATGTAAAATCACAGTGAAGCTCCAGAGCTCCAGAATATTTAATCTAACTGTATAGAAATTCACCGAGATATATAGAATTTGAGACATACTGTTTGAGTGGCTTTGCTAAACTAGATATTTTATGCATATTTTCTGTGAGCTCATTGTGACAGGATGATTTTTATTTTTTTTTATTTTTTAGGATGATTTTTATGTTTAAAAAGCTGAATTGGGAGCTCTGGTATGGGCATGGTCTTGGTTGCTAGCTAAGTTGGTGCCTTCAAAGAAAGAGGACCTGAGTACAAGCCACAGAATCCATATTGGGGTGAGGGAGATACTAGGCATATTCATGCTCAACTATAATTCCAGTGTTGGTCAGCCAGTCTATCTTACCTATGTAGTTCTAGGCCAGTTAGGAACCATGTTTCAGAAAGAAGGTAAATGGTGCCTCAGGATATCTGGGGTTGTTTTAAGGCTGGTACACATTCATATTTGTTTCTGTCCTCCCATACACATACACACACACACACACACACACACACACACACACACACACAGTGAATACACTCATAAAAATAAAATTTAAAAAAGTAGTAGGAGACAATATGCAATGCAACTTTTTTTAGGATTTTGTTTGCTTGTCTGTTTAACAGACATCTAAGAACTATGAAGGTAGAATTATGATTACCAAATACATCAAAGTTTCAATAGCTGAACATCTGGGATTGTTTCATTTTGTGAACAGTTTCATTCTGGTATTAGATTTATTTTTATTTAATGTGCTTGAGTATGTGCCTTTAAATATGTATTATGTAAGTGGTGTTCTTACTGAGTGCCTGTAGAAACCAGAAGAGAACAGCCAATTATCTGGATTTAGATTACCATGAATTATGACATAGTTGCTGAGAACTGATCCCAGATCCTTTGGAAGAGCTTCCAGTGCTCTTAACCAGAGAGACATTTCTCTAATCTACTGATTTTTAAAGAATATTTTGCTGTAACTTAAAAGGTTAGTTTCCTGTAATAAATGTGTCAATATTGACCAAAAATGTTCTATCCTCTCCAGTATTGTTGCCAAGCCGAGAGGAACAATGTAGAAGCCTCTCTGTGAAGACAGATTGTTTCCTTACCTAGGGTGAGACACAATATTGTATTTCTCCTTAAGATACCAGATCTGTTTTCTACCATTCTGTCTTAAGAATAGATCTGAGCAAATTGATCCACCACCCACCAATGTGAGGTTTTAAGAGGATTGTCTTACTCTTTGAGCCTTTTAGCATGAATGTCAAGGAGAAGTTGGCTCTGCTGCATTATTTCTATGTGACTGGTGTTCAGAAAAGTATTTGGCTCAGCAACCGTTTTTGCTTAAGGAGTGATTAGTTGCAACAAAACAACAAAAACAACAATAACAACAACAGCAACAACAACAACAAAAAAACAATAGGCTATGTTTAGTAAGTGCAGGTCCTTGCAAAGGATTTTACATACATTATCACACATAATTGTTACCAGAGTCTGGACTCTGGACTCCAGTAGCCTACAAAAGCCAGGCTCAGCTATCCATCCCCCATAGGACACAGTGATAAATTATCAGAAATAGAAAAGGAGAAATTTATTTAACCTGGCCACATTGAGAACAGAAACAAGGAAATACAGTGGCCCCATGAGGCAGTCTTCAATGAAAAATACAACTTAACACCTATAATTCTGTTGTATGACTGGGTTTTGACAAAACTAGACTCCTGTGTTATTGTGAGTGAGTCAACAGCCCATTTTCCTCTCCCAAAGAGCTATTTCAATAATGGGGATGAACTCTTACATATAGTCTTTTATTTTAAGTATCCAAAAAGAGTGTTCCTAAGGTCATTTCTTTCCCAAATAAACTATACTGACATTCTTTAATTCCATTATAGGTTCTCTGTTGTGCCATGTTTGATTGTCATCTCTTCAAAGCTTTGTGTGCACGTGTGTGCAAGTGTGGCCTTGTTTTGGCCAGAAGAAAATTTTAGCTGTCAATGTTCAGAATTTTAGCTGTCAATGTTCAGAATTTGTCGACTTTTTTCTTTTTTAGATAGGTTCTCTTCACTAAGAGTGAGTGGATTTTGTTAGAATAGTTGGCTAGCAAGCTTTGGGGTCCTTCTGTGTTTGCCTTTGTAGGGCTGGCACACCATGTGCTGCCATGCTCAAGGGTTTTATGTTTGCTTTGGTGGTTGTCCTTCTGCTTTGTACAGTGAGAACTTTACCACCTTATCCCAGCCCCAACCCAACATATGCCCTTTGTTAGGATATTAATTTGACTCTCTTCACTGCCAGAAACATCTCCATAGAAGGTAATAATTTCATACATTAATAAACACAGTGGGGATTTCCTGTGGCCCTGGTTTTTGTTTAAGAAAGTAGGTAATTTCCCCCTTAACAGGGCTGCAGCTAATATTAATGCTTAAAATATTGGCCAGCCATACTAAAGGTTCAGTAAATGTTAGCTAACATTAATAATAAATTCATATTAAGTGACTGGCATAATTATCATATCAAACACTGGCCAGTGCATCATATCCTACTTCCTTCTCTGAAATTACATTCTTTTCAGGTAAATTGTTCTCCTAAAGTGTTTAATCATTTCACTCTCTGAAGTGGTTAAATACTGTTCCTGTAATTTGCTATGCTCTGTAAAATGAGCACAGTATGTTGTTTTTCATGAGATGGAGGCATTGGATTTATGTGCCTGGACTGTCAATAAGTGAAGAAAATTGGAATAGACAAAGTACACTGTATTTTGAAGGTTTCACATTTACTCATGGCTGAAGAATTATTATAGGTTGTCAGTACCCTAGGATCCTTAAAGTCATAATAGTGATTCACAGATAATGTACTGAAATATTTTGGTAAAACCTCAGACAGGCAATTTTGTTCCTTTTTATCAAACTCCTGTTTTTCTATTGGCCTGTGTTGAGGGAGTAGATGGATTTTTTTTCTTTGATTCTCTTTTCTTCCTCTTCTTCTTCTTCTTCTTCTTCTTCTTCTTCTTCTTCTTCTTCTTCTTCTTCTTCTTCTTCTTCTTCTTCTTCTTCTTCTTCTTCTTCTTCTTCTACCACTTCTTCTTCTACTTCTTCTTCTACTTCTTCTTCTCCTCCTCCTCCTTCTCCTTCTTCTTCTTCTTCTCTTCCTCCTTTTCCCCTTCCTCCGCTTTTTCCTCTTCCTCCTCTTCTTCCTTTGGAGAAAAAGGCTCACATTTCTTGGGATGTTATTACTCACTAGACAACCGATGTTAACTGTGAATTGTAGGTTGATGTCTTTACAAAGGTGAAGGCAGACACTAGATAAAATGAAGTCTGTTATTGGAAAAGAATAAGGGGATGTGGGAACAAAGTTTTAGAAGGAAATGGAGAGGCAAAAAGGAGTGGACATGCAATGTGGAAGCAGATATAAATGATCCATTACTATGCATCTCTACATACATGCAGGTTGTTATGAATGTTTCTTAATGGATGGATTTCTATATGTCAATTTATCTTATCTAGCTGGGTAGTTTATATCTTTATCAATTGGTTGTGAGTTTATTGTGTGGTTGTATTGTGTAATGAGAAGTTAACATATAAATCTGATTGATAAATCATAGTTTATTGAGTCCTGATTTCACTGGATAGATGGGAGTTTATACCTTAATTATCAGGGGGCAATTGTTGGCAGTGTGAGCAGAGTCCATGGAAGGGAGCCGCGATAGGCCAGCCCTTGCTGGACTTCTAGAGACCTGACTTTACTAGCTGAAACCAGAGAGTTCATGGAGGAGATACTAAACAGAGATAAATTATGGTTAGTTGCATATGACCCTCCAGTGCTGGAACAAACTCTAGGGAACAGCAGAGCAAGGTGCCATGCTGGAATGGCTTTTATCTGCCTGGGTCTGAGAGTACTAGGGGGTAGTGTGGTTGGTGCCAGTGCTAGTATGGGGTAAATATTCTAATTTTTTAAATATTTATCACAACAGTCAACCGCTGATGGAGATGGAACCTCAAGTTTTGTTGATGATGGGTTGAGCTCTGTGACTAGTCCTAGGAAGAACAGAGGATTCTTGGGAAGGCATTTGCAGTGGCTTCTTCAGAGTTTCTCTGACAGTGTAAGCACCATTAATCAGTTAACAATGTTATTATGCCTAATTGCTATAGTTGTTATTTCTGCTATATCATGCCCATCTACTTCCTCAAAGAAGCATCATTTAACATCACAATGACAGGACATCAACCTTAAATTTTTGGAAAACTGCTCCCTGAAATGACTGAGAAGGGGAATACTCAGATTGCTCTATTAGTTTTCTTCCTCTACCATCTCCTGTGTGTGAGTCTGTAAGGGTCTGTGTGTGAGTGTCTCTGTTTGTGAGTGTATGTGTATATACATGCGTTTGTGTGTGTGTGTGTGTGTGTGTGTGTGTGTGTGTGTGTGGCTGTGATTGTGTGTGAGGGTGAATGCCATTGTGTGTGTGCAAATGTGTGTGTTTCCTGCATGTGTGTCAGAGGGCACATGTGTGCCTATGAAAATGTTTGTTTCAGGATATGTTTGTGGGGCTTCAGTGTGAATGTATATGTATGGTGTTTCTTGCATGTGAGTATTCGAGAGTATGGTGGCTTGACTATTTTTGGACTAGAGAATCACACTGTTAGAGGGTGTGGCCTTGTTGGAGGAAGTGTGTCACTGTGGGGGTGGGCTTTGAGAGAGCTTCCTCCTAGCTGTCTGGAAGCCAGCCATCTCCTGAATGCTTTCAGAACAAGTTATAGAACACTCAGCTCCTATTATCAGAGTGCCATGCTGCTATGGTTCCTACCTTGATGATAATGGACTGAGCCTCTGAACCGATAAGCTAACTATAATTTTATGTCACCTCTTATAAGAATTGCCTTGGACATTGTGACTGTTCAGAGAAATGGAAACTCTAACTAAGACAGGGAGGGAGTACCCATGCAGAGGCCAGGACATCAAGTGTCTTTCTCTCTTGCTGTGCATTTAATGCTTTTATCCTGACGGGGTGATAACTGTTTCAGAAGGTTATGGAGCCTTGCCAGGAAAAGCACATCTCTGCAGATAGACTTTGATGTTTTACAACCCAGCATGGGTAACTGACATATTTTTTTCCTCCTGTGTATGAAAATGTAAGAAGCCAGCTTCCTTTTCCTCCCCCATGCTTTCTGTGACAGTTGAATAACCCAGACATGTAGCCACTTGTGAAAACACAGTTTAACAATAGAGTTATATGAGGAGATATCTGTGCGATTGTGAGAAAACTTGAAGAAAGCAAGACAAGAGTCTTCTGACCTGTTTCTTTGAAACACAGAATTCTTGGAATGTGTGTTTATGCTTCTCCAAGGTGCAGCAGATAAGAGTAAGTTTATTTCATATTATTCATTAAACTTGATATTGTTAGTTGGTTATATTCCTAAATAGAATTTTTTTTTTTTTTTGCTAAGGGAAGCTTGTTGCCCACTTCTGGCTTGTGGCTTGCCCTTGTATTTGTATACATTCCCCAGTTCACTCTTTTAATATCCAGAGTATAAATTGTCTGATACTTTGAATAAAATTGGGTATGGCATATGATTTTTGTCTGACTCATTTTATGGTTCCATTGTCCTAGGTCTCACAGTCTTTAGAGCAAAGATAGGCTCTGTTTTTCTGGAATTGTGAGCCCCCAAAATCCTTCCTTCCCTAAGTGATTTGTCAGATTTTGATCACAGCATTGAAAAATTAATTAATACATAGATAACTGCAGGGAATAACTGCAGTTATTTTATTATAATCACTACAGTCTCCACAGTGTCAAGGGTAGGGCCTGCCACCCTCTCTTCCTCTCTCTGTCTCTCTCTCTCTCTTTCTGTCTCTATCTCTCTTTCTCATTGTGTGAGATTATGTATATATTTAGAGGTACATGTGCATTTGTATGCTGTGTGGTGTGTGTGTGTGTGTGTGTGTGTGTGTGTGTGTGTGTGTATGGAGGCCAGAGGTCAGCCTCAAGTGTTGTTCCTAAGGACAACTTGTGTTTTTCGAGACAAGATTTCTTATTTCAACTTTTTAGCAAAATTAGTTAACATTTTCTGGCCAGTAAACACTAGGCATCTTCCTATATTTACCTGAATAGTGATAGGATTACAAGTGAGTATCAGTTTGTCAGGATTCATTAAAAACATTCTGGACATAGAACTCCATTCCTCATGCTTAAATGACAAGCACTGCATATGTTTCTTGTTTTTCAGTTTATCTTTCATTACCTCCTGGAGAAATGGAATGTGTTAATTTGCAAACATATGCACATATGTTTGTGTTTCAGTTCTGTCTCTGAGAAATATATAGTTGCATCACATCATGGAAGATTATATCATGACAGTAGGATTTTCAAAAGAGACATTCAAGCAGAATCTCAGAAAGATTTTGAGGCCAGATTCTCTTTTAGGAACAGACAGGATTCTCAAGAAATTCATTCACTCTTTTAAAGGTAGAGTTCCCTATTTCAGATTTTGGATTTTCAGATTAGAGATACTAAAACCCAAGCTTCCAGCAATAATATGAAAACAGAAACAATAGATATTTGCATTGGTGGAAAATGATTCTTTGTAGCACTTAATTGCATTCATATATTCTGATAAAATTTGTCAACCTAATTAGTCTTTCTTCAAAGGAAATCTGACAATTAGCTTTTATTTCCTTTACCAGGGTGCTTCTTTTACTCATATCCTCTCCATTGCGTGCGTGTGTGTGTGTGTGTGTGTGTGTGTGTGTGTGTGTGTGTGTGTGTATGTGTGTTCAGCTTTTCAGTTTTAATATGTGGTTAAACAAAATACATCTTTGTAAACAAACCCATCACAAGGCCAACAGAAAAAGTAAATGAACCAAACCTAGGGTTGCTCCTTGCAGGGCCTCAGAGTCAGGATGCCCCTTCTTTAAAAGGAATGGGACTTTTTTGCCCTTGGGCATCAACATGTGTCCCTGTTCCTAAGCACCAAAATTGTATATGAACAGAACCATCCCTGATGAAATGCTTTAGTGTCTTTGCACATCCCACTAAGTAATGGACTCTATGTGAATGGGATTTGTTTGCAGTGCCATTTGCGCAGGCCAAAGCAGATCTGTTGGGAGGATTCTCCTCTTCTCAACAAATGGCTTGCTATCACCGACAGTGCCAGTGGACCCAAGGTCCTGCTTGTGACAATCAGCAAGTTCAGCTGTAACTTCTAGCTGGTAGTGATTGGAATGCCATTGTGCAGGTGCAGAGTTCCCCATGGTGCCAAGCAGATAAGGTGTAGAAAATGGTGCAGATGACCATGGCTGAGCATAATGCAGTAGCCACTTGAGGCCTCTGGTACTTGAATAAAAAAAAATTGACTTTGTTGGATTGAATATACATGTGCAGAAAAAGTGCCAATGTAAGCATGCATTCCAGTGGGGAGACAGTCCCCGCTTCACTCCGAAGTGATTCCTCAGGATTAATATGCAAGCCACAGGTAGTTCTGCTGTCAAGGGAGAAGAAAGCCAGTGGGCAGCTCGCAGACCTGCAAAGAACATATATAGATAAGGGCTGCCCAGGTCACCTGCCTTGAAGGCCATCGCAAACACATTGGTATGAGGGTATGGAACTTCCACTCATTTCCAAAATTACAGGAGAACTACTTGAGGTAGGTCGAGCTAACCCTGTTTATTTGAGAAACTATATCAGATGTCAAACCCGGAGGCTCTAGCTCAATGCATACAACCAAACTGAGACTGCTGCCACAGCTCTGGAGTCCAGGACATGCCGTCTGGTCTCAAACCCTAAAGCTTACATTCATGGCAGTTTCCTCACCCAATTCTGTCCTAACCTATGGAATTTGATGTCAGTGTTTCTGATTTTTCTGAAATGGGCAAACTATGAATACTTAGCCTGTTCATTGTTTTTTGCCCCAGAGCACCCCCCCAAGTCAATGTAATGAAATGATAGGGACATAATTAGAGTGAAGTGCCACCAGTGACTGTGCTACTTGCACTAAGTGTTCAAAGTTCCTACCTTCTTCCCCCAGGCACAGACTGCTGTGACAGTTTACACATCTATTCTATTGCACTGGCAAATCTGAAGAGAAAACTCAATGAGATATTTGGGGAAGTGAACTGTAGAGGCCCCAACACATCTAAGAGGTCTGGAGAGTTGAGGCAAAGAGGATCATGCAGAACTATCACATGTCAGCCCTCCAGCTCTGATGGGCTTCCAATTCTTTCTATACTACCAGTAGTAGTTCACAGTTTTACCACACAAATGGTATTTTAAAAAATTTCTGTGCTCACTCTTGCCTCCAATTCTGCTTTAGCATCTTGAGTTTGGAGGCAAGGTTCTAGTACACCCCTTTAACTCCACGAACACAGGTCCAGTGCTCCCTTTTGAGAGGCAACTTGAATGGACACCTGCACAGGCTGGAGGGCAGTTTTATGATGAAGTCCATGAAGTTAGTAAGAACAATGACACCCACGTCTCTGGGCATGACCCAGCAATAAGCTTCATAGTCTTTTTTGTGAAGTTCTACCATAATGCCATTCACATCATAGTTCCCATTTCCCAGCATGGGAAGTCACCATAGTGTTTGGAGATAACCTCTGGACAATCTGCAGCATTTCCAGCATGAAGGTGTTGTCCTGGAAGATATTGTTGAAAGCATGAAGGGCACAGAACTCCGTGAGCTGTTTCTCATGGTAGATATGTAAGGTACTGTCTGGGGAAGCTCCTAGGATTCAGATTTGGCCTTGTCTCCTTTCCATGGCATGCAACTCATTTTTTTTTGATTTAGGTTTCAGGCAGAGCCAATAAAAACTCCTTTCCTCTTGAGGAAAGTCTGGTTTCCGTGTCTTCAGATTCCCAAGGTTCACCTAATCTTTGGTGTCCATGATTTGGGCTTTGTCACTGAGAGGAAATCAAAAGGGTCAAAGCACAAACACACACACACACACACACACACACACACACACACACACACACACACACATTTCTCCTCTTCCTTCCTACTGTTTATAGAGCCATAGTTCTAGGTAAATAAGTTAGCAATTCACCTCTTCTTTAATTCTCATACCTGGCCTTCAGTCTTGATACCATATTTGAGACATTTATTGCTTTAGGCCACATGTTTTATTACTTGATTCTGAGCTGATGGTCCCATTTTTGAAGAGTATGAAATCTTTTGGAAGTGGGTGACAGAAGAATATACAGAAGGAATTACAGCACAGGTAGTTCTACATAAGGATTGTAGCTTGTATTAATCAGGGTTCTCTAAAACCTCAGAATTTATGAACCGAATCTCTCTATATAAAGAAATTGTATTGTAATGACTTACAGACTACAGTCAAATTAATCCAACAATGGCTAGCAGTAAATGGAAAATATCCAAGAATCTATCAGTCACACATTCCCACAAGGGTGGTTATTTCAGGTCTTTTTTTTGTATACTGGAATTCCAAAGAAGTAGGCTCCAATGCCAATAAAGAAATGTATGAGCTAGCAAGGTGGGAGGTGCAGGCAAAGAACTAAACCTTCCTACTTCTATGTCATTATATAGGCTTTGATCAGGTGTGGCCTAGATTAAAGACATGTCTTTCCACATCATGATCTGGATCAAAGGTGTATTGTCTTTCCACCGCAAAATTCTATACTATCGGGTATAGTATCAGGGTATTCACTGGCTTCAGGCCAAGCATAATAACTCTCTCAGGTGTGCCCTCCACTTTGGAATTATAGTTTATTACAGATATAATCAAGTTGACAACAAAGAGAAACCATTACAGTTCTGATTCACATTCATGTTTTCTCTTTTCTTCCTATTGATGCAATGTGACAAGCTGAACTTTTGCTCTAGCTGTTTTGATGTGATGATCCTATCAAACCATGAGGTAGGAAAAGCCCTTTCTCCTCTAAATTGTCTCTTGTCAGGTATTTGTCCACACTTATAACATGAACAGCTGGTGCACTGGGAGAGAGGAGACAACCCCAGGCTTTATGTTAGCCAAGTTGCTGCTAACTTTACAGATGTATTAGACAACCAAAGCAGACAAGGAGAATGGCAAGAAAGAGCTGGATGTTATCAGTCCAGGCAGCAAGCAGATCCTCTGGTGATACTCTGCCCACTGCATGCTCCCTCAACCCCAAGCCAGGGTTGCTTTGCAACATTGCACAACATAGCATATCTTTGAGGAATACAAATTTTGCCTTGCAGATCTGTATTTTACAGTGGAAAGCATCCAGTGCTCAAAACAAACTGTAAGAATGGTGAACAAGTTGATGTCCTTTTAGCCATTACTGTCAGCAACACTGACACCTGCAGTTCTTGCCAAGTGTTGCAAGCACCTGGTGTGTTGCTCTTCCACTAAGTGCTTTATACACTTGGAGTCTCCCTTGCAGCAGTACATACTTTAACTATCCCTACCTACTTTAAGTGAGAATGTGAAGAAACCAAGGGGTTCCTTCCTGTATTATAAGTCACTGTGCAGATGAACTGTGCCATGTGGAATGCTTTTTGAAAGCCACACAATATTTACTTACATTATTTGTTATTATATACTGTGTGTATATGCATTGAGGAAGTCCCAATATGCAAAGATGTGAAAATAAAACTCATTTCAGTTTGATTTTGGCTGGTTTAAACTTTTGAAATCTGATGTTAGTCAGATAATTTCTAGCATATTTAAGCACAGTAAAATTTGGCAAAAAAGTTTCCTGACATAACATAATATCATATGCACTAGGAGGAAAAAATTACATCAAAATATAACTTTTCTTTCCAGAATCTGGGTTCTTGAGATGGGCTTCACATATTAACTTAGGAGCTTAAAAAATATTAGACATAGCCTTATTTATACAGACAGCATAGCAGTCATTTGGGTATTAGACACCTCCAGTCACATTTATGGGAGCTTGGGGGATCCCCTGGATATACTCATAATCAAAAGACATATAGCATAACAGCCATCTCTGGTCCTGTTCGAAGAAGATTTATATGACCTGGACAAGCAAGTAACATACCTCACATGGTTATTAATTACCTCCAATTCCCAGATTTCCTGTAGAAATACAGGACTATTCCACTGCAAGGAAAATCTTAGATACTTAATACTCCTCCTGTATTGCTAAGCAATCTGTGGGTGCATGAAACTTTGTGCTCTTAACAATGCATGTAGGTACATATATGTGCATATTTGAACATGTGTGTAGAAGCTAGAGATCAACCTTTGCTTTACCTTTCCTCATAAGTCATCCACCTCACTTTTTCTTTGTAGATTGGGTCTTTTACCTGGCTTGGAGCTTGTCAGCAGACTACACTAGTTGGCTAATGAGGCTTGTGGATCTTCTGTTTCTGCTTCCTCAGAATTGAGTTGACAGGGATATACTACCACACTTATTTTTGTTTCATTTGAATATAGGTTCTGAGTTTGAACTGAGAGCTTCATGATTGTCTAGCAAGCACTTTTCAGAATGGATGCAATCCTCTTCTTAATCCTGCTTTTATTTACTGATGTATTTTTATTTACTGATGTATTTTTTCCTGTTGTCTTCTCTTTTGAAAGCCAGCAGGTTGTCTACAGCTTACAAAATGGCATACATTTCTCCTGGAGACAGAATAATTAGATGACTTTACAAATGATTTCCATGATTCTGAGTTCCATGTCTGTTTACTTTTTTTGGAAGAGCTGGCTTAGGTGTTTGGTGTTTGGTTAGAGGTTGGAGTTTTATGTTCAGTGAGCAAGTCTGATCTTTGAAAAACATTATACCATCTCATGTAGGGATCCCTGTTGCAGTCTTGAGTTTGAGACCTGCAGAGTGTGCAAATGACCTGAAAATGTCTACACTGTAGCGTTTCTCTGAAACAGTCTTGGGGTTGGGTTCATTGTTTTGAAAGTCCACATTTCTATTTGGAACCTTGCTGTGGTGGTTTGAATATATTTGGCTCATAGGAAGTGATACTAAGAGCTGTCATGTCTTTGTTGAAAGAAGTATGTCATTGTGACAGTGAGCAAGAAGTATCAAAAAGCCAGTCGTCATCTTTTTACCTTTAAAGCAAGATGTAGAACTCTCAGATGTTTCAGCACCATGCCTGCTCAGATGTTGCCGTGCTTCCTGTCATGATAATAATGGTCTGAATCTCTGAACCTACAAGCTAACTCCATGTTGTCCTTTATAGAAATTGCCTTTGTAAAGATATCTCTTCACAGCAATGGAAACCCTAATTATGATATTTTTGTTACCCCAAGACTCTGATTTCAGGGTTATTGACATCTAAAAAGCAACACCTGTACTTATATTTTCACAAACATATGAACACTATGGTCTATCCATGGTGGTTCTTTAGTTTAAACTCATTACTGACACAATGGGTTGCCCTGGTTCATCTTTATTTCCCTTGGGCTCGGTGTTTTTATTCAACAAAGGGAGTTATACCAAGTCTGTGGACTTCCAGTGGTAATGATTATTGACTTCTCAGGGACCGTATGGTCTGGTTCTAGGTAGTGGAAAATATTCTGGTAGTCTCTCCTTCTGCCTTCCTAATTTGGACAGAAAACTCTCATCTTGGATTCTGTAGGCACTTCTAATTCTAGTTTTCTAAGGAAACGCCAGTCTTGCTTGAGTGTTCATTCCTTGATGATGGTTTCCTACTCATGATTGACATACTGAGCTGTATCTCTTTCTTCAGAATCTAGGTAGAGACTACCCATGCATGGCTGCTTACCTATTAGTAGCTGTATTTGAACTAGAACATGTGTTTCAAACTAGGTCTAGTTTTAATCTGCTGTGGCTGGAGATTATAATCCTTAGGTTGGCTGGTGACTTTTCAGCAGGTGTGAGAATGGAAGTCTGAAAAGTTTTTCAATTATTTTCTATGGGTGTGTGTGTGTGTGTGTGTGTGTGTGTGTGTGTGCGCGCGCGCTCATGCATGTCTGTAACGCAGGTGTGCCTGTAAATGTGTGCAATATGTGTTGGACTCCCCCCAAAACCAAAACAAAAGAAAAAACAAAAACAAACAAACAAAAGAATTTCAGAACCACTGGCTACCAATAAACACACACAGGGAAGTCTCTGGTTTTGACTCTGCCTTTTAATGGTTGATTGATGAAATGGTATTTTTGTAACTGGTCATCCTCAGTGATGTGATTCTGATTGTGTTTATTTTTGTGGCTCACAGAGTTTAAGAGGTACTGTCTGTGTGTTTGGAGTTTGTTACAATTTACTGGAGCCCATTAGGCTTATTAGGGCATAACCAAAGAAAAAAATGATGACTGTCTCTTCTTTAGACTATCAGGAGCTGCCATGGACCAACCTCAGCTTGGAAAATGAGTGGTTAATGACAGAAGGGCTGTCTGGGAACTATGAAAACAAATGATTCAAAGTCAAATAATGGGTCCAAGCTGGCGGCCTAAATTCTGCCTGACATGGTTCCCTAGACAGCTATCTGTAGATAGGTCTTGGCTCTGTAGTCTGCTCAAGACAGCTTTTCAGTTTGCCCTCACTCTGTGTTCTGCTTGCCAGAATCTTTTATTGCTATTCTTAAATAATTCTCTGGTTGAGACAGACAGCTTTTTGCTTCCAATAGCTCTCTCTGTTTTAGACAGCTCTCTCAGATAGTAAATATTCTAAAAGCTCTCAGGATATCTCATGGGTTTTTCTGACCAAAGTCAGAAAAGTGACTACAAAAATTCTTAGCTCTTCCAATCAAGTCAGAAATCCAGTTAGAAAAAAATTTAAAAGTTATTCTTAATTTTTTTTTGTCGAAATCAGAAAGTCAGAAAAAAAATGTAAAAGAGCTGTGTTTGCTCATTAGACAGCCTTCCCTGGATAGTTACTGAAAAATATTTCAAAAGAGCTGTGTTCATTCTCTAAGTAATTCTTGAGATTTCCAACTGAGATAAAAATTCCTATTATGAAAAAATCTAAAAGAGCTATGAAAAATTCTACGAGGTCTGGATTAATTCTCCATAAATTTTCTGACAAAAATCAGAAATCCTGTTGTAACAAACTTTGGAGAATTTTATATACTCAGTCTCAAAAGATCACCAAAAGAGCTCAGGTCTCATTAAAAAAAAATTTTTTTTGAAAAAGAACTGTTTCCACTTTCTGCTTGCTTATCTCATGCAGATCAAAAAGTCTAGTTTTTGATTTTCATAACAATTCAATTACTTATTCCAGGTTCTCCTTTGACCATTACAGGACTTTGCATACCAACACTTAGCCCCTTTACTCTTAGAAGGAGACATCAAGCATAAGCACAAAAAGTGGATAGGTAGGACTCTGCTCTGTAGTTACTATCCCAACGATGTGTGAACCTAAATTCATTCTGCCCTAGACCGAACTTGAATTCAGTAATCTGCCTGCATTAGCATATTCCTCCCTTTGCATCTTTCTAATGAGTAGTGCTGCATTTATTCATTTAGATGTGTGAAAATCGTTCTACAATTTATATTGCTATGTACATAGAGATATAATCAACTATTAGACTCATGCTATTTCTAATTATTTGTGGTCACTAATATGTAGATAATCTTCAGAGGAATGTGAAAATGTGTACCTTATTATACAAACAAGCCTTTACATACACAATAGCCATCAACACACATAGAAGACCAAGCAAGCCTACTGGGGCAGGAAGAATGTCTTGCCACCCCTTCCAAGGCCACTTTGGCAGATCAAGTATCCCTATATTTGTAGGGATAAGTGGGACCTCATGTCCTCTTTCCAGTTCTATGAAGTTTGAAGGATTTTCTAAATACACACACACACATACATTTATTTATTTGTTTGTTTGTTTGTTTGTTTATTTAGTGTGTGTGTGTGTGTGTGTGTGTGTGTATGTGTGTGTGTGTGATATATGAAGTGGTTAAAGAACAATTTGGAGGATTCTGTTCCTTCCTCTCACCATATAGATAAGGGAAATGGAAGCCAGGTTGTCAGGTTTTGAGTCAGGCAAATTAAGCACTGAGAATTCACTAGCGATTGCCTAATACAATTTTGTGGTGTTGTATGTAGACTCTTTAAGAAATATTCCAAGGCTTCCATGGCTTTGAGATGATTTTAGAACCATTTTTGGCTAGTATAAATGGGGACGTATTCCTACTGATCCACACAATCATGCATGCTTATACACACAGGTATCTATGTAATGTAATGTACACACACACACACACACACACACACTCACAAACACACACACACACACACACACATATACATATATATAATGGAGTCATTAGTGTGAGTTTACTTGTTATAAGTAAGGAGGCCAGGGAAGTCAGCATAGGTAGGATGGGGGAAAGGGAAGGAGAAGCCATACCAAGAGAAGGGAGAAGAATAGAGAGACCAAAATATCTGGATTATATAGGAAAGAGCCTTTGGGGGAGGTGAATCCCTGCCCCTGGTCTAGAAATTTAAGGGCAAAAGACAGAGTATGCCAGGTAGAGACTGGATGATGCTGAGAAAACATGGAGGTCAGGTCAACTTTGGTATGCTAAATATGTACAACCAGGACAAATATGTCCTGGGGCTCTATATCAGCAATATATCCTTATCAAAGCCACCTTGAGAGAGGAAAGAGTTTATTCAGCATATACTTCTATATCACAGCCCACCATTTTTGGGTAGTCAAGGCAGAGATTTAATTCACCTCACATTTACAGTCATAAACAGTGAGGCATACAAGTTGCTGCTTGTTATCTTACTCTTAGCTAAGATTTTTTAATTGGGTGTATTATTCATATCCTAAAACCAATCTTCCAACCTCAATTAACAATCAAGAAAATCCTCTACATGCATGTCCACAATCCCACAGTCCAAGTGATTTAGAAAATTTCTCAGTTGACATTCTCTTTCTGGGAAATTTTAAGTGTCTCAAGTGCTATTTGATACTAACCACCATGCTTTTCCCCTACACCCAAGTCCATCTTCAGGGCTTACTGGCTTACAGGAGGTTTGGCTTTAAATAGTAGGGCAACCACATACATAGCTAAGCAATCTTTGTCAAGAACAGCATAGAATTCAAAGACAGATCATAGAGAGCACTGGACACACTTCATGTGGTATTAATCTTGTCCGTCTGCTGATACATCCATGGGGAGGATTTCTTTCAACTGGAAATAAGTAACTCAGTGAGCCTGGATGTAATCAGAGCTCTTGATCCAGAGTGTGACCTTCTACTTTGTTTATTTTTAAGGATATTCAGTGGATCAGTGTCAATAAAAAACAAACTATTCCAGTATATACTTCCTGTACATCTAATATATTCAAGAAATATATAAACATGTTTTTTAGATCTTAATAGTCCCAAGTATTCCTCTTTTCTAAACATAACAAAGGGCAGCCAAACCCACCCTGTAAAAGAGAAAAAAAATGTCACAAAGGCAGCCATTCTTCTTTTGTTCTCTTCTTTCACAAAGCTGTCTTGGTCAATAGTTGCATTTTGATAGCTATGTCATGCATGAAAGCAGGCTTCAAGGCTCTAATCTATTCTCAGCTGTAGAGAAATAAATGAAAGGGAAGGAAAATGTGAATTAAGGACAAGAAGAATGGAGGGAGAGGGCAGGAAGTAGAAAGAGAAAAAAGGGAAAATGAAGGAAAGGAAAGTTAAGATATTATTAGCAGAGTAGCTGGGAATATGGCAAAGTGGATAAAGTGAGGACCTGAGTGCAGATCACCAAAAACCCGGTAAAAATCTGAGCCATATGGGCAGGATTCCAGCCCAAAGCAAGTGGATACAAATAAAAGGCAACGATTTGATAATGAGCCAGCTTAGATCAAACAGTAAGGTCTATGTTCATTGATTGTATGTGGCTAAAGGGTCATTGAGGCAAAATTCCCAAAGTCAGTCTCTGGCTTCTACATTCCTATGCAAGGATGGACATGCATACATGGGTTGCACACTCTCACAATTTTTTAATCTCTCCATGCATGCCTGTGTACAGACAGACTAAAAGTGTCTTCTCTCAGGATTCTGCTCTAGCAAAATATCACATACTCCCTTTCCAAGTGGCTTCAAGAAGACACCCCATCTCTCTTCCCAGCAAAACATCCTTTCATGTATCTGCTTCAGCAAAAATATCTTCTCATATGACACTCTCTGGAAAAATATTACATGACATAACTGAATATTCAAAGAAGCCAGAAATTTCCACTTAGTACCTGTAATATCAGGATTTGGGAAGTAAGACATGACAACTAGAAGCTCAAGGTCATCTAAGATACATAACAAATTAAAAGCCAACCTGGGCTACAAGAGATCATCAACTTCCCCATCTCTGTGTCTTGTAAATGCATATGTACATATGTATGTAATGAAAAAAAGTGCTAATTTCCATATTCCCTCATGAGCCCTTTATGGTTTTCCCAGGTAGCTGCTTTCATTGGTGATATTTGTTGTCATTTGAGAACCAGTTCTTGCCTCTAGTGACTGTAAGTTTACTTGGAGTTCTTCTTCATCTTTTTCTTTTTGGTGGAGCAAAAGGAGGGCCCACTGAATACAGCATTAGGAATAGTTTGATTTGTGTTCCTGGGGGAGGAGGAAGTGTTCCTAAAGAAAGTTAAGCCAAATACCATAAAAATTCTCCTCCAATTCTACCTCATGTGTATTTTATGCATGTGCATGCAGAAGCCAGTGGTTGACATCAGAATGGCTTAATGATATCTTGACCTTATTCTTTTAGACACAGTTGCTTATTGAACCTGCAAATTTCCATTTTGGCTACACTAGCTGAAAAACCATTCCCCGGGATCCAGTTGTTTCTGGCTCCTAGGCCTGGGTTGCATATTCATGTCATCACAATGAGATTTATGCAGCTTCTAGGGACTAAAATTTAATTTCTTGCACATGTACATGAAGAACTTTTATCTATGGAGCTATTACACCTGCTTTAATTGTGTAAAACTTTAATTAAAAACATCAAAGACAGTGCTGGTAAAGTCATCTCAAGATTATTACTTGGTTTTCCTTGCTGCAGGTCTTCTGAAATGTTTCACTACATTTGAATCACTCAGGAGAAAAACAAAAAATAGCTGATGGGCTCTGCATAGACATTCTGACCTGTCTGAGATGGGGCCTACAGTTTGCTGTGATCTTTGGCTTTGGCCAGCCTGTAATAAGAATTGGCAGGAGCCCAAAGGAGAAGGATTACTGAGCTTGGCTTCTCTACTTTAGAGGTTACCGCCAAAACCACGCTGGAATCTACCTTTCTCTTCTCATTCCCCTGCTATGGCTTCTAGTACTCTTCTTACTTAGGGCTGAAAATTTAAAACAGAAATATACCTTGTTCACGCTGTAGTTTTCCAACCCATCTTTCCCATATGGATACTGTCTTAGACATCCTTTTTAATATATTGCTAATGCTACTCTTCTGAGCAGTGGCAGTGTGATGGGATCTAGCCCAAGTTGCCCCAGCTCTGTAAAGAGGTGAACTTAGACTGGCAGTAAATAGCCATAGTAATATAGTAAAAGTATAGCTTAGTTAGTAAATGTTTGCTTTGCATGGGTAGAGACAAGAGCTTGAATATCAGACTTTTTTTTCTAAAAATCGAGTTTTACCTGCACTTATAATTCCTAGACTATGGAAGTTGAGTCAGGAAGATCCTTGGGGCTCCTTTTCCAATCATTCAAGCTACTTGGCAATTTCCATGCTCATGAGACACTATGTCCTGAAAAAAGAAAGGTAAATGGAGCTCTCAACATACATGTGCATAGTTACATACACAGACACAGACACAGACACACACAACACACACACACACAAACATACATATGTGAAGGGGTCAGTTCTGATTCTTTGATCAGGAATCTTTTACTGATGCTAAAAGTATTTCCTCCAAGTTGCTTTTTTATTAAATATTTTATGTAGCTACATTTCTAATATTACTGCCATTCAGGTTTCCCTTCCAGAGCTCCCATGACATCCACCCTCCACTTGCTTCTATGAGGGTGCACTCCCTTCCACCAACCCACTCCTACCTCACAGCCCTGACATTCCCTTACACTGAAGAATAGAGCCTTCACAGGACCAAGGGTCTCTTTTCCTTTTGATGCCAGACCATGCCATCCTCTGCTACATGTGGTTCTGGAGCCATAGGTCCCTCTATGTGTAAACTTTGGTTGGTGGTTTAGTCCCTGAGAACCCCTGCGGGTCTGGTTGGCTGATATTCTTGTTCTTCCTATGGGGCTGCAAACCCATTCATCCTCTTTGGTCTTTCTATGACTCCTCAATTAGACATTTTAGCTGATATCATGTTGGGTCCTAGAAGCTTCTTGGTTTCCTAGCATCTATGACTTGCTGGTAGTTACCTTCCTTTCCCCATCATTCATTGCTAAACACCTCTGTTCAAATTCATGACCCTCTATATATCATTGCCACCTCCTCCCATACCTGATCCTGCCACTGTGTTCCTTCCATTTTTCCTCCCAAGTTCCTTTCACTCTCTATCTCCCTTGAGTATTTTGTTCTCCTTTCTAAGAAAGACTGAAGAATCTCCATTTTAGACGTCCTTCTTTTTGAGACTCAAATAGTCTCTGAATTGTATCTTGGGTAATTTGAGTTTTGGGGCAAATTTCTACTTATCAGTGAGTACATACCATGTGTGTTCTTTTGTGACTGTGTTACCTCTCTCAGGAGATTTTCTAGATCCATTCATTTGCCTAAGAATTTCATAAAACCAGTTTTTAATAGCCGAGTAATGGTCCATTGAGTAAATATATCACACTTTCTGTATCCATTCCTCTGTTGAAGGGCATCTGGGTTCTTTCCAACTTCTGCCTATTATGCAAAGAGCTACTGTGAACATAGTGAAACATGTGTCCTTGTTATATGTTGGAGCATCTTTGCGTATATGACCAGGAGTGGTATAGCTGGGTCTTCAGGTAGTACTATGTCCAAATTTCTGAGTAACCACCAGACTGATTTCCAGAGTTGTTGTACCAACTTACAATCTTACCAAAAATGGAGGAGTGTTCCTATTTCGCTACATCCTTGTCCAGAGTTTTTGATTGTAGGTATTCTGACTGGTATGTGCTGGAATCTCAGGGTTGTTTTGATATGAATTTTCTTGATGACTAAGGATGTTGAAACTTTCTTTAGTTGTTTCTCAGCCATTCTATATTCTTCAGTTGAGAATTCTTTGTTTAGCTCCATACCCCATTATTAATAGGGTTGTTTGATTCTCTGGAGTCTAACTTCTTGACTTCTTTGTTTATATTAGATATTAGCCCTCTATTATCTGGAGTCTAACTTCTTGACTTCTTTATTTATATTAGATATTAGCCCTCTATCAGATGTAGGATTAGTAAAGATCTTTTTCCCAATCTGTTGATTACTGTTTTGTTCTATTGGCAGTGTCCTTTGCCTTATCAAAAATTTGCAATTTTATGAGATCCCATTTGTTGATTCTTGATATTAAAGCAAAAGCCACTGGTGTTCTCTTCCAGAAAATTTCCCCTGTACCTATGTGTTCAAGGCTCTTCCCTGCTTTCTCTTCTATTTGTTCCAGTGTATATGCTTTTATGAGGTGTTCCTTGATCACTTCAATTTGAACTTTGTACAATAAGAAAAGAATGGATCAATATTCTTTCTACTACATGGTTACAACAAGTTGAATCAGCACCATTTTTTAATGTATTTTTCCATTGGTTAGTTTTAGTTCCTTTGTCAAACACCAAGTAACCCAAGGTTTATAGATTCATTTTTGAATCTTCAATTCTGTTTCATTGATCTATCTGTCTTTCTCTGTACCAGTGAATTTTTTTTCATTATTGCTCTGTAATAGAACTTGATGTCATGGATGGTAATACCTTTAGATGTTCTTTTCTTGTTGAAAATAGTTTTTGCCATCCTGAGATTTTGGTTATTCCAAATGAATTTGCAAATTGCTCCTTATAGCTCTATGAAGAATTGAGTGGTTATTTTGAAGGTGATTGCATTGAATGTATAGATTGCTTTTGGCAAAATGACCATTTTGCCTATATTAATCGTGACAATCCATCAGCCTGGGAGATTTTTCCATCTTCTGAGATCTGCAATTTCTTTCTTCAGGGAAGTTTTTTTCTCACATAAATTTTTCACTTGTTTTTTAGAGTCACACCAATTTATTTCATTTTATCTGTGACAGTTTGAAGGGTAGAGTTTCTCTAATTTCTTTTTCAGCCTGTGTATACTTTGTGTATAGGAAGGCTACTGATGTGTTTAAATTAAGATTATACCCAGCCACCTTGCTGAAGTTGTTTATCAAGATTACAATTGTGGTGACATTTTTGGGGTCACTTAAGTATACTATCATATCATTGGTAAAGAGTGATATTTTGACTTTTCCCTTCCAATTTGTATCCTTTTGACCTCCTTTTTCTCTTCTAATTGCTCTAGCTAGGATTTCAAGTACAATATTGAATATGTAGGGAAAGAGTGAGCAGCCTTGTCTAGTTTCTTATTTTAGTGTAATTGCTTGAAATTTCTCTCCATTTAGTTTGATGATGGCTACTTATTTGCTGTATTCAGCTTTTACCATGTTTATTTAGGTGCTTTGTGTTCCTGATCTTCCCAAGACTTTAGCTGAAAGTGTATTGTATTTTGTCAAAGAATATTTAGCACCTAATGAGAAGATCAAGTGATTTTTTCTTTGAGTATGTTTATATAACAAATTATGTTGATGGATTTCTGGAAATTCAACTCCTGCGTCCCTGGGATGAAGGTTACTTAATCATGGTGCATGATCATTTTGACGTGTTCTTGGATTCAGTTTGTGAGAATTTTATTTAGTATTCTTGCATTAATATTCATAACGGAAATTGGTCTGAACCTCTCTTTCTTTGTTAGGTCTTTGTGCTATTTAGGTGTAAGTGTAATTGTGGCTTCATAGAAGGAATTAGGTAGTGCTCCTGTTTCTATTTTGTTGAATAGTTTGGACAATACTGATATGATGTCTTCTATGAAGTTCTGATAGATTTCTACACTAACACAATCTGGTCTTAGGTTCTTCGGAGTTGGGAGACTTTTAATAACTGCTTCTATTTTTGCAGAGTTATGGGACTGTTTATGTGGTTCATTTAATCCTGATTTAATTTTGGTACCTGGTATCTATCTAGAAAATAGGCCATTTCATACAGATTTTCCAGTTTTGTTGAATATAGACATTTGTAGTAGGATCTGACTTTTCTTTTTAATTTCTTCAGATTCTGACTCTTTTCATTTCTAATTTCGTTAATTTTAGATACACTGTCTGTGCCCTGTGGTTATACTGGCTCAGTGGTTATCTATCTTGTTGATTTTCTCAAAGAACCAGCTCCTTGTTTTATTTATTGTATGTAGACTGTATTTTGTTTCTACTTTGTTTATTTCAGCCCTCAGTTTGATTTTTTTTCCTGCCTTCTACTCTTGTGTGTATTTGCTTCTTTTTGTTCTAGGGCTTTTATGTGTGCAATCAATTGTGCAATGTGTGCTGTCTCCAGTTTATTTCTGGAAGAACTCAGAGTAATGAGTTTTCCTCTTTGCACTGCTTTCATTGTGTCCCATAAGTTTGGGTATGTGGTGCCTTCATTTCTATTAAATTCTAAAAAGTCTTTAAATTTTTTCTTTATTTCTTCAATGACCAAGTTATCACTGAGTAGAGCATATTTAACTTCCATGCACATGTGGGTTTTCTGTCATTAATCTTGTTATTGAAGACAAGCATTAATCCGTGGAAATCTGATAGGATGCATGGAATTACTTCAATCCTCTTGTACCTGTTGAGGCCTGTTTTGTCACCGATTATGTGATCAATTTTGGACGAGGTACCATGAGATGAAGAGAAGAAGATATATATATAGCAGGCAAGGGGTGAAGGAGGGCATCTGGAGGTGATTTTGGGAGAGCAGATATCTTCTCCATCTGTGGTGTTACAGCTCTATGACAGGCTCTCAGACAATGGAATAATACTTGCACACCTCTGGAGGAGGGTTTTAGGATGTTATCATCTGGGACTGATCTGTCCTGGTCTATGTAACCTGTGGTCACGTCCTCACCTGTTGAGGATGGACTTGAGGGATTACTCTACAACTCTGTATGACTTATTTTGCCTCAAATCTTTCTAGAGTGGTTTGTTCGGGGCTGTAGCTCTGAGTCCCTGATCTGGGAGGCTGAGAATGCATCTGGTGTCATTTTTAGGGTCCCTGGGGGTTCGACCTTTCTTGACCAAGAATCAAGGTACCTTTCACAACTTGTTGTCTCACATTTCTAGGGTGCAGTTACCTTCTTTATGTTGGTGTTTTGCATCTATTATCCTTTGCATGGCTGGATGCATAGAAAGATATTGCATAAATTTGGTTTTGTCATAGAATGTCTTGGTGTCTTCATCTGTGTTAATTGAGAGTTTTGCTGGATATTAAAGCCTGGGCTGACTTTTGTGATCTTTTATGGTCTGCATAACATCTGCCAGGCTCTTCTGGCTTTCATAGTCTCTTGTGGTAAGTATGGTGTAATTCTGATAATTCTGCCTTTATATGTTACTTGACCTTTTCCCTTTATTGCTTTTAACATTATTTGTGTGTGTGTGTGTGTGTGTGTGTGTGTGTGTCTGTGTCTGTGTGTGTTTGGTTTTAACTATCTTATGATGGGAGTAAATTCTTTTCTGATGTAATCTATTTGAAGTTCTGTAGGCTTCTCATATGTTTATGAGTATCTCTTTCTTTAGGTTAAGGACATTTTCTTCTATAATTTTGTTTAAGATATTTACTGGCCATTTAAGTTGGGAGTCTTTGCTCCTTCTATGCCTACTAACCTTATTTTTAATCTTCTCATTGTGTCTTGTATTTCATGGATGCTTTGGGTTAGGAGCTTTGTTGTTTTTACATGATCTTTGATGGTTGTGTTGATGTTTTCTATGGTATCTTCTGCTCCTGAGATTCTCTCTCCTATCTCTTGCATTTTGTTGTCTATGATTCCTGATCTCTTTCCTAAGTTTTCTCCCTCAGGGTTTTCTACCTTTGTGCTTTCTTTATTGTTTCTACTTCTGTTTTTAAATCCTGGACGGTTTTGCTCAATTCCTTCCCCTGTTTGGTTGTGCTTGTGTTCCTCTTTAAGGGCTTCTACTTGTTTACCTGTGTTGTGCTGTATTTCTTTAAGGAAGTTATTTTTTCTTTCTTAAAGTCCTCTATCATCATCATAAGATGTGATTAAATCTGAATCATGCTTTGCCAATGTGTTTGAATATCCAGTATTTGCCTTGGTGAGACAACTGGTCTCTGATGATGACAAACAATCTTGGTTTCTATTGCTTAGGTTACTGCACTTGTCTCTTGCAATCAGGTTGTTCCTGGTGTTAGCTTGTCTTGCTGTCTTTGGCAGTGGCTTTACCCTCCTGTAATCCTGTTTGTCAGCACTACTATAGATCTATTTTCTTTCAGCTGGTTCTGAGAACCAGGAGTTGCTCCTGGGTTTGTGTTTCCTGAAGCCTGCTGGCAGGTCGCTTGGAGCAGAAGAGTTGGTCTTAACTCTGCTCTACGGTATGTCAGCCCTCTAGGTGACTGGCTTTCAGCTCTTGGCTTTGGAGAAACTGGAAGGGTCCTGTCTCTCACTGCCCCTAGGTTCCTGTGCCCAGAGGGCACAGAGGGAACTAGGAGTCTTCCTCTTATGTCAAGATTGTGGGCAGAAATAGTTGTCTCCCCTGATATCTCAGAATTGTCTGCACTTCTGCAAATCTAGCTCATTCCCTCACAGGATTTGGGTACAGAGAACTGTTATACTAGTTCAATTCTGGGTTTAGGCAGAAAATGGAAGTGTCCTGTCCCAGAGGACTTTGACCTTTGTGTGTCCTGAGATCTACCAGACAGGTCACTAAGAGCAAAAGAGTTGGTTTTACCTTTGTTCTCAGATGTGTTGGTGCTCCCTACAATATTTTTTTAAACTGGAAAATAAAAGCTCCATTTCTTATTGCCAGCTAATGAATGGTACATGAAAGTCTGATATCATTGCTTTTAATGTTATATGAAATGAACTTTGTTCTGAACTTCCTATTATAATTTGAATATGAACATTCTCCATAGCTTATGACATAAATGATAGTGTTGCTATTTTGAAAGGTCTTAGAAACATGAAATGTGTCCTTATCTTTCCAAAATAACAGCACATTTGCTATTCAATTGGATGGAATGATATTCATTACTATAAAATCACAGAGCAGATGGCAGGAAAGAATCTTGACCTAACAAAACTTTTCTATTAGGAGAATTTCAATAAATGAAATTAAGTGCCCGGATGGTTTACAAAGGTTCTGAGAGTGTTCATTGTTTGCGGTACAACTGTATTGATCACAAAGGCCAGTGTTATCTGTCTGTTTAGTATGTTGTGGTTCAGCCAACCTTTACTCTGTAGGTTCATTTTAGCTCTTAAAGAAATTACTGGGGAGTTCTCGCCGCCTGGTCGGGCGGGCACTCCTGAGGCAGCAGAGCGGAGGAGACCACCAACGCTGCCCACCCCTGCCCACATCCCTGGCCCAGGAGGAAACTGTTAACGGCCTCTGGGTACCCGTAGAGGAGGGCCCAGGAGCAGCAGGTCCACCGAGTCTGAGATACCACACCTGAAGGGACCAAGCGGATAAACAGTTCTCTGCACCCAAATCCCGTGGGAGGGAGAGCTAAACCTTCAGAGAGGCGGACACGCCTGGGAAACCAGAAGGGACTGCACACACACACAGTACTGAGCCAGAGGAAAACACCAAAAGATATCTGGAACCTGGTGCACGGAACCTCCCGGAAGGGCGGCGAGATCTTCCTGGTTGCTGCCGCCACGGAGAGCCGTGGGCAGCACCCCATAAGCGAACTTGAGCCTCGGGTCAAGTGAGTTGCCCAGTGAACTCAAGACACAGGTCCACAGGAACAGCTGAAGACCTGTAGAGGAAAACTACGCCCGAAAGCAGAACACTCTGTCCCAATAACTGGCAGAAAGAAAACAGGAAAACAGGTCTACAGCACTCCTGACACACAGGCTTATAGGACAGTTTAGCCACTGTCAGAAATAGCAGAACAAAGTAACACTAGAGATAATCTGATGGCGAGAGGCAAGCGCAGGAACCCAAGCAACAGAAACCAAGACTACCTGGCACCATCGGAGCCCAATTCTCCCATCAAAACAAACATGGAATATCCAAACACACCAGAAAAGCAAGATCTAGATTCAAAATCATATTTGACCATGATGCTGGAGGACTTCAAGAAAGACGTGAAGAACTCTCTTAGAGAACAAGTAGAAGCCTACAGAGAGGAATTGAAAAAATGCCTGAAAGAATTCAAGGAAAACATAAATAAACAAGTAGAAGCCCATAGAGAGGGAGACACAAAAATCCCTGAAAGAATTCCAGGAAAACATAAATAAACAAGTAGAAGCCCATAGGGGAGGAGACAAAAAATCCCTGAAAGAATTCCAGGAAAACACAATCAAACAGTTGAAGGAATTAAAAATGGAAATAGAAGCAATCAAGAAAGAACACATGGAAACAACCCTGGATATAGAAAACCAAAAGAAGAGACAAGGAGCTGTAGATACAAGCTTCACCAACAGAATACAAGAGATGGAGAGAGAATCTCAGGAGCAGAAGATTCCATAGAAATCATTGACTCAACTGTCAAAGATAATGTAAAGCGGAAAAAGCTACTGGTCCAAAACATACAGGAAATCCAGGACTCAATGAGAAGATCAAACCTAAGGATAATAGGTATAGAAGAGAGTGAAGACTCCCAGCTCAAAGGACCAGTAAATATCTTCAACAAAATCATAGAAGAAAACTTCCCTAACCTAAAAAAAGAGATACCCATAGGCATACAAGAAGCCTACAGAACTCCAAATAGATTGGACCATAAAAGAAACACCTCCCGTCACATAATAGTCAAAACACCAAACGCACAAAATAAAGAAAGAATATTAAAAGCAGTGAGGGAAAAAGGCCAAGTAACATATAAAGGCAGACCTATCAGAATCACACCAGACTTTTTGCCAGAAACTATGAAGGCCAGAAGATCCTGGACTGATGTCATACAGACCCTAAGAGAACACAAATGCCAGTCCAGGTTACTGTATCCAGCAAAACTCTCAATTAACATAGATGGAGAAACCAAGATATTCCATGACAAAACCAAATTTACACAATATCTTTCTACAAATCCAGCACTACAAAGGATAACAAATGGTAAAGCCCAACATAGGGAGGCAAGCTATACCCTAGAAGAAGCAAGACACTAATCGTCTTGGCAACAAAACAAAGAGAAGAAAAGCACAAAAACATAACCTCACATCCAAATATGAATACAACCAGAAGCAATAATCACTATTCCTTAATATCTCTCAACATCAATGGCCTCAACTCCCCAATAAAAAGACATAGATTAACAAACTGGATACGCAACGAGGACCCTGCATTCTGCTGCCTACAGGAAACACACCTCAGAGACAAAGACAGACACTACCTCAGAGTGAAAGGCTGGAAAACAACTTTCCAAGCAAATGGTCAGAAGAAGCAAGCTGGAGTAGCCATTCTAATATCAGATAAAATCAATTTTCAACTAAAAGTCATCAAAAAAGATAAGGAAGGACACTTATATTCATCAAAGGAAAAATCCGCAAGATGAACTCTCAACTTAAATATCTATGCCCCAAATACAAGGGCACACTACATACGTAAAAGAAACCTTACTAAGCTCAAACACACATTGCACCTCACACAATAATAGTGGAGATTTCAACACCCACTCTCATCAATGGACAGATCATGGAAACAGAAATTAAACAGAGATGTAGACAGACTAAGAGAAGTCCTGAGCCAAATGGACTTAACGGATATTTATAGAACGTTCTACCTAACGCAAAAGCATATACCTTCTTCTCAGCTCCTCATGGTACTTTCTCCAAAAGTGACCATATAATTGGTCAAAAAACGGGCCTCAACAGGTACAAAAGATAGAAATAATCCCATACGTGCTATCAGACCACCACGGCCTAAAACTGGTCTTCAATAACAATAAGGGAAGAATGCCCACATAT